>NC_091934.1:39058388-39403990 GCF_041260155.1 Ptychodera flava | reverse complement strand
GAAGAATACCCACTTTTCTAATTGTACAATTATTCTGTCTACGAATTGATAGAAAAATCTTTTTTGATTCGTTTCTCCGAAATAATGTTGGTACCCCAAACTTTGTACCGAACAAATATAAAATTACCACAATGATGTGTTTGTAAAAGTATATTTCATGCCAAATTATATATTTCAATTTATGCAAAATCAATTTACAGTGGAGAAAAACATAACTCTTATCATTCAATGTTTTCTGAAAACATTTAAATGGAAAACTTTGAAAAATGTTGACATTGTATTCGACATGACCGTAATGCAAGTAAACTGTTTATATTCTTTAGATAACTATATTTGTAAAGATACATATTTGTTAGGTCATATTCTATATAATATATATAATATAGTACGTCTGTTTTCTTGATCTTAAAGTTGAGTGTATTTTAACTCCTCCTCGTCATAAAAATAATCTGGTTTTAGCGTTCTGAAATTTTTCAACGCTGAACAAAATCTGTAGGGTTACTCGCCCTTAAATCAAAAGGGAAATTATTCTAATTTTAAAACGAACTGAACTTTTAGTCTGAAAAGCAGACCAAAATCAAAATGAAAACCAAAACGAAAGTAACTTTCAAATGTTCTTAATTCCAGAAGACAATTTAAAGGAAAAGTAGAAGTCCAAATCAACATTAATAAAAATAAAATAAACAGGGTTACAATGGAAATGCAATTTTATATTTAAATACGTATGAAAGCGTGAAGTATAGTCAACGTGAAGATGTTAAAAAGTAAGCAGATTGTACGAGCCCCTCGGCTACCATTTTACAGCTTACTTGATTTTTCCCTCGGGATTATGAAAAGTCCTTCTCAGAACGTTTGATGTCGTTACAAGATTTGAACAAAATGCTTACGACACTGTTCTGAAGATACGGTCAGACAAATCACCAGATAAGATAAATGTACGAATATGCGATCATAAAATTGCATGGTATCAGCGGAAGACGAATGCATGGAAATACTTAGTTATCCATGCAACGTCATAGAATTGAATTTATACTCACTTCTCTGGTCATCTTGTAGATCTTCAGCGTTCCATGCGTGCAAAGAGATTTGTTCGTTGTACCGATGGGTAGTTTAGTCGCTGTAATTATTAAATCGAAAGCTCGCAGAACCGCAATTAATTACCTATGACAAGCTTCAGAGGACAACAATCATGACAGGATCTAATCGATAAGACGACCAAATTTGCGTCACCAGGCGGAGTTGACACAGTACAAACACTCGAGTTGCAGACTGACCAAGTTGTCAAGTAGTATAAAACAATAAATCACATCTTGCGAAATCACATATGCATGCCTTCTAATACATCTCGGTCACGTAAATAGATCGACCGGCAACAGTAAGAGAGGGATAATTTATTGAACGAAATCAGACATACCACAGTGAATGCTGGTGAGTACGATATACTACCTAAATTTCATCATTATAGCATATTACATGTTGATAGACTTGTTCAAGTCTATTACATTCTTTGAGTATGAATCTGTGTATCGAGTTGCAAATACAGAGTAAGACATTGTATTTTGAACATATGATTATGCAAATGCAGTACTGCATATGACTCTACTCGACTGGAACTTTCATGAACTAAAATTAACCGTTCGGGATTCAAGTTGAATACATCAAGTTAAAGACAGTGATAATAATTTAAGTGATTGCTAAAAGGACATAAAATTTGCCCATGTTAACTTTATTCTATATGCTACAAACATTTAAAAGTTGTAAGCTACGGTAGTTAATTTGCATACAAAAGTGAAAATAACTGCTTATAAGTGTTCTTCGCGTGAATACCGTTTAGGCCATTGAAAGAAAAAGATTTGTTTGCCGTCCTTGAATTTTTGAAAAACCTACCAGCAACCTAGGGAAAAGAACAAACAGACAAAAACAAATGTGTATTAACACAAGCTCATTTTTATTTGGTTTCTTTCGGAAATATCAGATTCTTATATGTATTTGTGTCAACATTTTATTTGTTTTCTTCATTGTCTCTGAAAACCTACCAGCATGCGGACGGCGAACGAAGAATTTTATTTAAAGTGCGTTATTATAAACATTGTTGTTTGGCAAATTTAATGTTTAGCATAATGTTTTTACAGTTCTCATAAGTCATGGATGGTAGTGAGTATTGGCTACGTCCGCGAGCAAAGCGATCAACAGGAAGCAGTAAGAGGTCATCTTCTTCCTTGTTCTCGTCATCAGCCAGGTCATCAACCAAATGGACGTTCTTGTGTGGAAAAGTGGCAATCCTTATTTTCCTGACCGTCTTGTTGTTTACTTTAATTGCCGGTCTCATAGCCTTGTCAGGTATGTACCACGTGTTCCAATTCAAGACATTAACCGAGAGATTGAAGAAATCACTCACCAGATTGATTTGGGCAAAATCAGTTGGTCGTAGAGCGTAGTAAAAATAATAATAACAACAACAACAAGAAGAATAACAGACATCAGCAACGATACTAATGATAATAAGAATATGAATTAAAAAAAATTTAGTGCAATAGCCTAATAGTCTACAGTAAAATGGTAACAATAACAAAAAGAACAACAGCAATAAAAATACGTTTTTGAAGAAAGATTCTCCCTCGATGTTCAAGTTTTCGTCATGCTGCAGGCTTTTAGAATATGCATGCTGTGAAATTCACTTACCATTTAGTTCGGTTATTCACAAAATGAAATCACAAGTGCATTAAATATCTCATAAAACAGGTCAAATAATCAGTAACAATCAAGATAAAGAATTTATCAGGACTAACACATGAAGGGAAAATAACAATAACACAATAACAAAAAATAACCTTTTTTCATTGTTTTATACCCCTGTGGGTAACAACGTCATGGTTTTACTTTCAGCCCTTTTATTACGTCAACAATTACATACAGCCTTAATGCCACCAAATTGTTGGTTTGACTGATAAAATGGTTTATATGTCAAACAAAACTGAATTATCTTGCAATTTGTTTTTCATTCTTTACAGTTAACTACTTAGAACTCCTACAGAAGACAAATCTATGCAGCAAGGATGATGTCGAAATGACTACACCAGAAATCCAATCAACGTCGAGGCAGCCACCCAAAGGTAATTGCCTATTTCATATGAATGATTGGCAGTGAGACAATTTACAGACGCAGACAATGCAAATGTACACGCCAATATGTATACATTTAAGTCTGATTAAGATAATTTGACTCGTACAAAAGTCTACTATAAAGCTTTTAATACGTGTCACCCATCTTTCAGAATTCAATTTGGTACTTATTCACCTTCATCGCTGAAGCCTTAACAACAAACACAACTTAGTTACTTTTACGACAAGAGATACACCTTCGCTGACACTTATTTTCAAATAACTTCCATACAGTTCAAATGAGGTTATACCACACGTCATGTCATACATTTTCTATTAACTCTTTATTCCAAAAATACAGCCGTGTAAACGCAGAAACAGTAATGACGTTGCCGTATGGCCGGATTATTTTATTCGAAGTTTGATGATTTCTGGTCATACGAAATTCTTTTTAGGCGACGACGATTACAGACTAAGCTGTTATTGGCACTACTTTTCTACTATAAAAGAAGGCGGGTATTTCAGAACGTCGATATGATAGAACCTTCGGTACCATAAAACTTGAGAAATTTCGAGTATATTACGGAGCAAACAGCTCATCATCAATTATAACGGTCATACTTGGAAATTACAAACAAAAACTATGCAAGTCAACTTGTCGTCAGCGTAGCGTCATGTTTCACGTCACATCACACCGATATCTCTTTCACAGCGTCGATCCCCTACAAGTTATTTTATGACGTCACATTTCAGTACGAACCCGACTGAAAACACCGTATTATCTACCCTGGGTTGATAGCTCTGCTGTTGAGGCTGTCTTTCACCCAGTATTTATTGCTTTGATAAAGTTTGTGAGCGATGTGTGATAGTGAGTTTACGAGCATGAGTTCTTCGTGAACTCTGTGGAGTGGTAAAAGTCAGAAAAAATGTAACAACTTAGCGTGGTTATCAAACCACTCTTCTTTGAGAGTGGGGATTTGGCAGAGCGGTTCTGTCTGTTGCCTCTCCGCCGGGTGACTGGATACTGTATGTTGTGAGTTCGAACTCTTTTGAAAACACCGTATTTTCAATAGAGGGTGGAAACACCTAATGGATATATCCCCGGACTGTGCCACAAGTACCGAAAGTCTGAGAGCTTAAAGCTGTCGGTACATTCAGTGACTACAGTTTTTCCTGTTTTTAAGGCTCGTGGTTTCTGCCTCCAATCGCGGCAGTTATTGCATTTGCGCATGTGCATAACTTCAAACTTGGTACATGTAAATTGCATAACATTGTACTGGTCATCACCCATGAAACGGTAAACACTATTGAGGGCAATTTTACATACCATTGATGTCAAACATTGACATATCAGCGCACACGATTCTAAAAAAGGTGTTTTCTTCATTATTTATTGTGTATTGATGAAATATAGTAAATTTGATGCAACAAAAAGAATTATCACTTAGCAGTGGTAAACAGCATGGGAAAACCCGAATCATTAAATCTTGATATCGATTTGGATTTTGATCTGGATTTCGAGAGAAGTAAGTTAAACTGGTAGCCTGGCCACTTATTTTTCAAAATGGACTCTCGTCAGATATATAACTATTGATTTAAAAAATTTAGATTTTAAACTTTAGCTGTCTATTTTTTATTTTGTGCTATATATTTTGTATATGCAAAAGCGCAAATACAAACCTCAACATGTTGCAGTCAACCACCAATTTTCGGTCATTGTCTTCTCAAAAGTAAGATTTTGACATATAACGACTGTTTAATCAAACACTAGCACACAAACACCGATACATACACACAACACCCACACACATATATATTTGTATACATGAATGTACATATATATATATATATATATATATATTAATATATATATATATATATATATCAATATGTGATATATATATATTATATATATATATATATATATATATATATATATATATATATAATATGTGTGTGTGTGTAATTATACATTCATGCATTTAAAGCGTACACTCTGATATTCTCTAATGACAGTCTTTATTAACTTTGTTTTTTCAGTAATCGAGCCGTCAGAACCTATTCCCATCTCTGTTCCTTCAGGCAGCTTTGAATATTTATCCACCACTTTGCACGAGCCATCTGATGTTGTGTTCTCTATCGAACACACTGAGAGTGACGTGATAATGGCGGTATATGGGCGCAAGGGTAGCAAACCAACACACGCCAGACATAATGTTCATGCGTTATTGATATTTGAAAAGTAAGTTTTGAATTAATGTATTACGATCTAAGCATTACATAAAAGGAAATTGTTGCATAATAGTATATGACTTGGCATGCTTTTAAATGCTGGTGGTCAAGGTTTACCGTACATCATACCCATATCATACCTGGTGCCAAAATGCAGTTGTTTAAACCCCTGTTCTAAAAATGTCGAAATTTGTCTTACTACACTCGAGAACAATTGACTAATCAAAGATACTGCTGTGAGACCAGGAAGGAAGATGTTCCTCCTGGACGAACAATTTTTACCATCGCTGGAGCGCTCCAAACGCCAATAAAAATGCGCTCCAGACAAATCACTTTCCGTCTACTATTCTGATTCACAAATATTTAGCCAAATTTAAATCAACTGGCTAAAAATCTGTGAGTCAGAAAAAAGGGGGCAAGACGTACAAGAAGTAACCTTGGACAGTCATGAATATCAGTATGTTGTATATTGAGTGTTTTGACCTATCCACCTTATTGGAATAAAGATGGGAATATTTATATCTAAAAGCAATGTGTCCATTAGCAAGTCCCGTATTAGTTATCATCAGAAGCAGGTAAATGCGTTAGAAAACAAATAGAAATTCCATATTTGCAATTGTAAAAAGACAGTGTAAATTTCCTTCTAGTCAGCATCTGTGACTCAGTAAAAACAGAAATATTCATGCCTATTTATCATCTGTGATAGTAAATGCCTGTGGTGGCAACTTCTTATTTTTCATCATCCACAGCAAGTATACCCAATGGAATTTCGTATGTAGGTAAGGAAAACGAATGAGAATCCCCTGATCTTTGGGTATTTCATCATTTCAGGTGACAACCCAGGATTACTTTCCAAATATTTATGTATAACCCCATGGTATTTTTCTCTGTTTGAGGTCATCGTATACGAGTGTTTTTCGCGGAGCCGTACAACTTCGAGCCGAACCATGAGATTATATTTATCACATGAACAGTCTTTTTATTTTTATTTTGACGTAGATGGATCAAAAATATCGTAACAAATTGCATGAATTTCGTCGCGATTTATGTTTAGTTACGCGGATTACTTTCATTTAAAGAGTAAAGCGGCTCTTCCCCAGAAGATACCTTCATTCATAAATCCCATCAAGCTGAAATTTGCTACATCAAATGGAATCTCCACCAACCAGACATACGGATTCGGTCACGTGAACGTGTCAATCATTGTCTCGCGCTGTACCGATGCCAAGGCAAGTTGGCCATCGGCGGACATAGCTTTCACCGTGCTAGTGACAGATAGCCATAGAATACTTAGAATATTTACAATTATATTTATGAAGTAAATGCAACGACACGATCGAAACAGTAATTCTCATTCTCAGAGATGCCGTGGATTTCAAAGTATCACACAATTTACGACCTTTGCGAGCGCGAAAGATTCCGTTCGATGACACACTCATTGCATGTCTGTGCCCACAACCATGGTCCCTCTCACTGTGCTCTGCCGGTGTCAACTCGTCAATCCCGATCTCGGTCATCAATGTTTTCGTCTTACGAACTTTGATGTTTGCATTGACACATATCTCGTCCATGGATACATCCTAATTTTGTTACTTGACGGAAACTCTGTTTTGAGTGTTGTCTGAGTCAACTTTCGAAGTACATGGGGTTCCACAGCGCTGCACACAGCTCGACAGCTTATGTCTTCGCTACAGCCTTATATGCTTATGCCGCGCTGCAAGTTTGATTCTGAGCCAGAATTTACGGATTTTTTGTGTGATTAAGGAAATTTATCGTTGTTAGTCGAATGACTTTTGGCTTAAAGCTTGTGCCTCCTATGTCGCTTTCCCGAAGATTATACTGTACTCATTTATTCAGTTTGCGGTGTAGGTTTCGGTTTTATCGCCAACTGGGATCGCCACGTACGACGTCTACATTGAGCCTACAGACTCGACTGGAGCCGCGACGTTACTGAGCCATTAAAATAAAACGATCGTCGGTATCTCCATTTGATTCTCGGGAAAAGCTATAGTTTTAGAGACTTGAATTTTCGTTGGACAAATATGCCTTCTATGTTTCCATGTCTGGATTTATCGGGTAACCTTTTTGTAAAAGAAACGTACGAGCTAGCACGGCATCGATCACAACAAATCTGTTCGTGTCGCGACGCCTGCATGTATGAACGGTACCATGCACAAAAAAAGTTCCGGTTGATGACTACATCAGGGTAATTCGGATTTCTTATCCGTCCTGTTCTACGTCACATGGTGGAGATTCGGGCCAGTTCATGTGATAATAGGTGAAATCATTAATATTTGTAGACAAATAAGAGCATTTATTCATTTTTTTTTGCAGACTCCTTTTTCGCTCACAAATTTCAGGGCAATTTTAAGCTACAGGCGAGGAACTTGCTAACAATTAAGGGAGCGTTAAGGGAGCGTTGTTGAGCATGAAATATATACTCTTGTCCAAAATGGTCAAAATTTACAGCAATAAGTTAAATTATTGTCACCTATGTGTAAATAGGGGAAGCTAAATAGTGCGTCGGCTTGTTTTGTGTCTTGAGGTCAGCTAATCCTTCATCATAAATGTGACGGAAAAATATGTTAGTGTTAAGAATGTTTACAGGGCAATAAGCCAGTTCACAAAAGTTCACGCGTCTCCAATGCTTGGGTGATAATCAATAGTTAGTCAAAAGATTGTGAAGTACATTGCTTTGACAGAAAAATGCAATCTGTCAATAGTAACGTCTACCAGAGGATTATAAATGGAGGACATTGATTAAGTTTATTTATGATACCGGTTTTGTTAAAACATTGCCCTACAACTCATTTCAGTGTCGATTTTTGCCAGTTTATTAAAAATTAGGGCGGAAATTCCCGTTCTTAAAATTCTCCAAGCAGGGATTTAGGTGCTGCACATTTGAATGATTCCGCATTGTTGACAGCTACGTTATTAAGATAACATTAGTCTTAAATATTCGTAGGTGAAGGTAGCTACCTGTTATGAACAATAAATTCTACAAAATGAAAGTAAATACACAAGCAAATGAAATGAAAAATTTATTCTTTAAAACACAAGGCTCATCCTCATTCATATTGAAAGTGTTCCTTCTTTATGTATTATCTGCGTACCTCTTTCCTGAAGTTTAGTGGCTCTATTTTTTGTATTTGCTAGGGGGAACTTTGTGGAAGGTTTGATGAATATGACTGGAAACTGGGCGACAGTATTTTTATAGTAGAGTTAAAAAATGTATGCAGATCTTGACATTCCGATCGAGTCACGTGATTACCATACACGTTTTCCAGCATAATTTCATACTGAAAGGAATAATATTTTCCCAATGCTTGACGCTAATCTTCTGAAAATTAAGCCCCAATAGCTGCAAATTTCATGAATTATTTTCTTTTTATTTTCAAACCTAGTTAATTCGTGTAAATGTAAGTAGAACAAACAAAATATATGCAGTTCTTGACATTCCGATCCAGACACGTGATTACCATACCAGTTTTCCAGCAGAATACATACTGAAAGGAAAAATATTTTCCCAATGCTTGACGCTAATCTTCTGAAAATTAAGCCCCGAAAGCTGCAAATTTCATGCATTATTTTCATTTTATTTTCAAACCAAAAAAATTTCGTGTAAATGTGAGTACAGTAAACAAAATGTATGCAGATCTTGACATTCCGATCAAGTCACGTGATTACCATACTAGTTTCCAGCAGAATTACATACTGAAAGGAAAATATTTTCCCAATGCTTGACGCTAATCTTCTGAAAATTAAGCCCCGAAAGCTGCGAATTTCATGCATTATTTCATTTTATTTTCAAACCAAAAAATTTCGTGTAAATGTGAGTACAGTAAACAAAATGTATGCAGATCTTGACATTCCGATCAAGTCACGTGATTACCATACTAGTTTTCCAGCAGAATTACATACTGAAAGGAATAATATTTTCCCAATGCTTGACGCTAATCTTCTGAAAATTAAGCCCCGATAGCTGCGAATTTCATGCATTATTTTCATTTTATTTTCAAACAAGAGTAAATCGTGTAAATGTGCTAACTGAAGTACTTGTATAGAAGTGTCAAAGCTCGCTGATTCCGACCATGCCTCAGCGTTTTAATAGGTTAAATAATAAATGGGTGCGGGGCTAATAAAATGGCGCCCCTACGGAAAGATTTAAAAATGGAATATTCTCTGCACATACACATCATGATAATAAAAGAAACAAGCATTGTGCAATCTACTTAAATGCACAACAGACGATCGCCAACATTTTGTTTTTGTTATATTTATTTGTTTTTTTTAAACGGCAGGAATGCTAACATTATGTTAACAGGTTTGAATTTATATGCCACTTTCGACACTCATGACAGTGTTATACAATTTTGCAATCTTTAATGGATCTTATTTAAAGAAAACTCTTGAAAACTTGGGCTATTGAGATCGGTTTATTACACGTTAGCAGCTATTGGGGTTACAAACATGTAAGCCGGTGTAAAATAGCATGACAGCTGTAAAACACCAATCGACCGATAAAAGTGAAATATTAGCAATTCTGTTTTAGAATCTAAATGCTCGGCAGTTTTTAAATTCCATGTACATTTTTAACTCTTAATTACATATTTAAAACTATTTTGTACGGGGTACAATATATTACAAGTGATACTCATTCTAAATATGTAGCACAAAGAATATATATATATATATATATATATATATATATATATATGTATATATATATATATATATATATATATTGTTATGTAGGTCATTTCCCCCACACTCATCATGACCTGAGTTCAATTAGTCTAGAACATTCTCAAGGTCACTGCCCTTGATGACCTCACAACCTTGAATTCAATTAGTCATGTTTGGAATGTTCTGGAAAGTTGATTAGTTGTGTAAGGGAGATAATTTTAGAACAGTAATTAGCATGTCAATAAAAGTTCTAGATTGTTCTTATATGCCTTTATAAAAGGGACGTGCACAGCTTCCAGTCAGACTTTTGGGATCGTGTCTCTTGTGTGTTACTAAACTCCAGCAGTAGTCATTCTCAAGACTTTTCAAGACCTTCACTGCCAACGCTGGATTTATACTGTGGACTTTGTGCAGCTTCAAGCCTGCAAGGACTGTTCATTCATCCTACTGACTGTTACAACTCTGAGACTGGAGCTTTGCCGTCCCAGCTGAGATAAGTAGTCTGTACACTTTTAAAGCTTGTACTCTATCCCTGACTTAGCAATTAGTTTTATTTTTGTAATAAATTTTGTTTAAACGTAAACTGCTGAGTTCACCCTTTTGTTCGTTTTCTCTGCACGTAACAAAATTGGGGGCTTGTCCGGAGACGAATATTTTGAGCCGTTTGACAACATTTTGACAGCCTTTTCAAAACTACTATATACTGTGAACTCAGCGAAATTTAATCATGGCGGAATTTAAGCCAGACGAATTTATGGATGACCTTGATCAGGACGCATTTGATTCCCTCAGAAAAGACAACCTCATAGCACTGGCAAATTTCCTTAAAGTAGATGTCAAAAGATCTATGCGCAAGCGAGAAATTCAGTTCAAGATTGCAAAACATTTAGTTAATTCTGGCCATTTTGAAGAGTCTGCCTTAAAAGATTATGAGCCTGAGTCTTCCTTCGAACTCAAAAAATTAGAATTAGAAATTCAGGCAGATTTGGAGCTTAAAAAATTGGCATTAGAAAAAGAAAAATACAAATGCAATTACAAATGAAAGAAAAAGAATTGCAAATGGAAGAAAGACAGAAAGAAAAAGAAAGGCAGAAAGATTAGAAATGGAAGAAAGACAGAAAGAGAGGGAATTGGAAATGAAAGAAAAGAATTGCAAATGGAAGAAAGACAAAGGGAGAAAGAAAGAGAGGAAAAAGAAAAGGAAAGAGAATTAGCTGAACACCGACTGCAGTTAGAAATGAGACGTTTAGAGCTTGGAAAGTCAGGAAATTCTTCCCTTCAGACAATTTTGACATCACTAAGCATTTCAGGTTAGTTCCCCCTTTCCAAGAAAAGGATGTTGATAAATATTTCCTTCATTTTGAGAAAATTGCTCAGAGTCTGAATTGGCCTAAGGAGTCCTGGTCTATGCTTTTGCAGAGTGCTTTGGTGGGTAAAGCCAGAGAAATTTACATTCAGTTGTCAGTAGAGCAGGCTTCAGATTATGATTCTGTGAAGGAATTAATTCTCAAGGGTTATGAGTTGGTGCCTGAAGCTTACCGTCAGAAATTTAGGGATTGTGAGAAGGTGAAAGATCAAACTTACGTTGAATTTGCTCGAACAAAGAACAACTGTTTGATCGTTGGTGTTCTTCGGAAAAGGTCAGTCAGAATTATGACAAATTACGACAACTTGTTTTGATTGAGGAATTTAAAAGGTGCATCCGGAGTGACATCAAGACGTTTATCAATGAACAAAAGGCAGATACATTAGAGGTTGCTGCACGTTTGGCCGATGATTATTCATTGACCCACAAATCTTCATTTCTCAGCAAACCATCCCAGTCCTTTTCCTACAGAAACAATGCAGGTAAATTTAACTCCTCCTTTTCATCCAAGAATTTTTCAAAGGACAGTAGAAAATCAAATGACAACAGTTCACAGAGTTCAAGTAACACTCCCACATCATCAGATCCCAAGTCTCAATCTCCTTCTGACAAACAGTTTGGTACACTTTCTTGTAATTATTGTAAGAAAGATGGCCATTTAATGTCAGATTGTTTCAAATTGAAAAGAAAACGTGAAGGTCAAAGTGGTCAAAGTGGATCTAAGCCAACCGGCTTTATTTCTTCATCAACTCAATTAGAGTCTAATAATGTGTGCAACACATTTTCTGAGGTTAAACCCCTCTTATCCCCAATTAATGAGGTCAAGGTCAATTCTTCTCAAGATAGCATTATGGGTATTTTCGAACCATTTATTCATGATGGTTTTATATCACTTTCTAGTGATTTCTCTTCCGCTACCCCTGTCAAAATTTAAGAGATACCGGGGCTTCCCAGTCTCTTTTGTTGGCAGATACCCTGCCGTTTTCTGAAAAGTCATTTTCAGGTTCTAAAGTTCTTATTAGGGGGTAGATTGTAATGACTACATTCCTGTTCCTCTCCATAATGTCTATTTGTCTTCGGACTTTGTTTCTGGACCTGTGACTTTAGGTATTAGGCCTTTTTTGCCTTTGAAGGGATTCACCTTCTTCTTGGAAACGACCTTGCTGGGGACAAGGTCATTACTAATCCACTTGTGACTGATAATCCTAGTTTAGATCAGGATCCAGAGCCAATTGAACAAGAGATACCCGATTTATATCCTTCATGTGCCATTACTCGAGCCATGTCAAAGAAAACTTCTGAGAATCAAAATACTCTCAAAAATAATGTCACAGATGTTGACTTAAATGACACCTTTCTCAGTCAGGTGTTTGACACGGAGCATTCCGTTATCCCTCGTGGATTTGAAACTTCCAGTAAAACTTCTGCTGACCAAAGTCAGACATTTTCTAGATCAAATCTCATTGCAGAACAACACAAAGACCCAGATATTTTGTCTTTGTTTGACAGGGTAGATGATGAAGGTAAAACTTCAGATAGCTCTGTTTCCTATTATACAAAATCTGGTATTCTCATGCGTAAATGGAGACCTCCAGATGTTTTGGTTGATGACGATTGGGCTATAAAACATCAAATTGTGGTTCCAAAGCCCTATCGTGCTGAAATATTGCGCCTGGCCCATGAAACCCCCTGGGCTGGTCACTTAGGAGTCAGGAAAACTTATCATAAAATTCTCAGTCACTTTTATTGGCCTAATCTCAGGCAGGATGTAGCACATTTCTGTAAAACTTGTCACACATGTCAAATGGTAGGAAAGCCAAATCAGACCATTCCAAAGGCCCCTTTACAGCCAATTCCTGCATTTCAAGAACCATTTAGTAGGATACTAATAGACTGTGTTGGGCCCCTACCAAAAACAAGATCAGGAAATGAGTACATGTTGACAATTATGTGTACATCAACTCGGTTCCCCGAAGCCATACCACTGAGAAATATAAAGACAAAGACTATAGTGAAAGCTTTAGTCAAATTTTTCACTTTATTTGGCCTCCCTAAATGTGTCCAGTCCGATCAAGGCTCCAACTTTATGTCTGGTATTTTTCAACAAGTAATGGATCAGCTAGGCATTAAACAGTATAGGTCATCCGCCTATCATCCAGAAAGTCAGGGTGCTCTTGAGCGATTTCATCAAACTTTGAAAAACATGATTAGGACCTACTGTTTTGACACAGAGAAGCAGTGGGATGAAGGAATTCATTTTCTGCTCTTTGCTGTTAGAGAGTCAATTCAAGAGTCTCTTGGTTTTAGCCCATTTGAGCTTGTATTTGGACATACAGTCCGTGGCCCACTTAAGCTTGTTAAAGAGAAATTCCTATCAGACGATGATGATTGTCTGAATATTTTGCAATACGTGTCAGATTTTCGTACAAAACTCTCTAAAGCATGTGAATTAGCCAGAGAAAATCTTGAGTCATCTCAACAGTCAATGAAAACCAAATATGATAAAAGCACCTCAAAACGGAAGTTTAAACCAGGTCAAAAAGTTCTTGTTCTACTTCCAATTCCTGGCAAACCACTCCATGCTCGTTACTTTGGGCCATACCTAATTGATAAGAAATTGAGTGATTTAAATTACATCATAATAACACCTGACAGGCGAAAACAAAAACAGCTATGTCACATAAATATGCTTAAGCCATATTTGGATAGGGATAATCCTACTATAACTCAGCCTGTCAGTGCAGTCAGTTCAAACCATTATGAAGATAGTGATACTGAAACTGACTTGAGTGAAAATACTCTAAACTCAAAGCTGGGCTCGGTCAAGCTTCAGAACTCAGAAATCCTGGAGAAGCTGGAGTCTACAAAGTTGGCACACCTCCAGCCAGAACAACAACAACAGGTGAAAGAACTGCTCCATGAATATAAACACCTGTTTCAAGATGTTCCAACGAGGACAAACGTCATCTATCACGACGTTGATGTTGGGGACAGTAAGCCTGTAAAACAACATCCATACAGACTGAATCCAACAAAAGCGAAATATCTCCAGGAAGAAGTCAAATACCTGCTGGACAATGACTTTATTGAACCCAGTAAAAGTAACTGGAGTTCGCCGTGCATACTTGTTCCCAAATCAGATCACAGTTATCGTATGTGCACGGACTTTAGGAAGGTCAACACTTTAACAAAGACAGACACTTTCCCAATCCCGAGGATTGATGACTGCATCGACCGAGTGGGAAAAGCCAAGTAGTGACGAAATTTGACCTACTGAAGGGATTTTGGCAAGTCCCTCTGACGGATCGTGCTCGTGAAATATCCGCCTTTGTTACACCAGACGGATTGTTCCAGTACAAGGTGATGCCATTCGAATGAAGAACTCTCCGGCAACGTTCCAACGGATGATCAACGACGTCATATCCGGGCTAGACGGGTGTGCAGCCTACGTTGACGACGTCGTTCCTGTATAGTGACACCTGGGAGGAACACATCAAGCTCATGCGGAAGTTCTTTGAGAGACTGAGCAAAGCAATGTTGACTGTCAACCTTGCCAAATCTGAGTTTGGTTGGGCAGGGTAACTTACCTCGGACATACTGTAGGACAGGGTGAGGTAAAACCTGTTGATGCCAAAATCAGTGCCATTTCAAGTTTTCCCATACCAAACTGCAAACGACAACTGATGCGCTTTCTCGGTATGGCTGGTTACTACAGAAAATTCTGTCCAATTTCTCCACAATTACTGAGCCTTTGACTAACTTACTTAAAAAGAAAGTAAAGTTGTTTGGTCAGAGCAATGCCAACAGGCATTTGATACACTTAAAGCATACTGCAAAGTGCTCCAGTGTTGTCTGCACCAGATTTCACTTTGCCATTCAAATTAGCTGTGGATGCTAGTGATACGGCTGCTGGTGCTGTTTTATTGCAAGAGGATAGTCATGGTGTAGATCATCCTGTTTGCTATTTTTCACGCAAATTTAACAAATCACAGAGAAACTACTCTACAATTGAAAAAGAGTGTTTATCTTTGATATTAGCTTTACAGCATTTTGAAGTTTATGTTACTTCTTCAAATCAGCCAATAGTGGTTTATATTGATCACAACCCTCTTGTTTTCCTGCAGAAATTTAAAGGCAAAAATCAGAGATTGCTAAGATGGAGTTTAATGTTACAGGAGTTTAATCTTGACATTAGACATATCAAAGGCAGAGACAATTTAATTGCAGACTGTCTCTCTCGTATTTAGAGTTTATTGTTGTTCACTTTCAAGAAATTTTACTTTAGAGTAAAACAAATTTTGAGTACTTAAATCTTTTTCAAGATTACATTTGCAAAAGAAAGAATTTTCTTTGAAAAATTTTTTTTTTTGAAGAGGGGGTGTGTAATGTAGGTCATTTACCCCACACTCATCATGACCTGAGTTCAATTAGTCAGAACATTCTCAAGGTCACTGCCCTTAATGACCTCACAACCTTGAATTCAATTAGTCATGTTTGGAATGTTCTGGAAAGTTGATTAGTTGTGTAAGGGAGATAATTTTAGAACAGTAATTAGCATGTCAATAAAAGTTCTAGATTGTTCTTATATGCCTTTATAAAAGGGACGTGCCAGCTTCCAGTCAGACTTTTGGGATCGTGTCTCTTGTGTGTTACTAAACTCCAGCAGTAGTCATTCTCAAGACTTTTCAAGACCTTCACTGCCAACGCTGGATTTATACTGTGGACTTTGTGCAGCTTCAAGCCTGCAAGGACTGTTCATTCATCCTACTGACTGTTACAACTCTGAGACTGGAGCTTTGCCGTCCCAGCTGAGATAAGTAGTCTGTACACTTTAAAGCTTGTAATCTATCCCTGACTTAGCAATTAGTTTTATTTTTGTAATAAATTTTGTTTAAACGTAAACTGCTGAGTTCACCCTTTTGTTCGTTTTCTCTAGCACGTAACAATATATATATATATAAGGGTTACTGAAAAATTGATTTTACAATTTCATCTCTACAACGTTGAGTCGTGAGACCCACTAATCAGGAGACTAGACTGGGGTACACATCGCTGGTTACGCAGATGGTGGAATTTTGGTTGAGATTGACAGTTGTTGCATGACAATATATTGCTGCTGTTATGAATATTCATGTCTAAGGACAGGACTGATTTACGTACTTGGATGTATTTGGGAGTTACTAGTTGTGGCAAAACAATGCTTTGCTTCTGTGACATGACACAAGTTCATTTCTTTTATTGAGCATGGAACATTCCGGATGGTGGACGATAGTAAATTTCTCTGTTAAACAAAGCAAAGGTGTGCACCGCCTGTTAGTACTGTCATATTGCATTAGCAACATTCGGATCTGGATGAAGTCAAACATGCTCATTTAAATGACGATAAGACAGAGGTTATCCATTTCTCATCAAGACTCAAGTCGACGTGTCGGTGATGGCCAATTTAGGATTGGCGAATTCGACATCACACCCTCCACCTCTGTGAGGAATCTTGGTATTCTCCACCTCTGTGAGGAATCTTGGTGTTAGGCTAAACAGTGAAGGCTTCATGTCTGACAAAATCAACCAAATATGCAGGACGGATATTATTTTTATACCGTATCAGTAAGATCCGCAAATTACTTGACAGAAGTACCACTGAGACATAAAGACACCATCCTTCACGGCGGGATAAATAATCGCATGCATCATAATCTCGGGTAAATATCCATGTGTAAAAATTCCAGTAAAGCATAGACTCAATAAAACGCTAAGGATTGAACTAGCAAAATAAGATGTTCAGCTGCAATACCATCATTACCCAATGCCTTTCCCCTTTCTAGCTTATTGATACACCCTTTTACTTCTTGAGCAGTAACCACCATCGCATTGTGGACACCAGTTTGCTTCAATGTTGACAATACAAAACTTTTATCACGACAGTTCGAAACGGAATTACGCAATTTTTCATTGTGTTATTTCAAAATACCAGCAACATAATCGTGACCAGTGCATCCACCTACACTAGTCGGAAGCGAAGATAGACAACCACGAGTGGTGTAAACAGAATGCCAAAACTTACGTGTGCAACCCCCCTTGCGTCAAGTTGTTAGCCAAAGCATAGGCTTTGGCTTGATTTTCATCTCTTTTAGGGACTGGACACAAATTACAGGGGGGGGGCGGTGTTTTTCAAAACGCCGCTGCGTCAAAAATAGTGCCCCTTCAAAAGTTCATGCACAAAAATTAGTGAAACCCCCCCCCCACTTATCCGTGCATGAAAATAAATGACCCTCCCCTGTTACTCAATACCCCCAACAAACCCGCAATGTGTTCAAGACCCTCTTCTGACTTGCTATACTTTTGAAGTCCCCCTCCCAAAGGGAAGGCAAACTTTGTCCGATATAATGCTTTGTCCAAAAAATATCAAATCATATGTGTGTGATAATTCATGTAAATGTGCTTTGCTTGAAGTGGCATGTAAAAAGTGCATGCGTGTACAAAAAAGGTAATTTTTAGATTTCACCCTTTTAATTTTCCACTCTACAGAGTAAACAATCGGTTATATATTCATAGGCAGACAGATTCCTAGGCGTTGCTTTACTCCAATTAGGTTTAGCATGAGCATTGGTCACGTTCTGCCGAATTGGGTCGGTATGAACAAGCTCAATAGTATCAATATTTACAAAAAGAGGAAAATTATCAGATGACACACAGTCATACATTATACCAAAGTCAGAAATAGCATGATGCACTGCATATATGGGTGCTAAAAATATGATCCAACCAACCAGTACTAGCATGTGCTTCACAAATAAATGTTAATTTTTCATCGCATCTACCAAGCTTTTCACCATCAGAGATATACAAATTATTTTCAATACAGAAAATATCAAGCTTACTCGCAAATAACGTTCCGAAATTGGCATTACAATCGCCAAGACAAACATTCGTAGTGTCAACATCCATTTATAATACTTTTGATATTTGCCAAATAACTCATATAACTACCATAGTTTTCTCTAGAACAGGTCGAAAGATACGCACAACCAATAAATAGTTTTCTGGAGTAGTAACTATTTCAGCACCTAAAAATCTCGTATTGTTGGGGTATTTGATCGTGAAAATTTGTCCCAAGGACTTACGCCATATGAAGGCAACGCCACCGAATGACCGCCCGACGCGAATCGAGCGATAAAAAATAGGCATTGAAAGTAGGTTACAAAATGCCTGTATCTTGTATGTGTTGCCTTAGTCATGTAATTTGGATTTCAACCAATCTAGTGGCAGGACAACTTTATCCTGCAAGTCTGGAAAAATGAGATGACTATCGTAGAAATAATTGTTTCTTATGGTCCCATGTGAAGCTAGAAGACGTCCTGTCATTGCTCCTCATGGTGGCATTTATGCGGGTGGTAAACATTCGCTAACTCTGATGGGGCTTCTTACGGATGTCCACACTGTTTAACTACATCTTGTGTCAGGAAAACTGTTTTTTCTTCAAGTTTGTGTCGTAATATGAAGTGGGAATTATTGTTTCTGCCGGTCGCTGTGCTCTGATTAATTTTTAAGGTCTTGAACATTCAACTTAAGATATTCCGAGTCTGTAACTGATTGCCATATATATGCAATCCATGTATAACTACATTTTACGGACTGTGAGAATTGTGAAAAAAACTTGTACGGCCGAAGAATACTTGCGATCGTTGAAAACTTCAGCTGTGATAGAATTGTATCCCGAGCAGTTGAATATCTTCATAGTTACACCAGTTTCAAGGGTCTTGGTTATAATTCAAAATACTAAATTCTTGACAGAAATTCAGACAAGAATTTGTAAGCAAAGTGACAGAGTGAAGCAACATGATCTACGCGATCGTTTGTCTATGGTTTAAAACCTTTTCTTCGACAGAAACTATGAAAGATCGACCAATGAGCGAAATAATTCTGTAGTCTTTAAACAGCTGGCATCTGGCGATTGGATATTTGGAGTATATAATGATAACAACGAGCCATTTCATGGTGATGTAGAATTCGATCAGAAAGGTAAATTACATTTCATGCTCTTTTGATGTGTACAGACATGCAAAGTTTTGTATAATATTCACAAAAGCACAATATTTTGTAGAATAGATAAGAGAGGAGAAAAACTCGTTGTGATCTATAAGATTATGTTTTGAATTATAGGGTAGACCTTCAGCGCAAAACGAAGTTTTTTATAACATATTTTCACTGAGAGGGGAACAAAACTGCGAGATTTTAGCTGACGTAATTTTAACCATATTACGTTAATGTAGTAATCAGGTATAGTCGTTTCATACCATTTACATCTTTATATTAACTACAAGAAAGTGATTTAGCCACCAGTACAGTCAAGATAACATCTGTGGGAGAAACAACCCGGGGAACTACTGATGGTAAGAAAGGTTCCATTTTAAAGAAATTGCGGCCCATAGGACAATGGCTAATATTTAGAAATTTCAAGCAACACCGTATAATAAGTTTTTTGCTTAATCATATTAATATTGACCGTTAAGAGAGAAAATGAATACCGAAAACGTAATTTTGTAAATCATTGCAAGATATAGTTCTTTATATTATGTCAAAATGACTTAACGAGTTATGATATGGTGCCTGAAAAGAGGAGTAAATCAAATACTGTCATCAATAACCCAAACAAAAAATACAAGTCAACATCTTTGCCGAGTTTGCTTCAAGAGTTATTGCATTGATTTGCTATCGTTGAATTTGTCAACTTAAGTGTTTTTCAAATGATAGGATGAGCATTCGTAAAATGCATATCAATGTAAACAATATACTGTAGCATGTCGGTTTTTCATATTTATAGTTATCATTAAGATAAGTATTACTTGATAATCATAATTCTGCTTTTAAGAACGACTTCATTATATCTCTTTAATACAGTACTACTTTTTCCATAGCCAAAAACGTATTGTAGTTTGTCTTGCTAACTATTCCTTCGTGATCTGATGTTTTTGAAGGTCAAAGAACAATCAAATGACAACCGCAGAAGAAACTCCCCAGGGAACAACAGAAGGCAAGGAAACTGCAATCTTAAGGATTTACTTATCATAGAATTTCGGCGAATTACGATAACATGATCACGTTTCAACCAACCTTACTGCATAAGAATATTTTAAAATGATTGTCAAAACTTTTAAAGATATGTATGGAAATACATTTCGTCATTATAATAACATTACTCTTCAGAAAATTACCAACATTCGCCGTACACAGATCAGTCATCTAAGATTGTTTTTTACTTTAAAATCCAGGAAAGATCTGATTAATATGGCCCATTTTATACACCTACTGCCGTAACCTATGGGAGTTTGACCTTCCAATAACTTTCCGTATTTTGTATAGTACGCGGAGTCCCGAATACGGGAGACGCGCGACGGCGCTGGGACGTTCTATTTTAGATGTAATATGCAATTTTCAGGGGTTTGTAGCAATTTTATTTCAACAATCGCGAGCGTTCCACTCATATCGCGCGTGCCGCATCCCTCAAAATTTACCATAGAATTAGTTTATACGGACGATTAATGGAGGGAGTGTATAATAATAGGGTTATACACAAAATACGGCCCTGTATGGACTCGGGCTCAGTGAGTGACGTATTGGACTCGCCTTCGGCTCGTCCAATACGTCACTCACTGAGCCCTCGTCCATACAGGGCCGTATTTTGTGAATAACCCTATATTATGTCATACCGATGATATGTTTTCCCATTTAACCATCAAATAAGATCAAGCTTATTGATGTTATCTTAAAAACACAGAGGATAAGAGAACTTCAGTTTAAATCAAGTTATTGTTACTTCTATTTTCAAAAACGCATTTTACTTTTCCTTGCAATTTATTATTTCGTACGTGATCTGATCTTCTTGAAGGTCAAAGAACTATAAAAAAACAACACTGGAAGAAACTTCTCAGGAAGTACAGAAGGCAAGGAAGCTTCAATTTAAAACCATTTACTTATCATATACTATAATGAGAAATGCAATATTATGATCACGTATCTTTGCATACCTGATTGAACATTTAATGTCGACTTCTAAAATAACAATTCATCTTTATTTGACTGAAAAAGTTACTGAATTATACATTTCCAGGGACGGTATAATAACAGTAAAATCTAGCACTGTCAATATGCTAGGGTGTTATATATCTCGATTCAACCTTTTAAGGAATGAATCTGTCCTGTGCTCGGGTCTTGCTAAATGTATGTCAAGAAGTGAGCATTCAAAATGGTAAGATCAATCATTCATTATATTCTTTTCAATCATATATATATATATATATATATATATATATATATATATATATATATATATATATATATATATATATATATATATATATGCGTTGTTTTTTTCTGGTGAAATGAAGCTTTCTAATCTGATTTTCCTGAAGGCCAAAGTACCACCAAAATGATAACTGCAGAAGAAACTATCAAGGAAACCACTGAAGGTTAGGAACTGAATATCACAAAGATATTCGTATTTTTTATTTCTGTATTCGATCACTTGAAGCAGCTCCCACCTCCTGCCTTGTTTATTTGCATGTTTTAACCCTAACGACATTTTATATTGTATCCTATTGTACCTGTAAGTTTCTGAAGTAAAATTTTGCGTTTGTTTTATTCTGGTTAAATGAAGCTTTTTATCTGATTTTCCTGAAGGTCAAAGTACCACCAAAATGACAAGTGCAGAAAAAACTACCCGGCAAACACTGAGGGTAGGGAAATGAGCATCATAAACATGCTCTTATTACATTATTTCTGATTACGATCACTTGAATCAACTTCCTTTAATATTCCATATTCAAGTTCCTATGTTGAATCCCAGTGCAAAGAGAAAATTCAACGAAGTCAATTTTCATATTATAAAAGCCGAGAGGATGAAGCTTCTATTTCTCAAGTTTTTGCGTTCTGCGCCATGCATTTTAATTTCACCTGCTGATGCAATGTTCTTTTTTATTTGCCTTGCTGCAGATGCCAGTACGACCAATGTGGCAACTGAGAGAATAACTACATGGACAAGTACAGAGGGTAAGAAACCGACTGCAAAAGAGACTTATTTTATATATCATATCAAATTATGACCACTCGATCACATTCCTAGCGACAAATCAAATACCAAATATGTATATATGTTTATATTTATTTTCGATTTTTTAGCTAAAATGAACAATTATATTATTTTGTATACTTTCTCTGATTTCTGTGTGCTTTCTTAGATGTATTTTTGGTAATTATGTTTCTGGGCGCGAATTTTCAGGTCATATTGAGCACGTTTTGGCTAAACAGCAAAATAAGGAGAAAATGTGTACAAAAGCTTCAGAATAATTAAATAGGTTAATCATTACCAGAGGCAGGGATTAACATTGCATTAAAAAATTTGCTGGCGATTGATTGATGTACAGTTTCTTAAGGAATTTGCATGTACGATCATCCAAAGTTTTGTGCATTTTTTATTTTCACACTTGGGATTTAATCTTTCCAAGTTTTATATGAAGGGAACGTGAAAGAGTGTCTTCACCATTCTCTCTATACTCGATATGTTGATATGTTGATGTATATGGAAATAACCGAAGTTCAAGAAAAATCCAATGTAATCAGTGTGCCAAACACATAAACAAAACTGATATGGAAATGAATATTCAAAAATTGTAGCAACGACTCTCTTCCCTGAATATAATTGTTCATTTTTCATATTTGACTCTTCCTCACACCTTCCGACCTGTTTATTTGCATATTTAACCTGGTGACATTTCATAATGTATCCTATTGTACCTGTAAGTTTCTAGAGTAAATTTTTGCGTGGCTTCTTTCTAGTGAAATGAACTTTTAATCTGATTTTCCTGAAGGTCAAAGTACCATCAAAATGACAAGTGCAGGAGACACTACGCAGGCAACCACAGAGGGTAAGGAAATGTCTATCATAAACATACTTTTATTACAATATTTCTGATCACGATCACTTGAAGAAACTTTGTTTAACGTTTCATGTTCAAGTTTGTACGTTGAATCTCAATGCAAAATGAAAATTCAATAAAGTCAATTTTCATATTCCAAAAGCCGAGAAAATAAAGCTTCTATCTCATAAAGTTGTTGCATTCTGCGCCATGCATTGTGATTTTACCTTCTGCTACAATGTTTTTATATGCCTTGCTGCAGATGCCAGTACCACTAATATATCAACTGAGAAAGAACTACATGGACAAGTACAGAGGGTAAGAAAACGTCTACCACAGAGACTTATTTGATAAATAATCTCAATTATGACCTCTCGATGAAGCGACAACTAAAATACCAAACGTGCCTATTTGTATATATTTAGTTTCCACTTCGTAGCTAAAATGAATAAATGCATTATTTCTAATGTTTTCTAGGATTTCTTTTGTCTTCTAAATGTATTTTAGGTTATTATGTTACAGAGAGGGGATTTTCCGGTCAAAGTGGGGACGTTTAGCAAATCAGAAAAATGATGAAATATGTTCATAAAGCATTAACATACATAAAGATGTTAATCATTTCGGTGATGAAGGATTCATTGCATATCAATGAACTGTCATGATATTTAATTTCTTCCCAATGAAGAGACTCATAAGACAAAACTTAAAGAAGGAAATTATATATATATATATATATATATATATATATATATATATATATATATATATATATATATATATAAGCATTCAGGGTGAGGGTGCAAGCTGGAAACTGCATTGAGATGGGGTGTCTTGATATACACAACAAGAGTTCGCAAATCGTGGTTATCATCTAGTCACACATTATATTTATTAAAGACAGCTGCCAAAACACTGCAAGACACAAATGATGGGCAAAGCTTACAATTTAATATCACAAACTAGTAAAGTAACTGAGGTGTGGCGCAGTGAAAGTATACTGTCCAAGTAATACACATGCTCATGGCTGACATTGCCACACATTTTGAAATATCTCAGAAACCCAGAAATCACTTATCAAATAAAAAAAAAACTACATAGTCCAAAAGATGAATGTTCAATGTACAAATGTTCAGTGTCAAAATCTTCGGATGGCAAAGATTTCATACATGACAAGTCGGATTACAAGAGTAGAAAAGTGATTCACCTATAAGACACAAAAGGGGAAACCCTATATATATATATACACGGATACGTCGCCACCAACGTTGGAATATTTGGCACTTTTTATTCATTATGTAAATGAGTATATCTGGAAATCTTTATTCCAAATCAAATATGCACATAAATTAACATTCCACAAAACCTTGTCACATCCTTCCCTGCTTTGACAAAAATTGGCTTCCTTGTCGTCAAACAACCAACATCAAGTATTTTTGAATACATGTCCTTTGTCTCTTCAGGAGTTCACACATTCAGGCCATACTAGTAAGTCAGTCTATCTGGTGGTCTTCGTACTCTTGATCTTCATCAGCATCGCTACTGTCACGCGAAGGTTCATTGGATTCACTGGCAACCTGTTCCTTAGCCCTGTCTGTTCCAACAGCAGCCTTGGCATCTGGTGAGGGGTAACTCTGCTCAGTGGTTGGCTTTTCTATATTCAATTGGTATCATGCCTGCCATTCTCATCACCTCCATTATTCTGGTGGTTAAAGTATCCTCTCCACTTGTGCCTCCATTTAGGTCACCAACACAACGTTCACCATTGGTTTCATCAATAGTGATACATACAGGACGTTCTAAATCCATAGTCTCTGTCACTACAGTAGTCGTCCTCCTTTCAGGATATACTACTGGTAGGGATTTGCCAGCTTCTCGGTGCCATTCACCATGTTCTGTACCAACTTGTTAATCTGATTCAGTCTGTGCTGGCTCCGTCTCTTCACCTGAAAGAAGATTTGTAGACGAATTGTCAAGGTGTCTGGATCATTCACTACACAGTTTACCGTCATTGGTATTTCCAACATGTCTTCACTTCTCACAACACTGTCAGTCTCACTGTCACCATGAACCTCATTACATTGAAGATTACCAAGGTCTTCACGTGAAGGGTCCTTTACAGTTGGTGTCAGGAACATACAAGGTTTGAGCATATTTCTGTGAAGAGTGCGCTGTGTTACCCCATCTTCAGACTGTATGACATACACTGGAATACCACGCCACTTCGAAATCACAACATATGGCATAGATTCCCATTTGTCACGTAGCTTGTGTTTTCCTATGACGGGAGTTTTATCTGCCAAAGCACTCTATCTCCAGGTAGCAGTACAGACTCATTATTGGCATTCTTGTCATAATTTCCCTTCTGTTTTCTTTTGCTGTATCACTACGACGAAAAGCTTCTTGATATGACCACTGTAGTCTCAAACGTAGTCTCAAGTCATCAATATACTCTGAATAGTTAGCCTCCTTAGTGGTTTCTTCTTACACATCAAAAGCCAAATCAATCGGTAGGACTGGATGTCTCATGAACATTAGGAAGAAAGGAGAATGCCCTGTTGAGTCATGCCGGGTACAGTTGTACGCATGTGTTAGACTATCCAGATTTTCCTTCCAATCCTGCTTCTGAGAAGGGTCCAACTTTCCCAACATATTGAGTAGGCTGTGGTAAAGCGTTCATTCATACCATTTCTTTCCAGATTATAAGGGGTATCCACTTTTCTGTATACCTGTGATTTTACACAACTCCTGGACCAATGAGCTTTGAAATTTCTTCCCTGGTCAGCATGAATTTCTTGGGAAATCCATAGTGGCAGAAAAACTGTTTCCATAACACTCTTGCTAGAGTTTTCGCTTTCTGATCATTTGTTGCATACACTTGGGCATACTTGCTGAAATGGTCAGTCACTTTTTCTAGGGCCAGGAAGTCAATGCAGACTAACTCCATCGGTTCAGCTGTTCGGATATTTACCAGTGGTACACGAGTTGTTGCAGGGGCAGCTTCCTCAGCGCACATCGTCTACAAGTGTTACACCACTCTTTCACAAATGATTGCATCTTTATCCAATAATACCGTTTCCTCACAAGATCCATGGTTCTCTCAAAGCCAAATGTCCATTATTATCATGAAGACCAATCAGTACTTGTTCTCTCAAGGTTGCAGGCAAGACCAACTGCCACTATGTATTTCCTTCTTGGTCCTTGATAGATCTATAAAACATACTATGTCGAACACATAACCTCTCCCACTGTTTCAAAAGTAAAAGAGTCTCTCTAGACTCTTTTCCTCTTTCACGTCTACTTGGTCTGGTGTGTCGTTCCTTGTATGTCATCACTCTTCCAATGACAAGATCATCTCTCTGGAGTTGACTAATTTCTTCACTGATTTACTTGGCAAGGTGTGCGTACCAGCTAAATACTTAGCATCATGTTCTAGCTGATTTTCTTCACATCCTGCATTACAGAGTACTTTGGACCTCTGCTCTTTCTTCTTCTGTTCCTCCCCTGGCTTCTGATCTTCCTTTCTGAGTGCTGAGCTCACCACCTTTAGAGTGCTTGCAACATCCTCTCTTGGCATCCTGGATAAACCATCAGCATTGGAGTTGCTTTTACCTAAACGATACTTGATATCAAAGTCGAACATGGCTAGCTGTGAAATCCATCGCTGACTGATGGCATCTAGTGTAGCTGTGGTGGTTACATACACCAACGGGTTGTTGTCTGTCAATACTGAAAATTTGTTACCATAGAAATAGTCTCGGAATTGGTCCAGATACCGGATTTCTGATGGAGTGAGTCCACTACTTGCATATGCGATTATTCTTTCCATTCCATCCTGCTTTTGAGCTAGAACTGCACCAGTCCACTGATACAGGCATCTAGTTGCAGTATGAAAGGCTGCGAGAAGTCGGGATAACCTAGTACTGGTGCAGTGGTAAGTCTCTCTTTCAAAATAGGAAAGCTGATTCGAAGTCACTGGTCCACTGAAATGGTGGAAGCTTTGCTTGCTAATTTCCACTTTCTTCTTTCTAGTGTCACCAGACACCAAACGATTCAATTGGGCAGCTATTTTTGAGAACCCTTTCACAATCGACGATAATACCCAGCAAACCAAGAAACTGGAGCACTTCCTTTCTAGTTGTTGGTCTCCTCCACATCCTCACTTTGTCTATTTTCTCAGGGTCTGTGCTAATACCATTAGCTGTAACAATGTGTCCAAAGTACTTGACTTCTTTACGTAGAAAGGAAGCACTTAGATGGTTTCAACTTCAATCTGTCGAACACCATCTGTAGTCTACTGAGACGCTCATCAAAGGTTTCTGTGAACATGATTATGTCATCTAGGTATATTAGGACAGTTGCAAACTTCTAATCTCCCGGACAGCACATCATTAAACGAGAAAAAAGTTGCAGGTGCATTCTGTAGACCAAATGGCATATGGTTAGTTTCACACAAACCCATGGGAATAGTGACAGCAGTCTCATGCTTGTCTTTCTCTGCCACTTTGTTTGGACTGTGTCTTCCATTGCTGTATCCAGCTCGTTCCTGTGCTCTCCTTCTTTGGTTGTCATGAATACCTTCTGACCTCTTCATCTTGTCGTCAGCACCACTTGATAAAAAGATTTGACTTGTGTATCAATATACAAATCAGCAAGTGGTGTATTGCGGTATATCTTTACTGGCTTTGCAGATAAGTTGCATACTATCACAACAACTCTCCATGTTCTACTGTACCCATGCTTCTTCCAGTCACAATGTTATCAAGGTTTCCACTTTTTAAATGAAACTTTCGACTCTGATTTTCCTGAAGGTCAAAGTACCACCAAAATGACTAGTGCAGAACAAACTACCCGGCAACCCACTGAAGGTAAGGAAATATCTATCATAAACATACTCTTATTATATTATTTATGATTACGATCACTTGAAGCAACCACGTTTGATATATTATGTTCAAGTTCGCATGTTGAATCTTAATGCGAAGAGAACATTCAACGAAGTCAATTTTCATTCCGAAAAGCCGAGAGGATGAACTTCTCTTCGTAAAGTTGTTCAGTTCTTGGCCATACATTTTAATTCTACCTGCTAATAGAATGCTTTTTAATTTGCCTTGATGCAGATTCAGTACCGTTAATGTGGAAACTGGGAGAAAACAACATGGACAAGTACAGAGGGTAAGAAAACGTCTACTACAGAGACTTATTTGATAGAAAATCAACTTATGACCTAGTGGAGACATATTTTGCCACAAATAACAATAGCAACAATAAATAACGATATGTGTGTCCTGTTCAAATGAAGGAAACTGACGTCTGTCTCAGTATGATTCCAGTCTCAAACACAGAACTGATATGAAAATAAATATTCGAAAATTGAAGCAACAACTCTCTGTAATTGTTCACTTTTCGTAATTTATTTGTGACCATTTATTTCCAATGGAAACATTTGTGATTGAGCGTGTACGATGGTTTGATCCAACTTGCTTTTTAACCACACGCACATGTCCATCTTCTCCCATCGAACATCAGTTACTTGACCCATTAACTAAAGTCCAAGTGAGGTTTAAAGTAAGGTAACAAGCACTGCATCTCCAATCGTGAAGTCTCTGTGTTGATGGTATCATTTCGTCCTGACATTTAATAGGCAAAGCCATTCTTTCATCCATAAATGCTCATCCACCAGCTCCTGAAATTGACTCCATGTGATGACTACATAGATTCTGATACAAAGTGACCACCGATTTGTCCATGCAGAAAATGATTTTGTGCCAATAGTGTTGTCCTCTTGATTTGATGATCATATGACAGTGATCTGGAGTTCAGCAGCGCTTCAGCCCCAGTTAATGTCAACAATTCTTTACGACTAACATCAGCTTTGCCAAAGATGGCATACATAGCTCTTTTTGCAACTTTAACCATCGTTTCATGGATACCTCAAAAGTGTGCTGCAAGGAATGGATTAAAGTTCCCCTTTACACCCACTCTTTAAGCATTCCTACATGTACTGTCTTCCTCCTTTCAAATATGCAACACCGATTTTGTACCAGCATTGGACTAGTAATCTCTTCCATCACCAATTTTAAATACAATGATCCCTGACCTGACTGGACAAGCTTCCCTCAAATTCGTTATTTTTAATGTCTAACAAATCACTAAACTCCTTGATATCTCTGGGATAACCTGAATGTATTGATCTAGGTTTCCAAGTTCTTCAAACTGAAGTGAAATCTGACGACGCTTACTTTCATACCTTCAATTCAGTCTGTCTTTGACAGGATTGTATGCAGCAGTCGAGTGTCCAAAGCATTCTATTACTGCAAGTGTCCCACCAGAAAGTGAGCATTATCATATTGTTCTTCCTCTACATCCATTCCTTGACCAATCTTTTGTCAATTCTGACTCTCTTTGTATCTAAAGTACTCATTGGACAACACAGTCATAACTTCCGTAGCTTTCCCTTCGATAATATTGAAATTATAGTGAGCCTTTTTGACTTGATGCCGGCTCAGCAATTCTTATTCTAACAACTGTAGTAACTCATGTCTCATTCCACTGAACCCTGACTTTGCCTGGCTTTACCTTCTTACAGCCTTTCAAGTCATTTTGCATCGTCTTCTGTCACCCCATCCATTTCTTCGATGTCAGTAATCTAATCGTCTTATGTTGCACAAGCCTTTACCATCTTCGGTCTAGTACTTATGGAGACCAGTCTTAGCCTCAAGCATGGGAGCATGGGATATTGAGGAAACTACGGAAACGGCTTCTTCTGCTTCATATATCCACTAGTCACATTCCTACTAGGCTATATGGCAAGAGATATGAATTCACCTTTACTATCACAAATTTCCCAAGGCTCATTTGAAAATTTTCCACTCTAACCAAGCTTAGGGGGTATAGCTTATTCAATGTGCAAGAGCATGATGTTCATATGGTGATTTTGCAGAGAGACATAGCCGTTTATGTTACAAACTTTAAAAAAGGTTACACCGAAGAAAGACTTGTCTCTACATTCAAACACTTTTCAGCAGGTATCGCAAGCTGGTAGATAGCGTGATGTCTCTCTTCAACAAATGATAGCCTGTGGATCAGTGGCATTTCTCTTCAGTTACTGACCATATATAGGCAGGATGCCCATTACTATTGTGAAACATATCTTTAAAAACATATGGCCCCTTGCTTCATTATCATTGACAAAAAAGAGAACTTTCAGACTTGGTAAGAGATGGCGCTATTAGTGCGAGCATAAACTCTCGGATTATGGGTAGCTATGTGTTTGGAATAGGCTTAAAGCCGCACTTTTCAATCCCAGGTTCTCGCATTAGTGGAGTTCTCCTCCCAGTCAAACACATGGCCGGTACGATGTTTGATTTCTATAACATTAATTACACAAACTGATCTCAATCTTTTGTCACCCTTTGCTAATCCTGCAAACAGAGCTTATATAACCGTTTGATTGACGGTCGGTTCAAATAGCCAACGGTCATTTGTTCCTCAGCACCACACTCGAATTTCCTTAAAAAACATCGTCCAGTCAAGTTAGAATTTGAATATAACCACAGGGTTTGATCGGCAGCAGCTTCGTGCTAACCGCTTGGCAGTCTGTCAACGCTTTTGCGGTCGGAAAAAACTAAAAAGTGGCATTTTCTGGAGCATGTGCCCTTATGTTACCTGTTTGGTGTCCACTTACACAATGAACGCCTCCATTGGTTTGCAGCCTTTTAAAGGGAGGCTCCGCCTTTAAGTACGGCTGGACTGTATACGTACGAGCAGTACAATGAGAAACAGGCCAAAAGTTACCTCACACAGCCATTTTAGCCCAATCGTACAACAACCCTGCATCCACTTTCAATTGATTGATGAGCATAAAATCGCTGCTGTTTTCCCCACTATCCAGAATTGTCCCGTAACATCTCCTTATCATTCATAGAACTAGCAAAAAGTGCAACATTTGTGACAGAAGTGGGATTTCCTTGAAATCGAGGATAACTGATCTGATGGAGGAAATTCAGGAATTGTATTCAACGTCAAAGCCTGAGTGGCACTGAGTGACCAACTGTACATTCTGGCAAGGGGGAGACACGTGATCTCCTACAATTGTTGACTCCGGAAGTCACATTGACAGATGATATAAACACACAATCAGTTGACGTAGAAGCTATCCGGCCAACTCACGTTTACGCCAAAATCGCCGAAGCTACACTGGCAAAGACACTGTTAAAGATGTACTCACGCCAGAAACAAATGTTGGAGAAAATGGGTAATGATACTTGTAATGTCCTGAAAGTAAGTCAACGTCAATTGTGAGATGATCGAGAGAATGCAGGAAGATATTATCAGGGCTCAAAATTGGCAATAGTCCCGCGTCCACAGACAACCAACTTTTCCCTGGAGCTACCAAAATCCATGAAATGGTAGCCCACATGGACTACCAAAGCCTGGGACATGAAATTCAGTCTGTCACTATAGGGACGAGCTGAACCCAGCAAGTTAGATGGACACAGAGAAGCATCTATGACTTTGTTATGCAAATTGCAAAGAGGACAGCACAGTGAATTTTCCAACAAAGTTTTAATACCTGTACTGATGTACTTGGTTGACAGGCATAGGAATGATGGCCAATGGAAATGCATTTCACTACATTTACATCATTATTTTTCCTCCCCTGCACAGAAGTCCATGCTCGATTTTTGGCCCTGCTATTTTACGTGTATGTCTTATCACTTGGCTGAGCGAAAGTCGTTGTCCAGGCGACTATCAAAATTTGCGTACAACTCTGAGTATGAAAGGGGTTGTCAATAGCTAACCAAACTTTTGAGTGTCACTGCTGTCCAATTCATACGGTATTACTGGTTTCCTTTGGGTATTAACACTGAGGCGACGGGTTCCCACAAGGCCGATCTCACGTTTCCATGTTTGTCGGTCGGCAGCTGTCAGTTTGAGCAGTTATGGTCTGAACTACCTGAGCTGACATGTGATCTTTACTGTGTTGATGTATTCGAGGTTCGTACAGCCTAGGGAGCCGTATGTTAATGTCGAATACTATTTGCATAATAAAAAATATTTTTATTACGCATTTGAGAGATTACAGACCGGGGAAAATCGACTGTTAGCTACTCAGATGCATTTTTCATCGCACCCCACTCGCTCTCTGCCAAACAGGAACTGCTCTGGCTGAGACCTTGTCTTGGATCGTCCGATGCAATCATCGTTGTAACTCGATCTTTACCCCAAACGCAAACGTGTTAGACTCAATCATTCACTTCACACACCACACACAAAAGTACATCGTACTCACCGATAGTTTGCGAGTGAATGTTTTTTTATTTCCATGTCAACTGTGTAATAAAGGGTTGTAATACCGACAAATGTTCAGTCCGTGCATAGTCAAGTTCTGCGGTCCTCTGCAAATGGCATTCACACATTGTGCTCTCGCCAGCATGCTTGTCTGTACCGTGGGTGACACAGTGGTAACTGGCAAGTGAGGCAACAGTTGATTGTCTCATGAACACGATTGGGACGAGTTCCATGGCCTACTATCCGTCCTGCACGTCGACACATCACGCAACTACGTCTTCCGTCCGGATTGCGACCCATTCGATGACCAACTCTTTCCACATTGGTAGGAATGAGACGTGGTGCCGTCAGACTAGTTCCTCTTGGGGGACGTTGCCGAGATGAGAAATTACCTATCAGCTGTTTTGCTACTTGGGCGTGAAACATGAGCTGACGTCTGTATCTCGATCCACTTTGACTGTATCCATGAACTGATGCCATGTTGTGGAAAGCGTTCATGAGTGCCTTGTTCAGCTCGTGGTAAAACACAACTCTGTGCCACTGTGGCGATGATCGACCTGGCGTGTAGTAAGCCAGCTGTTGATCAGTCAAGTCAACACCTCTGAAGTACTGATTGTACATTACAGCAACGTTCAGGCATATTACTTCAATTCGTTCAAAAGCACCGGTTCTTTTATCTTTACATCGGCGCCTCACTAGCGCTCGATTCGGTCTTTGTGCAGAGACTGCCGTGCTCATAAATTTCACCATTTTTGTGTCTTTCCAGGCACATACTGTCATTGCGCCATCTTGAAATACCGAGAAACTACCACATGGCCATCGCTCTTCGTCGTCAGCATCAGGCGGTACGACTTGTGGATCATAGTTTGTGGCATTCTTTATTTCATCGGGTAAACCTAAGGTGTACATTCTGCAGGTTCCCATGGCAGCAATATTATGCACGTAGAGATGGTCAAACAACGGGGCAGAAGTGTAATATGAGTCCATAATGACATGATGTCCTAACTCATAGTAAGGTCGAATCAGCCGGGAAACAACTTTCCCAGGTCTATTTCCCCTGAAAACTCGGGGGTCGTCTGCAGCATCGGGATCAAGCGGGTGATGACAGTTATCAGCGACAGGTTGATGGACTTCGTCGTTGAAAACCTAACCCGTGGCGGACTCCTGAGAGTGTAAACTCTCATTCCATATTTGTGCGGTTTTGCTGGATTGTAGAGAACATTCTTTGTGCGGCCCCGGTAGGGGATGACTCCTTCGTTGATTGCCAGTTCGCACATCGGGCTCCGGTGCATTCGGCTGTTTGCATTCACTCAATCAATGACATTTCGTACTTTCAACATCCTATCCCATTTCACTTATTTTTTGGGCTGTATACATGGCTGTGTTACGAGCACAGTATGGCTGTGTGCTGTAGTATAAATATCGCATCAGTAGCTTGAAGCGATCACGGGAAAAGTTCTCTTGACAAAATTATGATCAAAGCAAACATGGTCCGACCAATACAGCTGGATTTCAGGTTGCCAGCAAATTCCGAATAGCACCATCACTCCCATGAATGCTCTCATTTCGACAACCGTCGTCGATGTCCAGGCCGACCTTTGACGCTCCCTCGCATTTGCCCTTCTCCTCTGTCTAGCATAACGATTAGTGCATCGGGTAATGAATCTTATCAGATTCTCGTGGAATATTTGCAAAACCATTCGATTTCTGAAGCATCGTCTGGCAGCGGGTTGATAAGCCCCGGCTCTGGACCAATGAACTCCGGTAAAAGATCGAAATTACCAGTTCGTAGGTCTGTGTATGGTCTGTTCACGGTACCACCGGCAATACTCTTTCGTAGTATTCCTGTCTACGCTCTATTTCTTGTTGCATCGTGGTTTCTCACTGCCTGTAATATACAAGCGAGAGAAAGAGATGAGCTTTACGAACCAATGTTTGACGTCAGTGGCAACAGATGTGCCGTCTAAAATTTCTTATGTTTGCGTACAGTATAAACACTTTGAGGTCACACAAACGGACGCATGTTTTCCAGGCAGAGAAACAGTAAACACCGCCGATGACAAATAACATTCACTCGCACTTCATTTTTCATATGTATTTCATGATTCTATTCAGATAATAAATTAATGAAATGCATTTTTTCTTTGATATGTAAATAACAAACACCCCAGGTTGCTACACATTGAGGTATTTTCTCACTTTGCCCAATATTTCATGCATCGTTCTCGAGAGAACAGATCGTCTGGCTATTGATAAAACCAGATGTTCGCGCAATCCGATGGCTGAGCGAGGTCGTGCAAACCTTAGTAGAAATGAAGCAGTCACCGCAGTGTTAAAGGTGGGCAAGTATTCAAATCAATGAACAGAAAATTCACTTCATTGTCAGAGTCTTGAAATATCGGTCTGTCTTGCCTGTTATTAGGGAAATGCATGGGCTACAAGCCGTTGTCACTGGGCTACCAACTTCAGAAAATGGTAGCCCAAGTGGACTACCAGGGAAAAAAAGTTACTTTCGAGCCCTGATATTATGGATCACATCCAGACAGCATTAGCATTTCAGAATGAAAAGCTAATAGTGTAGGTGGAGTTAGGCAGTAAAATGAAGCCATGAATGTAACTGAGCATGGAGGAAAGTCTACATGCAGTGAGAACAAAGGTAGAATGGTCAGACTCATGATAGGGCAGCTGGATAATGCACAACTACAACTTAGACATGAGTTTGCAGAAACACAGAAAATTGAAGAAAACTTATATTATGTTAAGGGGCTTCAGCATGCATTGAGTTCAGCATCTCAAAGAAATTTGAAAGTGTCTTGCAGCACACATCTATTCCTGTAGTGGTACCGCCCTCAAGAGAGAGTACCAAGTTCACTTCAAAACCAATTCCAATAGAGGGGGAAGACTTCTACTCTTGAATGAGCACTTGCTAGCTTCTATAATAACACCAGCAAGGCACTTCAGAGACAAACTGTATTTGATGGTTCAAATATACGGAAGGCATGCCAAGCCAAGTTTGAGTTGGTTGAACAGTTAAATTGTTGGATTGAGCAGCAGCAAGCACTGTTTTTTCATCTAGTCTCGAAGGATCTGCTCTGACCATCTCAAGTAATTTGTCAAGACAAAAGCGTCAAGACTACCAGGTCTTGGTAGCAGCATTATCTGCTAGATATTGTACAGCACCCAGACTGACCTCTCTCATATTTGTATAAAAAGAGTGAGACACAAAGACGAGCGTCTACCTGAATTAGTAGGCGACATTGATAAGATTGTTGTATCCACTCAGTGATGACCACGTACAAAAAACATCTATGCACAGTCAAAGTGAGTCCAACGTGGCGAGGAATCATGGTGAGATAGACTAGTTCATTGGGCAGCTTGGTCAGATGTTCCAAAAGATAATGGACAAGTTGGATGCTGGACCCAGTGGACTGGCGATCAAAAGACTAAGCCATCAAGGGCAAGAAATATTGGAACTGTGACCAAGTAGGCCACTTTTCTAAAGCCTGCTATGGAGAAAAAGCTAATCCTACAGCGGCAACACATGTTTCGCAAAAAGAGTAGCAGCTGGGTTCATGGGACAGAACTCAGGTGGTGCTATTGATAACAACAGTGCCCCTGACATCGTTATTCAAACAGGCCGCATGTCAGGACAGAAGTTCACACCATCTGTGTACAGGTTTGTTGAAGACTCATGTGATGGAAAGGAAAGTTGCCACCAGCTATCATATTTGTGGAGAATTTTTACATAAAATCAGCCTTTGGCGAGTCATCAACAGTCAAGGGACAAGGGCTGCTATGTATCCAATTTGGCCAAATACATTATACAGCATATGTCTGGGTAGCTGATGTTCTCCTTGGTGCAGATTTGTTTGCTCAACGTAATTTATGCCAGATCTGGTAAATAAGTACTTGTGGATTGGTGATGAAGTTGTACCCTTTGATACCCAGTTAGGGGTAATGACAGCTTAGGAGTTCACTTGCTGCACAGTGTTACTATTCTGCCTATGAGTGAGGATGTCAGTGGACCGAAGCAGAACAGTGGCTGGGGATTGATAGAAGCTGGAAAGAATTTTAGCTGCAATGGTGTTGTTGTTCGAAAGGCTCTGGTCGATATTAGTGGTAATTGCATCCCAGTCCGGCTAATGAATGTAACTCAGCAAAGAAGACTGAGAAAGGACAATGTACTGGGATCTTTTGAGCCTGTCTGCAGTATGGAGACGCTAGACGTGGGGTGTATGCCTATAGAGGACCCTATCATTGACAGAAACCCATCTGAAATAGCAGAATATTTGGAGGATCTATTACATCTCTTAAAGGCGGAGCCTCCCTTTAAAAGGACACAAAGCTATGTGGCGTTCATTGTGTAAAGTGGACATCAAACAGGAAACACAAGGCACACGCTCCAGAAAATGCCATTTTTTAGTTTTTTCCAGTTGCCTAAACACAGACAGACTGCCAAGCGGTAAGCGCGAAGCTGCTACCAATCAAACTCTGTGATTATATTCAAATCTAACGTGACTGGAAGACAATTATTAAGGAAATTCGAGCGTTGGTGGTGGGGAATCAATGTCTCTTGGCGATTTGAACTGACCGTCAATCAAACGCTTGTATAAACTCTGTTTGCAGGATTAGCAAAAGGTGACAAAAGGTTGAGATCAGTTTGTGTAATAAATGTTATAGAAATCAAACATCGTACTGGCCAAGTGTTTGACTGGGAGGAGAACTCTATTAATTGGATAAACTGGGATTGAAAATTATTGCTTTAAGCGTTGTAGGACTTTAAAGGAACAATATGAATTTTAAGGTTGTCCTTGATAGAATGTCAGGATATGTTTTCCAGGAACAACAAGGACTTTGGCAGAACACGTATTATGTCGTATACAATACATAAAGTAGTGCAGCACCCATCCGACAAAGGCCGAGGAGACTACACCTGCAAAGCAAGCCAAAGCCTTAACAGAGATTGACAAGATGTACACAAAAGGAGTTATAGAGCCATTAAAAAGCACATGGGCGTACTTATTATATTGGTAAAAAGTATGGGTTGACAAACTCATGTATGGACTGCAGGAAGTTAAATGCAGTAACCCGGTAAAATTCATACCCATCACTCTATTTCAGAAACCTTGATTGCCTCACAGGCTCTCCATCCTGGGTCTCGTAAGCGTGTACTAGCAAGTTGAAGTGGTGGAAGAAGGTCTGCTGAAGACAAGTTTTACTGCTGGGAGTGGTTTGTGGCAGTTGTGATGCCCTGTGGATTTATAATAGGTTATATAATCCACGATGAAAAAAAGTATCACAGTGACTGCACCATAACTGTCGAAACCGTGGAAAGGTCCGTATGGTGTTGTTGACTGCATTAATAATCTTATGTTCAAAATCTTAAAAGGACCTCGTACAAAACACCAGTTGCCCACAATGACCAATTGTGGAAATATAGCGGCGACTGGAAAGCTGAATGGTTGCAGCAGAAGAGAGACAGCGAGCATGATGACAGTAGAAGTGAAGTACCTGCTGAGGAAGCTGCTGCTAGTAACCACAATCCCAAGAGTGTGCCAGATGAGCAGACAAACAGTAAAATAGTACCTTGGCAGATAAAGGCATTGACTTGTCTCTCGAGGAGGACATCACACCTAAACAAGCTTCAGAACTAGATGCAGACATCATGAGCTCTGAGACAGGCATGCAGAGAAGTTGGAGACCACCGAAATCTCCAAAACGTCTCATTAAGGAAGTGTAAGAACATGCATAATAATTGCAACCGTTCAAATCAGAATGACTCTTCTTGCTATGGCTTTTGAGCCAAGTATTTAGTTTTACCTGGTAAAATAAAGTTTTCTGGTTTATCTCTCTAAAGTTGAAAGTACAGCTAAGGTGACAACTGTTGAAGAAACTACCGAGAGAGGCACAGAGCGTAAGGGACTTCATGTTTGTACATAACGCAAGCAAATAGCAAGACACATTTCAAACTGTAATATTTGAATTTAAAGCATAATTACACAAGATCAAGATTACTATCATTCCAATAGTTGATCTATGTCTGGTCATCCTTCTGTCCTTCTGTTATATACTGATAGATGTTTTAAATCCTGAGATTAATATCATTCCAATAGTTGATCTATGTCTGGTCATTCCTTCTGTCTTTCTGTTATATACTGATAGATGTTTTAAATCCTAACATAGTAGTTCCCAAAAATCTGTTAATACGAACCCCAAATAACATCGTATGCATTTAACAAAAACTTACCTTCATACCTGTAAATAACAGAAAAGCAAAGCAAACATATTGCAGTCACTGAAAAATACAATTTTTGTAATTGTAGTCTCATAACCTAGCGTTAAGTAACAAATTGCTTCATCCCATCCCTTTATGCTATATGTCAAGGAGTAGAAACAAAATCAACGTATGGCTTTCTGGAGACATATTTTGCCACAAATAACAATAGCAACAATAAACAACGATATGTGAGTCTTGGCTAAATGAAGGTAACTGGCATGTGTCTTAATATGATTCCAGTCTCAAACACAGAAGAATATATTGTATTTCCATTTTTAGCAGTCTTGGGGCCTTCAACAGCTTGTACATGTCCAACGGTTACCACGCAGGTACAATCTGGGTCCTCCGCTTCAACAAGTGTGGAAACGGAAGCAATAATGTCAACATCAGAGGCAGTTACAACTCAGCCATACACAACGGAAGACCCAACATCAGGTAAGCCACCTTTAAGTTTATTCTAAGATGATAATGCAATAAGAAGGATCTGAATGTGAACAGTTTATCAGCAACCGAAATATTCTTCACTCTTTCAGCACTTGCTGAGTTAGCTGACATTCTCTGTAAGGGCAATATTTGCTCATTTCACCGAATTCTAGGGTCATCTTCTAAATGTCTACCAAGATCTGTAGATAATTATCCCGTTCTTTTGATCTGAACATTTGATCTGTATATTTGTTTGAAGTTCTTCTGTTATATTTAACTCCATTGTTTGTTTTTGACGAATGTGCCGCTTAAAAGTAAGTCAATAATGGAAAGGTAAATACATTTTATCTTACATACTCTTTAGGGTTCTATCATTATTCAAGAACGCTATTTTCTCCTTTCAAAATGAAATGCCCCTCTAGGTAAAATTTCAGAAAAGAGAAAGGCCCCTGCAAACTTTCCACTTGGCATGCGTAAACGTTATCGATTTTCTCCTTAAAATTGCAACCCTAAGATAATGTGTAATGTAACGTCTATCTTATGAAACGAAAAATGAATTCTACAGCTACAAAGAGTTATGAAACCTCTTTTCTTTGTAAGAAACTGCTGTGAGATACTCTTATTTTGATGTTGTACGTTTTTTCCAGTTGTTTCGTTAAATGAGAGTCTTCCACTTTTGATTCCTCCGACCGAGTTTCAGTACTTCCTCCTGTACCTGAATGTAACATCTGATCTTACCTTTGTGATTGACAACTCGGTAAGCGACGTTAAAGTGGTAATGTATTGCAGAATGGACTTCAAGCCTACGCACGTTGATTATGAAGTTTCTCAGAATTTGAATGTCGAAAGGTAGGTTTTCATGAATTGACTTTTGGCGTTTTAGGACCTTTTGTGTAAGTTTGGAGACAGAGATGGAAAGGATGATTCAAGTCGAGTCTTAAAAAATCAACAACTGCTTGTACAGTATCGCTGAACGTCCTTTTCCTTAACTACTTCATTTGATCGATCAATGCGTCCTCCTGTAAACGATTACATCAGTAACACTGTGAATTGCTTTGAAGCATTGGCATTAGACGAACTAGACATATTGTCTAAATCGAGGTGTTGACAATACTGTCAGGTGCAATTAACAGCTAAGCGGTAACATGAGTCGATCATAAAAAATCAGCTCTGCAAAAGTTGAAACATTGTTTAGCAGGAGGTCAGACGTAGTCAAAACAACACCACACAGCTTGCTAACTGCCCAGGACGTGTACGTATGCTGTCAGGTTCAGAAGGCCTTTCGCATTTTCAATTTTTGGAACTTAAAAACATACACACACATGCATCCTCAATAAATAAGCAGGTGTTTTCTCAACACACAAACTTTAATGCGAGAAAACTGTAAAAAAATACAACTCGGAGTGTTGGTATATATAGCGTCGCTTTACAGTGGAACTCCATGTAACTCTACCACCAGCCCATGTAGTTGTAAGCTGCAAGAATTTCCCTGGCATTGGAACACTTTACGTAATAGCATGTTTTTTTAGAAATATTAGATTTGCACAGTTGAATTTACGTGGCCAACACTGAAAGCATCTTATAAAGAAATTCGTAAGTCCATAAGAAATCTCAGTCACAAGCGGAAGATTCCAACATGCTTATAATATCCATAACATTCTGCAGCACCGATAGTGGACAGTGCATGGTAAACAGCAAATTCGGTGTTCCGTCGCAGCGTGTCTCTGTATTGATACATTTTCAGCCGGATTTTCAAGTCGTTAAACAGATATTCAACGGGGTTTATGTCTGGAGAATACACCGGAGCGAAAATGTACTCTACTCCCATGTTATCCAGAAACACGAGCGAGTGCACGGCCTCCATCATGGTGGTGAATGGGACAATTATCCACTACGATGATGTCACCCGGTCGAATTGCAGGCTCACCGTCTGGTGCTGCTGCGTTTGATGCTTCTCCAAAGAACTGCAAGAAAGAATCGGTATTTGATGGCCCTTGAATAACGTTAGCGTAGCAGATTCCGTTGATACCAACAAGCATATTAAGTGTCTTGTTCGGGGACTTAGCGTAACGTTGCAGTTCTATGCAAGTTTCCCCTTTCGGCGAATGGCCGTATGATCGATTCCCTACTGCTGGCATCTGTATGCCCGTTTCATCCATAAACTTGACATTAAATGGGTCACACTGTGTCAAAAGTCCAAGATGCCTGTGTATAAGCCATGTTGTGCTCAGTAAATCTCTCAACGGCTAGTTTACACATTTTTTTACGTGTCCATTCTTTATCGCCGATCTTGTACTTCACATAGCGACACAGACGTGAGGTAGAAATCCTAACATTCGCATTCAGGAATAGTCGCTCCTGTATTTCAGCCAGAGTGATGGAGGGTCTCTCCCTTTTCAACATTTCAATGTATAATACATCTTGATCGGTCAGCTTCTGTGCTATCCCACCAGAATGACGTCTCGGTGCAGGGTTGATGTTGCCCTCCTTCACAAACTGTTTCCATATTTTCATCACGGTCATTCTTGTGACTTTTGTTTGTTGCGCAACTTCTGTAACTTTACCTCTGGGGACTTCTCCAGTTATGGCGTTTGCTCCGGCTTCCTGCAACGATTTTAAAACCATATTTCTATAGTCTATACTGAGTGGGATTCCTGAAATGTACCTTCTCCCTCGATTCGAGACCAGCTCCATCATTACTTGGAAGTCCGCTTCGCAGTCTATGCTTAGAACATGTGTAGCGCTGCGGCGCTGCCAGAGTCACTTGTTTGAATTGCAGAAGTTGCAGGTTTGAAGGTGATCACACTTTAAAATGAGGTAATGGGCCTCTGTCGTCCGGCCGCATACACACCATCGGTGAAGAGGAAGATCAGCTATTTAAAATTGATAGTTAAAGTACAACTTCCCGTGTTGAAAGAAATTATTGAAACAGAATGAATGGGTTTTTTTTATATCTGGTATTCGTATTCTGAATAGCTGTTCTCTGAGCATCCCTCCCAAAATAAATAATGGTATGGTCTATTTATGCAAATAGTCTAGCGCGGGATATTCTCAAAATACAGCCACACTATACACCGGATCCTGTCGATGCCAGTAATCATGGTATTTTCGAAAGCATTGGGAGTAGAGCAAGACGAAATTGAAATCATCGTCCATTATTCTTATTATGGCGAGGAGAGATGTACACCCCTTGATGTAAATGCCATGGACCTTGTAAAAATGGGATGCGAAGGATTCGCTGAACTTTTGAGAAAGAGAATATCGTATGTTGGCCGCATGGAGAGTATTCGGTTATGCTATCAAAGCAACGGACTCTGGATCGACGCAACCGATTCTTCCTTTTCAAGGATCTTAAAAGTTGCTCGCAAATCTCAGTCATCTGATATTGCCACCATTCATTTCCGCGTTGTGGACGGTGCGTCTCCATTCAACAAGAAAACGCAAAATCTGGGAAAAGATGAATGCCAAACAACGCCCCGTGGTTTATTTCCGCAGAAGCAACATTCGTCCTCTGCTCCACCGTTACAGGTGAATCGTCACCATCAAGACCCGACATTGTCTGAATCGATGAATGTTTTACGTATCAGTCGCCAATGGAAATACATCGACATGAAAAAGACTGATTGAATACGAAGCAAATTGAATATGGAGAGTACAGAGAGATCTATGATAGCTTAAAACGAAAATACGAACCTGCTATTCATGTTGATAAACGCAAGAAACGCTGTCTGAACTGCCACCTACGTGGTACAGGACACAATAAAAACAACTGTCCAAGTGTAGCATGTGAATCAGCGGTACAGTGCGGAGAAATTGATAATCATAAGGCTGAACAGAGTGAAGTTAATTCGGTGTATCAGGAAATGGAGAAAATACAAAAGGAGGTGAAGCGAATCGAGATGGAGCTTGACGTGAAAATGAAAGCCTACGAAAGAGTAAATAATAGTTTTCACAAGAGGATAGAGCCATATTTAGTGCGTTCCAACCCTGCAAAGTATATGGTCGACCGCTCAGGACGGCGTCTCTACAATCTGCAATTGCAGACTGACATAGGCATCCTGAATAAACACTACAAGGGCAGACTTCCAACCGACTTGAATATAGCCATGAAAACTTTCAAAACCATTATTGACAACGAAACTCGCCGTCTCACAGAAGGTATTGATTTGCAACGAGGTGAAAAGAAGAAAAGTCCAGTTGAGATACTGATTGACAAAAAAACCCAAGAGGTACTGATTGCAGCTGCCTTCAGTGCGTACTTCAACCTTGCCTTCTACAACGTCTCCGGTTTCTCCACAGAATAACAACGTAAACGAGGGTGCTACAGAAATGAAAATACCCGGAAATGGTGATCAAAACTACATGCATGGCAGTATGTCAACCCCTACAACTCCAGTTTTTCAGTATTACCCACAACCATACGTGTACCCATACTACCCGTACCAGTTTGCTTGGAGTTCACCAACCACTTCTGCTCATACTCCCTCGATGTACGTCACAAAGATGTCATCAGCTGCAAGTACGCACCAATCTGCCGGGTCAGCTCCACCATTGCCACTGGAACCACCCCCAGATCAGCAATATCCTCCTCCTCCCCCACCCTTGACAGATGATGAAGAAGCGTAAACTTGAAGGCAGGCTGTCGCTTTTCTTGAACATTGTTGGTTTGATAAACATTTTCCTATTAAACAGCTCTTGTTTCACGTACGAAATGTTGAACTGTCAACAGTGGGATACTTTTCGAACGCGATAAATGCATCTTTTGCTCTTAACCTGTGCATCGTTTTCCACAAAATTGCACAAGGCTAAACTTTATGAAGACGTTTTGGTGTTTAAAGTTTTTTGTTCAGGCCTAAGAAATTAAGGCATCGTTACTAACGAGTTGTATCTTTTTCATAAAGCCCTTTAGCATTAAAGTTTGTTGTGTTGAAGTGAAATACCAATAATTTTATTTATTAGCGTTTGCAGTGTATGGATTGCGTGCCGGTAAAACTTGCAATGCTGTAATGTACTTGTAATTCGTCGAAGTGTTATATTTTGTTGAACTGAGCAACAACAAGTGACTGGCGTTCAAGGCAGATGTGATGTGTGTGGAATCGGGTGGTGTTGTTTTGTCTACGTCTGACCTCCTGCTAAACAATGTTTCAACTTTTGCAGAGTTGATTTTTTTATGATCGACTCATGTTACCGCTTAGCTGTTAATTGCACCTGACAGTGTTGGCAACACCTCGATTTAGACAATATGTCTAGTTCGTCTAATGCCAATGCTTCAAAGCAATTCACAGTAATAATTCAAACCACCATACTTAGTCGCCCAGCATCGAGATTTGTCCACTATATCACCACATCTAAAAACACGTGTTTCATTGACCGATTTACGGTGTCGTTGCAAAACCAACCATTTGAAGCAATCATTTTACTTTGCAGGTCTGTGAACGATTCAATTGACGTCCTTAATGTTGATCTATATTTTCAAAACCTGGCCCCAGGGACGTGGATAGTGGGCATTTATAATGGAAATAACATTGTCCTTAATTCAACCGTCATTGCATACCTCAAAGGTTAGTTTTTGTCTTTCATTACCCACGTACCTATGAATATATCATTTTTTTCCGCGAAATCTAAAGCCTAAATAGAAGTCCGAATGATGACTAGTCATCCATTTAATTTAAAGTTGCAATATGGATCAGAATTGACCTTCATATTTCGTCGATTTAACTTTATAGAAAAATCCGTAACAATTTCATTTGCAGATTCGATCATTACAGGAACACGGGGAAGACTGTAATTTGAGTAAATTGATTTAATTACGAATAAATTGCTGTTTTAATACGTACTGTTTCCGAGAGTAAAGCACAGAATTTGAAAAGTCATTTTTTACTATATGTACGCATGCGTATTTGGTGCATGGTAACGGTTTGCGAAATCGCAACATCGTGTCCACATGCCAAGCCTTCCCATGAGCAAGCAGTCAGGAAGGTCTCTGCCCGCGCCTCGGCTCTCTGCTGAATGATTCAGCCCAGTAAAAACGAAAGAAATCAGCCAAAAAATGTCGGCAAAATAGATATTGTTTTATTACATTGAAAGATGGAACCAGAAAAAGAGGTGACAAGTGACTACTCACCACGTCAAGGAGGCAGACTGTGTCTACAGTCTCTTGGCGAAAAAAACAATGTTGCCACTGTTGTATTATGTTTTCCCAGCCGAGCGCAAGCCACTGGCCGAATGCTCGAGGGCGGTGCGAAAGCACGAGATAAATGCTTACCCTTACGGAAAACCTATGTCCACAGTAGATGAGAGTAGATCTACGGACCGTCTGCAGTCGACTTTATGTAGATCTACATCGGGTTTTGTAGATGAACAGCCACAGCAGTTTGTCTACATGAAGCTTTGTCTACAGATATTGTCAACACCAGACATGACTATGTCTACATTTCGCACTAACTTCGTCTACGCTTGATCTACACTGATCTACCATCCAATCTAAGGGAGTTTCATCTACAAAATTCACTTAGGCAAACAAAGACTCATCTACTTCTACTTCAAAAATCACCATCTTGTCTACATTTAATCTAATGTACTTTTTCTTGCTGTATACTCTATGTCCAACAATCCAATCCCTTCAAATTCTATGATTGGCAAACTGCAGGCTCCATGCGAGAAGGCATCAGTAAAAGACAAGACATTTTACCTTACATATACCTTACATATACTGTACAACAATAGAGAGAAGAAATTAGTGAATTTATTTTCTTTTCATCCTAAGACACTCCTGTTTAACTCAAGGAACACAAATGCAAAATGTCACAGGGATCAAACTATAATTTGTGGTAAAGTTAAAAATGTAAAGATTATCAAGTAATTAATTTTTGAAAAAGTGACTTTAAAGTGAATCACAATAAAAAGAATAAAAAAATCAATGTTTTCATTGATACTTTCTTCCGATGGGTCAATACAGTAGCATCTAACCACGGGCCGGACCCTGAATTCATGAGGTTTTTTTTGGAGTTATGTGACTAATTACAAAACTTCATAATAATATGCAAGTGAGCTATTTGTTAACTACAACTTTATTTCCTCCGCTTCATATCCAACAAACAATCAAACGAACCTGTTTGATATCCCAGCTGATATCCCAGTTGCTTTTAATTGTAAAAAAAAAAATCAAAACTATCCTCGTATAAAACTTTCTGAGTATCATTAAGTCACTTCTGAATCATGTGAAAATCAGCAGCCACGGCCCTATCTCTCAGTCAACTTACAAATAATTGTATTGACATTGTTATCATTGCCATGTAACAGATAAGACTACAGTACAGTGTTATTTTGGCAATGGCATTTCAGTACACATGCATAACACGAGTCAGCTTTAAAAATTACCAGTACTGCTTTAAGTAATTTCTTCACCTGAGCGACGTATTTTCTTGCATTTCATGGAGAGTTCGCGCATGAACTGATCTCCCACCACTTTTCAGCCTCCACCTCTTGCTCTTTTAGATCGCAAATGACCTTGTAACTGGCTACGATTTCCGGGTCAACAGTGAGAGTTGACCTTGTGCGCATGCGCAATCAGAAGGCGCCATGTTTCAACGGTTCAGCATATCAATGCATATCGGGGAGAGAATTAAGCCAGCCTGCTCACCATTCGTATATACTTCAACAAATCTTATTTTTCAAGCACATTTTCGTCATCTGTACACCTTGGAAACAATGTGACATCAATTCTGATATGCATAGAAAGTGTTCCGATCGAGAATTACATTGAGTCATAGGTTGGCATCGATAACTTGACGATGGCAGTGCCTCTACACTGCCAGTATACAGCTGTACTGGTACTGCGGTAATTGCAACTTGTAAGGTAGGCCCGTGAGGTAGGCAAGGTTTGTTGATCGCCTGTTTTAATACCACGACCATTTGAATTTTGTTTGTGTAACATGTAGAATATTTCAGTTCTAAATTTTTAAATAAAGCGTCGTTGAATGTACTGAAATGCTTTGTATGCAGTTTGTTCTGTTAATCATGTAATGATGTGTATGTACAGTTGAGAAAGATTTTGAAAAAATTGAGTAGGCCTAAGCATGCACAATGTTCTACTCTCTATTTCGACCTGAATACCACTCATGATCGGTCATTGAATGATTGATTTTCCAGCGTGAGATATCTCATGGTATGCAAAGGTCCATTGATACCACGGTGCTCAGTGAAGTTGCCACCAAATTACATCAAGAGGATGTTGTTTTGATATGCAAATTATGATACTCATCATGAACTGCAGCCCTAGCCTGTGCTACACCATGGCCATCGGTCAATTTTTAAAGTCTAAAAATTGATTGACATGTTAACATACATTTTTCATTTCCAACACTTTTGCAAGATCTCCATGCCTCACTAATTTCTTGTTCTTTGTCTAAGCTACATCTTATACGTAATTTATTCCATCTACATCTTGTCTGCCTTTCATCTACATTTTATCTACTCTCTAAACTATGACCTGATGATTAATATGCACAAAAGTAGACGAAGCAATAGATCTACATCTTGTCTACATTTCATCTACCTGAGATCTGAATTTCGTCTAATTTTTCATCCACATTTTGTCTACATTTCATCTACTCTCTGAACTATGACCTCATTAGTATGCACAAAAGTAGATGAAGCAGTTCATCTACTGCCCAATTAAAATAAGTCTACTGTAGATCTAATGTGGACTAGATGTAGATCTCAATTTTCCGTAAGGGTAGAAGCACACACAGCAGCTGAAGCGGCTACCGGCAGTCTGCATCGATATAGGGCCCGGCGAGGTTTTTAGTCGAATGGTACTGGCAAGAACTTGAATCATAGTCCCTCGAGAAAATGAAGGCTTGTTGAATCTGCCAGTGGAGTCAGTCAGCATGGCTTTTTTACTACCCCAGCCATTTCACCTTGTCTCAGTGTAGTCTCAACGATCCTGAGCAAGCATTTCGGGCGTTAAATGCGATTTTGATGACTACTCAATCAAAAGTTTTAAGTCCATGTCTGATAGGAGTTAGGAGACGAACTCAAACTTACATGTAATATGTGGCGAATGCAGACGTAATTCAAAGTGGCGTATAAACGGCAGTTCCGTGTGATGATCAACTTCGCTAGCCAGCGGTGTTTCCTCGGGCAAGGAACCTATAGTCCCTCGGAACATCTAATATGCAGCGCCGACCTACCAATACCGTGTGAATGTGTAATGTGAACCGGGCTATAGTCCTTCCGCAAGGAAAGAATTGTATTCAATAGAGCGAACAAATCACTTAGATCCGTTAGCATTCATTGATAATCCGGAATCCTTCAGGTCAAATAGGCATTTTTTCGGAAACAAAGAAAAACTGCAGTCTCAATCATCAATGGTCTCATTTACGACGCGTCGACACGCTGACATGGCCATGCAAGACCAGACTGAGGGGCAAGTCAGTCAGTTGCCGATCTTCTGCAGTGGCGGATGATACTGAACTGTACAAAGCTGTCAAATAAATATAATGTGCAGATAACTCGCCTTTTAATATGAAAAATGTAACAGCATACATAGGGGAGAGGATTACGGAAACGTCGTCAGACACGCGTTGAATACAACCCGAAAGGCGTACGTGGACGCTTGATCGACATACACAGTACTATGCATACGGCGCGGCGCTGATGTATCGGTCAGAAAAATCGATCGCACAATCACTTGTAGAGCTGTACTTTATCATATAGATATACGTATATTTCCAAGACATAACGCCACCAAGTTAGGCAAACAAAAATTTTCAATGATCTATTCATTATATATGTCAAGTTCTGTTATTGTGTCAACATCGCCCTTCCAATGTGTACTTTATGGAGACGTCATCAATCTTGGTGGTACTTGTCACGTGCACAACAGAAAACAATGTTTTTGTTTGGAAAGTTTGTTTACAAAACAGTTTCTCTAGGCGGCCGCAACGTATCAAAATGAACGTGTTTGTGTGTCGGGATTGGTTCGAGGCTTAGAAGGAAGAGCACTTCAACGTAGTATGGTCTATTTGCTTTAGTTTTACGAAAAAAATCGAGATTTTGATCCATAATGCAACTTTAACACAACGCCTAGCATCTCAACGAGGCTGGCGATTTTCCTGAGATCAGCCATACATGTGTGAAGTTCCGATGCAAATTTACAATCATATAAATAGAACGAATATTTGTTAAAGTCAACGAAATTTATGCTTTACGATGTTTACAGGGTATCATAAATGAAGAAAATGCCTTCTTTAATGATGGTAAATTTATTATTTGCCCTCTTTTTCTCTTTTTTTCCGGAACTCACGAAAATCTTTACTACTAAAAATACGACCTTGACCACCAATGCTTGAAATATTCTAGCACAAAGAAAATAGAATGTGCGACTTATCAAATATCTCACTACATTATAACAAGAATAAGAATGGTTTCAGGTTTTCATGATAATATGTGATGCACATTTTGTTATCGACAGATAGTGCCAAGCGATGTCCTATGGATTGTTTTGAGCGTGGGACTTGTAATGATGGGATCTGTGAGTGTGCTGAAGGTTGGACCGGAGTTGACTGTTCAGAAGGTATAGTCTTTAGGGTTCATTAAAGTACAAAAATTAAGGTTTGTGAGTCTGACACATGATGACAAACACTAACTTGTCAAAAAATAATGTATATTTTTCAGTGATTCACATTTTGTGCGAACCGGACGAATGTAGTGGTCACGGCACTTTACAAGATGAAGTGTGTCATTGCTTTGAAGGATGGACTGGAGAGAGTTGTTTACAAGGTAACAAGAAAAGACAACTTGGTCAATATTATCAATCTCAATATGTAATTGCTAAAATATTATTTGCAATTGAGATGCCTTAAATCATGTCCTTCAAGTATCAAACGTTCTCTTCATTTTCAGCTGACTGTATTCCAAGTGACTGCAATGGCCACGGGTCCTGCGTTGATGTAATGTGCGTTTGCTACCAAGGATGGAAAGGCATCGAGTGCAATGAAGGTTATATGATGACTTTGAAGTTGTTCTCCTTCAATTCTTTTAAATATTGAATGTATGTTCAAAGATGTGTGAAAATACAAATGATGGTGGATTTATAAAATACGATAATATTAGGATTAATACTACGTGTATATATAACTTTTTTAAGAAACCGAGACAGATTGGTAAATATAAATTGTATTACGCCATACATATATATATATATATAATATATATATATATATTATATATATATATATATAATATATATATATAATATATATATATATATATATAATATATATATATATATATATATATATATATATATATTATATATGATATGTATGGCGTATTACAGACGGCGCCGCCAAAAACTACAAGACACAACATGGTGGGCAAGGCTCAGTTTAAATATCACAAAACTAGTAAAGAAACTGAGGTGTGGCACGATGAAAGTATACTGCCAAGTAATACACGTACACATGGCTGACATTGCCACACATTTTCAAATATCTCAGAAACACAGAAATTACTTATCAAATGAAATAAAACTACATAGTCATAAAGATGATGTTTAATGTACAAATGCTCAGTGTCAAAATCTTCGGATGGCAAAGATTACATACCTGACAAAGTCGGATTACAAGAGTACAAAAAGTGACTCACCTACAAGACACAAAATGGTGGGCAAGGCTAAGGGTGACACGTGGAAACCCTATATATATACACGCAATAGGCGCCGCCAACGTCGGAATGTTCGGCACTTTTTGTTTATTACGTAAATGAGTAATCTGGAAATCTTTAAGCCCTTGACTACCAAGGCCAATGTATTCCTATATACCAGGCCCCTTATGTAAATATTGATAAAATCTGGGTGTGGTCATTGCATGAACACTGCTTAGAGTAAAATTAAGTAAGTACCAATAAACCATATATTTTCTGAATCAGCATGAAATTCCCACTTTTTCATACATAAGTTTTGTATTTCCAGGTCACGTGACTGATCACATGACACATCATGTGACCAGAGTTGGCAAAGAATATGAATATTTGAAGCATCAGGACGTGTTTTGAATCCATAAAATGATGCAAATTTGAATACAGTTGCAATTTTCATGGCATTGTCTTTACATATATGTAATAATTACTACCCTTTACTTTATTTATAGATGTACTATTTAAGATTTTTAGATTTTCTCACAAAAGGCAGAGCAAATGAACCACAAACATCAGCATCTGACATGATTCTGTATTGAAAATCAACACATTTATATTTGCAAACACCTGGTTTAAGTCTTCCTTGCAGAAACATGCATCTAAAATGGTTATGATTTATCAAAAAATATTTCACAATATTTAAAAATACATTTTAGGGAACAACATATCACATGACCAAACACATGACCAGTCATGTGACCGTCATATTGATAATATGGCTGCTATAAAATTTCACTGGCTTATAGTAAACACTGTATTTCCTCTAGTTTCATTCACGAATATTGCTGTTAATAGAACATATTTACATATAAATCATTTGTTTTCAATAAATAAACATTTCATTTCATTAAAAAAAACCATAAACATCTTCGCGATCGTCCGTACTTCTGAAAGCCTGTAAACAATCAGCGCGACGCTTCAGTGATCAGCCTGACCTTTCAGGGTCGAGGTCATTGGTCACGACATTTGCTTCCGGATTTTGGTCATATTCGGACGTACGGGGGCGCAATCACACTCAGGCCAGATCGGATACATCAATCTTAGTTGCGCTGCGTGCAGGCGCCGAAATTACGGGATTTTTAGCGACAAAAGAAGCAAATACGCCTATTTAACTGTGCCGGATATTTCCGGCACTCAAAGGTATATAGTAATTCAATATGGCGCCGGAAAATCCGGCGCCATAGGTAGTCAAAGGGTTAAACAGAAATTATTCAAATCAAATATGCACTCAAATTAAACACTCCACAAAACCCTGTCACATCCTTCCCTGCTTTGACAAAAAACGGCATCCTTGTCGTTGACCAACCAACATCAAGTATTTCTTTGAATACATGTCCGATGTCTCTTCAGGAGTTCACACACTAAGGCCATACTATAGTAAGTCAGTCTATCTGGTGGTCTTCGTACTCTTGATGGATAACGTCTTGCTTCATCAGCATCACTATTGTCACGCAAAGGTTCATTGGATTCACTGGCAACCTGTTCCTGAGCCCTGTCTGTTCCAACAGCAGCCTGGGCATCTGGTGAGGGGTAACTCTGCTCAGTGGTAGGCTTTTCTGGATCCAAATCGGTACCATGCCTGCCATTCTCATCACCTCCATTGTTCTGGGTGGTTAAAGTATCCTCTCCATTTGTGCCTCCATTTAGGTCACCAGCATGATGTCCACCTATGGTTTCATCAATAGTGATACATACAGGACGTTCTAAATCCATGGTCTCTGTCATTGCACTTGTTCTCCTTTCAGGATATATTGCTGGCAGGGATTTGTCAGCTTCTCGGTGCCATTCACCATGTTCTGTACCAACTCGTTCATGTGATTCAGTCTGTGGTGGCTCCGTCTCTTCATCTGAAAGTAGATTTGTAGATGAATTGTCAATTGCGCCTGGATCATTCACTACATAGTTTATCGTCATTGGGGTTTCTAACATGTCTTCACTGCTAACAACACTGTCAGTCTCACTGTCACCATGAACCTCATTACATTGAAGGTCACCAAGGTGTTCACTTGAAGGGTCCTTTACAGTTGGTGTCAGGAACATACAAGGTTTGAGCATATTTCTGTGAAGAGTGCGCTGTGTTACCCCATCTTCAGACTGTATGACATACACTGGAACACCAGGTCGCTTTGAAATCACAACATACGGCATAGATTCCCATTTGTCACGTAGCTTGTGTTTTCCTATGACGGGAGTTTTATCTGCCACAAGCACTCTATCTCCAGGCTGGAGTACAGACTCATTGTTGACACTCTTGTCATAATTTCTCTTCTGTCTTTCTCTTGCTGTATCACTTCGACGAACAGCTTCTTGGTATGACCACTGTAGTCTGGAACGCAAGTCATCAACATACTCTGAATAGTCAGCTTCCTTAGTATTTTCTTCTGACACATCAAAAGCCAAATCAATCGGTAGGCGTGGATGTCTCATGAACATCAGGAAGAAAGGAGAATGCCCTGTTGAGTCATGCCGGGTACAGTTGTACGCATGTGTCAGACTCTCCAGATATTCCTTCCAATCCTGCTTCTGAGAAGGGTCCAACGTTCCCAACATATTCAGTAGAGTATGATTAAAGCGTTCATTCATACCATTTCCCTGTGGATGATACGGGGTAGTCCTGCTTTTCTGTATACCTGTGATCCTACACAACTCCTGGACCAATGAGCTTTCGAAATTTCTTCCCTGATCAGCATGAATTCTCTTGGGAAAGCCATAGTGGCAGAAAAACTGTTTCCATAACACTCTTGCTACAGTTTTTGCTTTCTGATCCTTTGTTGCATACGCTTGGGCATACTTGCTAAAATGGTCAGTCACCACCAACACATTCTCTTCTCCACCTTTAGATTTTTCTAGGGACAGGAAGTCAATACAGACTAACTCCATCGGTTCAGCTGTTCGGATATTTACCAGTGGTACACGAGTTGTTGCAGGGGGCAGCTTCCTCAGCGCACATCGTCTACAAGTGTTACACCACTCTTTCACAAATGATTGCATCTTTGGCCAATAATACCGTTTCCTCACAAGATCCATGGTTCTCTCAAAGCCAAAATGTCCATTATTATCATGAAGACCACTCAGTACTTGTTCTCTCAAGGCTGCAGGCAAGACCAACTGCCAATATGTATTTCCATCTTGATCCTGGATAGATCTATACAACATACTATGTCGAACACATAACCTCTCCCACTGTTTCAAAAGTAAAAGAGTCTCTCTAGACTCCCTTCCCCTTTCACGTCTACTGGGTCTGGTCTGTCGTTCCTTGTACGTCATCACTCTTCCAATGACAGGATCATCTCTCTGGAGTTGACTAATTTCTTCATGTGATTTACTTGGCAGGGTGTGCGTACCAACCAAATACTCCGCGTCATGTTCTATCTGATTTTCTTCACATCTTGCATTACCGACTTTGGACCTCTGCTCTTTCTCCTTGCATTCCTCCCTTGGCTTCTGATCTTCCTTTCTGAGTGCTGAGCTCACCACCTTCAGAGTACTTGCAACATCCTCTCTTGGCATCCTAGATAAACCATCAGCATTGGAGTTGCTTTTACCTGGACGATACTTGATATCAAAGTCGAACATGGCTAGCTGTGAAATCCATCGCTGACTGGTAGCATCTAGTTTAGCTGTGGTGGTTACATACACCAACGGGTTGTTGTCTGTCAATACTGTAAATTTGTTACCATAGAGATAGTCTCTGAATTTGTCCGTGACAGCCCATTTCAGACAAAGAAATTCCAACTTGTGGGCAGGATACCGGGTTTCTGATGGAGTGAGTCCACGACTTGCATATGCGATAACTCTTTCCATTCCATCCTGCTTTTGAGCCAGAACTGCACCAAGTCCACTGATACAGGCATCTACTTGCAGGACGAAAGGCTGGGAGAAGTCTGGATAGCCTAGGACTGGTGCAGTAGTAAGTCTCTCTTTCAAAAATAGGAACGCTGATTCACAGTCACTGGTCCACTGAAATGGTGGAAGCTTTGCTTGCTGATTTCCAACTTTCTTCTTTCTAGCGTCACCAGACACCAAACAATTCAATGGGGCAGCTATTTTTGAGAACCCTTTCACGAATCGACGATAATACCCAGCAAAACCAAGAAACTGGAGCACTTCCTTTCTAGTTGTTGGTCTCCTCCACATCCTCACTTTGTCTATCTTTTCAGGGTCTGTGCTAATACCATCAGCTGTCACAATGTGTCCCAAGTACTTGACTTCTTTACGCAGAAAGGAGCACTTAGATGGTTTCAACTTCAATCCATGTTGCCTCAATCTGTCAAACACCATCTGTAGTCTACTGAGATGCTCATCAAAGGTTTCTGAGAACACGATTATGTCATCTAGGTATATGAGAACAGTTGCAAAATTCTGATCTCCCAGACAGCACATCATCAAACGAGAAAAAGTTGCAGGTGCATTCTGTAGACCAAACGGCATACGGTTAGTTTCATACAAACCCATGGGAGTAGTAAAAGCAGTCTTATGCTTGTCTTTCTCTGCCACTTTGACTTGCCAATACCCTGATGTCAGGTCCAGAGATGAGAAGAACTTGGCTTTTCCCAGTGCATCTAAAGCTTCATCCATTCTGGGTAATGGATAGGCATCACGCACAGAGCGGGCATTTAGGTGCCGATAGTCAATACATATGCGTAGTGTACCATCCTTCTTACAAACGACTACTATAGGTGATGCATAAGGGGATTTACTCGGACGTATAACATCTGAAGCTTCCATATCTTTGAGATGTTTCAGTACATCTTGATACTGGGCTTGAGGTATTCTTCGATGTGGTATCCGGAATGGCTTATCATCAATAAGGGGTATTTCATGTTCAATAGTTGATGTACAACCATAGTCCAAAGGATGGTGGGAGAATACATCAGTGTTGCGGTCAAGTAATTCTTGTAACTGTCTCAGTTGTTCTGGTTCCTTGACTGCGCATTTCCTCAAGTCTATGTCCTTCGACACTGACTTAACAGTGTTTTGAGCAGAAATGTGTCGATGAGGGGACAGGGACCTGTGCCGTCTTCTTTCAAGCTTGTCCTTTGGACTGTGGCTTCCATTGCTGTATCCAGCTCGTTCCCGTGCTCTCCCCCTTTGGTTGTCATGAACGTCTTCTGACCTCTCCATCTTGTCATCAGCACCACTTGATAAAACGGACTTGACTTGGGTATCAATATACAAATCGGCAAGTGGTGTATTGCGGTATATCTTTACTGGCTTTGCAGATAAGTTGCATACTCTCACAACAACTCGCCCATGTTCTACTGTACCTAGGCTTCTTCCAGTCACAATGTTATCAAGGTTTCCACTTTTTCTTGGTCCTTCAGCCAATGCAGTGTACGGCTGTTCCCCTGGAGTTCTTGGTGCACGGCAGTTTACATATGCTTCACTTCTAGGAGGGATAGTGTAGGGTCCACGACCAGTGTATTTGGCAGAACCAATTCGTCCATCTTGACCACCGACCTCTGCCCTTCCTGTAGCTTTATATACCTTGAACCAAACAGAAGAAGTTTTCTTCACTCTTGTAAGGTAGCATTTCCCAAACGTATCTCTCATGTGTTTGTGACTGGCCCGAATCACGTTTGTACCAACAAGCAGCGGCACCTCCATTCTATATTCAGTATCTGGTACCACAAAAGCTGGAACAACCACTGTAATACTGACCAAGAAATTCTAAGTCCAGGGAAATCACACCTTCATAAGGCATCACTTGGGCTGAAGCTCCCTCGATGATTATATTACTCGATCTTATAGGTTTACTACACAACACTGGATGCTGCTGAACAAAATCTTTGTTACAGAAGTAATTTGTGAGCCGGTATCAATAAGAGCTTTACAGGACATACCATTTACAACCACATGATCTTCATTCGCAGGACCAATCAACTGTTGATAAGTGTCATCAGAAATATTAGCTGCAGGAGGCAGTTGTTCTTGGCTGCACAGGTGTGGCTTTTGAGTCTGGTCAACGGCTGTAACATAACTTGTTTTGGTAGGGCTAGTATTCTTTTTCTCGCCTGTGGCCTGCCCCTCTGTCACAGGCTCTATTCGTTTAATGAAGTTTTCGATTGTTCTTGTCCAATGACAGCACGACAATTTCTACTGATGTGACCTTCCTTTCCACATCTAAAGCAGATAATGGGGCCTTTATTTTGTTGACGGCGGGGGTGATTTCCATAAGCAGCTTGGCCATTTCTGATTTGAGATGATGAGCTTTCATTCAACTTGGCTGTCATGGCTTCCAACCTCTGTTCAAGATCAAGCATTTTCTTCCCTTGTTCTTTCAGTAATGTAGTCAGTTCATTAAACTGGGTTGTATGCATGTCATCTTGTCTCGATTTGTCCTTCACTGTGCCCTTATTACTATCTGAGATGAGCAAAGGTTGACTATGTGCTTTCTTGGGCTTCACAGATTGAGTGGCTCTGCTTTCACCTGCCAGACGTCGAAGCTGTCTTCGCAATTCACTAAAACTAAGGCGCCATGGCTGCATAGGGTAGAGGCGATTATACACCATATCATCCTGTAGACCTCTCATGAATTGGTGGGTAAGACGGTAGTCTCGATCAGGAAATGGGTATCCTCCATTCTGCTTTTCCTCAATGCAACGCAGTATAGCTTCAAGTGAAATTGCATATGAACAGGGAGACTCCTTTGGTTGTTGAAACCGTGAATAAAAATCTGCCATGGGATCTAGTGACTGGACATCCCCATATTCGGCACGTAATTCTTCAAAAGCCTGTTCTGGGGTTTGTTCACTGACTGGCAAGTTCAGAATCAGTTTCCTAGCCTCTCCTCCCAAATTTCGTACAACAGTCATAAATTGTAAATGTACAGGTGTAGCTCCAGCATTCAGTAAATATTGCATGTCCCTTATCCAGTCTTCAATCAAAATTTTACACTCTGGACCTCCAGTGAATAAAGGCACATTTCGAATCTGATGTGATGAAGTCATGCTGGCTTGAGGTACAGTAGCAAATTGAGCAACCTGTGGTTGAGGAACAGCACCTGATAAAGTAGTTGGTCGGTGAGCCACGGAGTTCTTGCCATTGGTTGTTGCATAGTAGGTTGCTGGACAGAACCTTTGGGATAATTACGGCTTTGTGGTCGACTCCCTACTGGAGGTGTACCACCTTTAATATTACTGATCATTGTGGTCTGGGTGCTATGTATACCAACAGGGACATTGCTTTCAGAAAATGAAACCGATGCTGGTTTCTGTGGTGTGGTTAACTGGCGACCACTCATAGCAGGAGTTTGTACTGGTTGTTTACTATGCTTTGATACCGCTCCTAAAGAAGGTGGTTTAATATCAGGAGGGGGGGCTGACATTGTTTGTGGGTGGAAATGGTTGTTGCATAGTAATAAACTGACTTTCAGTTGGCAATGGCGATCGACTTTCAACTCTCACAGCAGTTGGCATATTCTCCAGATTCATAACCGAGTGGTTTATGTTAGTTCTAGGACTACCACCAGTTGCCATATTTTTTTTTTGTAATCAGGGATAAATAATCGGTCAACGTGATAAATAATCGGTAACGTGATAAATAACTATAACTTCCGGGAAAGCAAACACACAAATGCTTTCAGTAGCACCTGCACTTCCCAATCAATATGTGCAAATAAAGAAATAATTTCAAAGAATTCTATAAATACAACTCTATACATTCAAAAATACACAGTATTGTTTTAACCTAGACAATGAGAATCTAGAAAACTCGTCTCAGTTTCAAAAAATCAATAAAGGCAATCAAAAATCAGGATACAACCAATATGAAAAATTCCAAAAATAACCAAATGCGGAATCAATATCTATCGGGTATCAAATATGTAAACAAATGTAAATATGAAAATATTCAATATATATATTCAAAAATATTCAATCAATCAAAAATTAATCATTTAAACTCGATAATTAAACAAAAGTAATGGTGTCATCGAAATGTCGATTTAAATGGTGATATTCATGGATTCAAGACCTAGAACATGTCAAAGCAAGCAAGTGTATTTGCTCTAAAGATGTAGGGATGTACACGTGTCTGCACCAACAGACAATGACCAAAATTTAAAGCAACAGTAACTTTTGCAACATTCAAAAAGTAGCAGTACAATTTGAAATGAATAAATATTTGCAAAAAATTATACACAAGCAAAAGTACTCAGTATTTTTTTTTCGTTGACGCAAATAAACAAAAATGACAGGTAAATGACAGGTCAATAATCAACGTACAACATCGTTACAGTCAACATATGACATCATCATTAATTTGCAAATTTCTACTCAGATATTCAAAGTGACAATTGTAAAGCATGGTCGAGTAATAAGACTTTGAAAAGGTTTCAATATTTTGTTTAAATCAATCCACAAAAGTCATCTCCAACTGGACAGACAATACATCAAAATTTCAAAGTTCAAATCATAATGTTTACATCACAGTTCTTGAACAGCCACTGCCCAACTTCTACCCACACGTACACACCAACGATGAACTAAAACGGTCTTGACAGCTTCTGCAGTCGTCCTTGGAGCACTCCCATCAGCTCAGGAAACAGTCACCATACGCAATAAGAACAGGAACACATTCCAGGCTCAAAAGGGCTTCGGACAACAAACACAGGACCACAATCACGTCGGGGTCACCATTTGTGAAGGTCGCCAACAAGCATTCAGGTTGAGGGTGCAAGCTGGGAATTGCGTTGAGATGGGCGTCTTGAAAAACACACCAAGAGTTCGTAAATTGTGGTTGTCAGCTGTCGCACATTACATTTATTACAGACGGCCGCCAAAACACTACAAGACACAAAATGGTGGGCAAGGCTCACAGTTTAAATATCACAAACTAGTAAAGAAACTGAGGTGTGGCACGATGAAAGTATACTGTCCAAGTAATACACGTACACATGGCTGACATTGCCACACATTTTCAAATATCTCAGAAACACAGAAATTACTTATCAAAATGAAATAAAACTACATAGTCCTAAAGATGAATGTTCAATGTACAAATGCTCAGTGTCAAAATCTTCGGATGGCAAAGATTACATACCTGACAAAGTCGGATTACAAGAGTACAAAAGTGACTCACCTACAAGACACAAAATGGTGGGCAAGGCTAAGGGTTGACACGTGGAAACCCTATATATACACGAATAGGGCGCCGCCAACGTCGGAATGTTTGGCACTTTTTATTTATTACGTAAATGAGTATATCTGGAAATCTTTAAACAGAAATTATTCCAAATCAAATATGCACTCAAATTAACATTCCACAAAACCCTGTCACATATATATATATATATATATATATATATATATATATATATATATATATATATATATATATATATATATATATATATATATATATATATATATATATATATATATATATATATGTATGTATGGCGTAATATATATATATATGATAATATATATATATATATATATATATATATATATATATATATATATATATATATATATATATATATATTAATGCTTTGCATTATAACCATTTTTCTTACTCTTCAAAAGCGGACTGTATTCCATCTGACTGCAATGGTAGAGGACAGTGTATGAATGGCGTGTGCAGGTGTGATGAAGATTCGCAGGGGAATAATTGTACCGTCGGTAATAAATCTTGTTATTTCTTGAATTTTTATCAAAATCGCTCTTTTATTATCTTCACTACTACAACTAAAAGATAGTTGCAGTGCTAAAATTGCCGTAGCGTACTTTTCCATATCGATGACATCTCAGTTATTGCTGACTTTTCGTTGATTGCGTTCGATTGTAGAAAGGGTTCTGGAGCATTCAAACGTTGCAATTTAGCAGCGTAGTCTTTCAAAGCCGACTTCTTTTAACGACCATATACAGAAATTGTGACGTATCTACTAATTAAAATGAAAATGGTGTGGTGTAAAATTATCATCGGTGAGACAACTATTTAACTTGTTCATGCAATGGTTCTTATCTTTTTTATCACGACCATTTGAAGACTTATTTCGGAAATTCATTTCCTATCATGTACATAAAACTTTTCGTGCTCTTTTGTGCTGTTTCAATATTTTAGCTTTCCGCCCTTGTCCAAATGATTGCTCGGGTCACGGTGACTGCAACAACAGTACCGGTGTTTGTAACTGTCATGCTTCCTGGTGGAAAGACGATTGCTCAGAAGGTATGCTTAGAGAAACATTTTCATAAAATATAATAGTGGTCTTGATTTGAAAGCCGTATATGTGATTTAGATTTTCGGTGATAGGCATCTTTCCTATCTTACCTTGGGACTTTTCAAATGGTAAAACCTTAATGTTTTGACATTGAAGACAGAATTGCACACGAGCTGAAACTGAAATTACATATCATTATGTTACTAGTTTTTCTTCTCTCCGAAAAAATCAACTTGATCCATATGATAATAAAGATCATAATCGTCTTGTTTCTCTACATCATATCTCCTCCACATACGCAATCAGGTGTACCAACAATGTTATTATTATTTACCAATTTAATTGACCCTACGTCACAATGTTCTCATACTAAGTCGTGGCCTACGATATTTCACAAATATTTTCAGTGGAATGCGAAGATCTATCGTGTTCAGGACTTGGTATATGTCGCAATGGTACGTGTGAATGCGACACAGGTTGGACTGGCCCACTATGCACAAATCGTAAGTGGTGTTTAAGAAAATTTCAGAATAAAAGACGGACGAAAATTTGGTTCGTCAAAACTCGTTTGCGATTCATCGATTGGCCACTTCGTTTCCCACTTTCAATCGGTAATTGACTCGAGATTGCTACGGAAATATCGGACTAAAGACTCCCTTAGGTTGTAAATAGTAATTTTGATGATTGAAGAGTTTCATTAAAATCACTGACTCAATGTTCCATGGCGTGTCATATCTGTTAAAAAACACTGCTACATATATTTAAGATAGCTTGCACTTAACCAACACTTTTTCAAAGCAATGTTTCTCAGCAAAGATGACATTATAACTGCCTTTATATTATAAACTATACACTTTAGAAAAGGAGAGAATCTAAAATTTACCTGGGTACAAACAGCAAACTCAAAGGATGAAGAGGAAACTTGTGGGGCTCATTTTGAAGCTCTTGGAGAAAAAAAAAACTTTTAGAGGCTTAGTTTTTCGAAAATAGATTTTTTGTTCATGGAGTTAACACGGGGATGGCGGCCATTTTGAATTTCAAATATTGGTAAATCTTGGGTTCTTGGTTTCTCTTATACTAAAATTTGCACGGTGACCCCGATTTTTATTCTTGATTATGAAGAAGAATTGTTGAAAGATTACTTAACGAAAGTTTGAGCAAAAGTTTAAATCTTTCATTTTCGAGGCGCATACTACCTTAAGGTGTTTCCACACCCCTAAAAGCTTGTGATATATCTTTATTATAGAAAGTTATGATATACTGGCTAATTTCAAACCTCGCTTTGAAACATATTTTTCTTAATATATCCCAGGTTCTTGTGAGACAGGATGCAATATACATGGCACTTGCATATCTGGTACATGTAGTTGTGACAAAGGATGGTCGGGAATAGCTTGCGAAATAGGTAAGTTTTCGCTCATACTTTGCTTTTGAATGCCTACTTATGAAAAAGTAAACTGTAGTTAATGAGGTTGTCTTATCTGTTTTTTTCATCCAAAAATCCATGCAATATTAAAGATATTCAGTCTGTGTGGTTTCTGCAATATTCATTGCGACGAACAACGTGTGCATTACATAAACTTATGTTAGAAGCCTTCTCTTCTCTTGAGTTAAAATATCACATTATCATGACTACACTCTTTTCAAACCATAGATGCTTGTCCGAATAATTGTACTTCCAATGGTGATTGCTTCCTCGTTGACGATAGATGGCAGTGCGTATGCCGGGATGGCTTCAAAGGAGCACAGTGTGACATAGGTTAGTTTACATGGCATTTGCTACAAGACTTTTCATTCTTAAAGACATTCTTAAACATCGACCAATGTTCTTGTTCACTAGGCGAAGTACGAACATAAGAGTCACGTAACCCAAGTCTTACATATCGTCGAAAACAACTTACCCCTGTTTGGCAGTACCTGAAGAATTACCGAAAGAGGCCTTGTGATATTTCACAGATATTAGGGGTAGTAAACAAAGACTTCAACATTGTTTAATGGAGATGATCTGAGGGAGACTATAAAAATGAGCAACATTAATAAAAAAACCGATATCTCCTTGTAAATTTTTAAAAATGGAGGACCTCATTCAAACAGGAAAATCATTGCAAGAAACGTTCATTCTTCACTTACCATCAAAATTATTACCATGCCATTCGTTGAATGCTCTCTAAACTCAATGACATCCGTATTCGCTGGGTTTGTGTATCACTGCAAATGTGTGCAAGATTATGAATTTTGCGAAATTTTAAGTCCAGGAACAGCTAACTTGACGTAAAGACTTGTATGTGATATTATGGCAGGTAGGTAGTTACAGAATGAGTATCGATTAGAGACAAAATGAACAGTTGAACATTTATTGCATCATGAATGCTCGTTATCTCAACTGCTGTATGAGAGACAGACAAAATCTTTCCGACCCGTGTATAGGGCAAACCTTCTCCTTTTATCAGTAAACTTCATAATCATTCCCATCTGTGACCTTGTGAGGAGGTAAAACGCTACACCTCAACGAATGACAGCTAATATCAAAATGTGAACATACAAACAATCCTATAAAACCTGTGATAGGCCAATACCGATGATGTATCGATCATGAACATATAGATTTATGTAGATCTTGCTCTTGGCGAGGCATCCACGAGTGGAAATGGATGACTGAAATACCATTTTCTACAATTTGTTCTGTTTATGTGGCTCATATATTGCAATCATCTTTTTGCAGGACTTGAATTGATCTGCGATGATGGCCTTGACAATGATCTAGGTAGGGTTGCCACAGCTTGATTTCGTGTGAATCTGTAACTTACTTCAACAGATAAATATACTGTATTTTAGTTTGTATCTAGTTAAACATTGTGACGAGATGACAAATGTAACCAAGGTCATTCTATCCGTCATAGTCAACGAAGGAAAATAACACTGTACTGTGTTGGCTGTCGACTACTTTGTTCAAGCCATACATTCTGTTTCGGGCTTATATACGAGCTGCCAGGCAATTGTAGCATAGTGCAAACTATCACCGAGTGAAATGTGTAGCTTGGAGAGTCGTTGCCATGACATTATTTGTGTTTCTGGCGTTTCAACAGTTTTTTTTGTTGTTTGGCATTCCGAAGAAGAGAAAGTTTCTAGCGCCTAGGACCAAACATAGTGATAAATAGGTATACGCCATACCCCAACTCCAAGCAAGCCGCACAAATGAAAAGTTTTGTCAGTCGAAGCTCATGCTACACATTCAAACAGAGTGATTCGGAGCATAAACTACGAAATTGTTTTGGTTCTTTTTATTGATCGTCATGTAGCTTTAAGGTATTAATGTGCCGTACTCAAAATTATACCTGTTCTTGACACACCCTCTGTTTATTCGTCATTTTTCTATCCTAATCTAGGTTTGTTTTAGCACTGGCAAACTATTATTTTTACAATATCTGATCTGAGCTCTCGTTCGATCAAAATGATATACTAATTTAAAAATTGATAAAATACAATCACTATTTTACTTCTATACAGCCAATTGCATTTTAGTGTATCGGAAAACTGATAAGAACAACAGTAAAATCGATGAGGTACAACAGTGAAGTCGATGTGGTCAACGATTTTTTAATCACATTTTATGAGGAAAGACTGTATCACATTGCACTGTCAGGTGCAATTATCAGCTAGGCAGTAATAGAGAAATCAACTCAGTCTGCAAAAGTTGAATCATTGTTTAGCAGGAGGTCAGACTAAGTCAAAACAATACCACCCGATCCACAGACACCGGCACCGGCCTCTTATATGCAATTGGTTGTATATGTTCATCTTAAAGCACTCTTTTTGTAACATAGGGCAAAGTTAGGCAGCATTTATAATAAAACTTCACTGACAGACACAGATGAAGGCACAGACTCAACAAAAACAAGCACAACCACAAATACACACAAACAAACAAATGCAACCACGAACACACACATACCCACACACAAAACGCAAACGCACGCACATACATATGCACGAACACAACAACATAAAAACATTCAAACACAAGCACACACATACATATATACAAACATACATACATACATACATACATACATACATACATACATACATACATACATACATACATACATACATACATACATACATACATATATATATATATATATATATATATATATATATATATATATATATATCACTGCTCTCTTCAATAGATTCATTCATTGACTGTGATGACTCTGATTGCTGCAACGATACAGTCTGTGAAGATCATCCTTCTTGTGAATATTCCGATTCACCAGAAGAGTACGCAAAAACTCAGGTTAATGGGTCACAGAGTTTCTACGACCAGGTGTCATTTCTGTTTATGGAGAGCAGCATTCAGATCGACGCAGATGAAGATTACATTGATCCAAGGTAACACTTACTAAATGATCACTATCTACGCAAGACAATTTGCTTTCATTCAGTTCAATTTTTGACTAATATTAGAAATTTCATAACATAGACAATTAGGATTCACATCATCGACGTGGTGGTATTATCCTTTGATGAATGTAAGTGAACTCGATCCAGGAACAGTAAGTGAGTTTTGACATGATTAACTCGCCTTAATAATCTCGCCATCGGGACGATCATATCGTAAAATTAAGTGCAGTATGAAAATGCATAAGGCATGGTGCTTTAATTTAAAGGTGCCCTTCTCAATCCCTGGTTCTCGCATTAGCGAATGTGTCAACAGCCCATTAACATTTTGTCATTCTTTTGTTTTCCATTGAATATTTTATCAAGGACATAATATTTATATTAGATAAATCGGATAATTTAGTGGGGGCTTTAAGCTTCCTTCATGTACATTTGAGATAGTCTCCGAAAGACCTCTCACAAATAGTCTCCGAATAATTTCCCACAAGACGCCATAAGGGAAAATTTGCATCTTCGGCAACTTCACAATTGTAAAAGCCAAAGAATAAAAATCAGTTTTGGAAGATCCAAACTGCGTAACCTTTTGCAATTACACATGTGTAAAGTTAAGTTTGATTTCGAGAAATGTACACTTTGGCTGTACGAAGCACCCTAGTATTGAAGCAATAACGTTCGTTTAAATACTGCATTTCTTTCTAAAAGCAAATACTCATGTATGTGTGATAAATTTGATTTTGCTCTAGTATTTTCTCTTAATCATTGTTTTGATAGCAATTTTACTTATAGAAAGATATTCGGATACTCAAGCCATAGTGTCAGAAACAGCCTATAACAGAGTTAAAAAAATTGTAATAGAATGTTCGTAAGTTGTCAAATGGTGACGTAACTGGAGCAAAGAGGGCGGTTGTCAAGTTCCCATCCATCTGATGAAAATGTTCATGAATAACCTCGAGCAACGCAAAAGCAATCAAACGTATGTGATCCTTCAACTTTTTCACGAATCGTTGTCTTTTTGTGCAAAATATTATATCTTTCAGTCTAGTTACCGTTTTGCGTGGTACTGTTACTGGTCGCGATGATACTCCATTACAGAGCGTTATCATATCGATTCAAGGTTTTCCACAGTATGGATACACAATCACACGGAGAGATGGCGGGTAAGTACAGGGAAATATTGTTTGTTTTGTAACCTGCCATTCCGCACTTGACAAGCAGTGATTCAAAACTTCTGAGAAAAGAACTTGCGCCGACTAAGTTCTGCTCGACGCACTATATTTTTGTAGCACGCAAACAAATTCCTTAAGACTCAAAATTATTTGTCTGCAACTACTATGCAATAGTCGTCTCGACTGATATTCCGTAATGCGTTCCCTCTTAAATAAGACGAAGCAAATATCCAATCTAAGTTTCACGTGGTTTATTCGAATATAGGCATGTCTTCCAGACTGAGAACAACAAATTCTCTGAGTAGAATGTTGTACTACAAATGTTGAGAACGTTTGGGAACGTTTGGGAATGATTAACTGAAAACAAATCAAAACAAAAGGATACAGGAAGTGAGAACTAAGCTACGTTCACACTATGACACAGGAAGTAAATACTCTCTTTGACCAGGAAGTAAATACACTCTATGACCAGGAAATTAGAAACAGGAAGTAACTAACAGGAAATAATACTCCCTCTAAGATGACTCAGGGGTCAAAGGTCATAATAGGTGGGGTGGTCACGTGACCCACCTCAGTAAACGCCCTCTAACGGTGACTGAACGTTTACTTTCGTTGACAAAATCTCATTTGCATAAAAGCAACCCTGACTTAATGAACAATACGCTGCTTTGAAACAATCACTAACTCAAAGATGCATAAGAATACAATCACTAAACTACTTTACGTAAAAGGTCTCAAAGTTGTACTATAAACGTAATCAGAGTCCACTTGAATGTGTCCATTATAGCATTCATTGTTTGCATACTTCAATAAGGTCCTTGGCCTTTGTTAGGCACACGTGCTCTTAGAGTCTCACAATGGAATAAGGCTATTCAATGTTCCTTCAAGAATGTCTGCTTTAAAGTCACAAAAGAATCAACTGAATTGCTTACCGATTTTGTGTAGGGTTGTATAAGACTATCGCATCAACAGGTTCAAAGCTGTTTCATCAAAAGGTCTTTACAAGCAATCTTGGCGAGAACTATAGCCGGTCACTTTCAGAGACATGTCCACTCTCTGAAGGTCTAACTTAAAGTGTCTAAAAGCACGCTTGGAATGGCTGCATGTGCGCAGTGCGTAATACAAAAGATAAACATTGAAGGACGGAAGTTGATGGTGACTCATGACTTTGAATTTGAACTATGGCCAAATAAGGGGATGTTGATTTTGACCGTAACATTCCGGTCCCCTAATTGTGTAGATGTGACTCGGAACAATTATAAATCCAATATTCTAAACTGGTCAAAATTCAATCTAACTAAACAAACATGAATAATATACTGTTCATATATCACTAATAAAAAAGATTAAAGTTCTTAGCTGTTCTTGTGTCCTTCAGACGAATCTTCAATGGCGTCGGCCTCCAGGAGCACACACAACTTATCCACTGGACATCGTAGAGTAGTCGCTCTGGTCTGCAAACCTAACAAGTGCCTTCTTATCTTTAATCACTTCGTTGATTCTGCCCATAGACCAGGAGTTCCTCGGCGCTGTGTTGTCGATGATCAACACCACGTCTCCAACATTGAGGTTTCTTCTGATCTCAAGCCACTTCTGTCTCTCTTGTAGCAATGGGAGATATTCTTTCATCCGCCATCTCTTTCAGAATATATCTGCCAGGTACTGCACTTGTCTCCATCGACGGCGTACGTAGTTGTCATTCTTCTGAAACAAGCCGGGTGGCAGGGCCTGTTTTGGTTTCAGCATTAACAGGTGGTTGGGTGTTAATGCCTCTAGATCGTTTGGATCTTCTGACAGCCTGGTGATCGGTTGGCTGTTAATTATGGCTTCCACTTCGCAGAACAGCGTTCGGAGTGCTTCATCTGACATGCGAAGTGGTTGTTCTTTGAGCAAGGAAAAGATTTTCCTTATGGTTCTGATGTGACGCTCCCATACTCCTCCAAAGTGGGAACCTGCTGGGGGGTTGAATCCCATTTGATGTCTTGTTGGTGGAGCATCTCAGCTATCTTCTCTTGGTTCCATCTCTTGATACTCTCCTTCAGCTCTTTGTCGGCTGCGACGAAGTTAGTCCCGTTGTCTGATCTGATGGACCTAACTTGTCCTCTTCGTGCTATAAATCTTCTGATGGCGTTGATGCACGAATCTGTATCTAATGAGCAGGCTACTTCTAAGTGTACCGCACGAGTCGCCATACATGTGAAGATCGCTCCATACCTCTTTCAGTGACACGGCCACGTTTGACCTCCAGTGGTCCGAAGTAATTTACACCTGTGCGACTGAATGGTGGCTCTTCGGGGGTGATGCGGTCCTTAGGTAGGTCTGACATCTTCTGCTCACAAACTTTTGCTCTATACTTTCTACAGATGACACATTTGGTTACGAGGTTGCGGATTGCTGTAGGCGCCGTAGAATCCAATATTTCTCTCTTAGCTTCGCCAGCATCGAGTTCCTTCCAAGATGTCCGACTTCTTTGTGGGTTTCTTGGAGTATGATTGTTGACACTGGTGAGTCTTTAGGCAGCACTATCGGGTGCTTGCTGTCTGGTGACACTGAGGCACGTTCCAGGCGTCCGCCAACTCGTATTATTCCTTTATCCAAAATTGGGTCCAGCTTATATAATGGGCTGTATCTCCTGACTTGCTTCTTTCGTTGTAGGAGTGCCATTTCATCTGGAAAATGCTTTGCTGCACATACTTCATGATTGCATCTTCTGCCCTTTGCAGATTCTCTAGTGAAACAGGTGGGATCGTTGTTTCACAACTCTTCTGGCTAGTATCTGCGTTGGTGTCTTCATCGCCTTCCTTTCTTTTGCGGCATTTATCTTGAAGGTTTTTCTTCGCTAACAGGAACCATCCGACTATTTTCTTTAGTTTCATCATGCTGGAGTAGCGTAGTAAGATCTTCTCTACCCCAAACTCTTGCTCTACTAGTACGGTGCTGTACACGGATGCTTCCCGCTTGACTTCTGGGTCTTTATTACATAGCGCTCTGGAGATGTCCTGTTGTGTAGGCCATTCACTTTCTCGTTTCCACAGGAAATCTGGTCCTCGCAGCCATCTTTTGTTTTGCAGGAACTTGTCTACCGTTAGTCCCCTAGATGCGTCGTCTGCTGGGTTGGATTTTGTGTCGACGTACTTCCACTGTTTACTATCCGAACCTTCACGTATGATGTTGATCCGGTTGGCTACGAAGGTGTGGAATCGGGATGTTTCATTGGCGCAGTACTTGATCACCGATGTGCTGTCTGTCCAGAAGTATACCTTGTCATTCTTAATGTCGAGTTCTTCCTCCAACATTCTGTTCATTCTCACGGCCACTGTAGCTGCTGTCAGCTCCAGGCGTGGGATGGTAATTTTCTTCAGTGGTGCAACCCTTGCTTTTCCCATAAGGAAGGCGCAGTGAATTCTTCCATCTTCATTTATGAGTCTAATATACGATGCGACACTGTATCCATATTCACTGGCATCAGAAAAGTGATGTATTTCACGTACCTTGACTTCGCCAAAGTCTGCTGGTTTGTAGCACCTCTGAGTTGATACGTTTTCTAGTTTTGGAAGATCTGATAGCCATCTTAGCCATTTCTTCCGATCGTCTTCTTTGATCTTTGCATCCCAGCCAATACCTCTACGACACAAGTATTGAAGTAATATTCTTGCAGGTAGGATGAACGGAGCTGCGAGTCCAATGGGATCGTATACTGAGCTGATAATTGATAGTATGCCTCTTCTCGTTGGAGGCCGGCTTTCAATGTTGATCTGGAATCCTATGGTGTCTGACTCGACCGACCATGAAGTACCTAGGGCACGCTCTACTGGTAGGCAGTCGTATTCCAGCTTCAGGTCTTTGATTTCCTTAGCTCTTTCTTCTTTTGGTATAGTCTCCAATACTTCGCGGCTGTTGCTCACCCACTTTGTTAGACGGAAACCGCCCTTCTTGCAAGCTGCAGTCAGATCTTGTGTCAACTTGACTGCCTTCTTCGCATTTTCTACCGACTTGAGGCAATCATCTACGTAGAAGTCTCTCTTTATTGTTTTGACAACTTCCTTGTTGAATAGGTGGCTGTTGTCGTCGGCCATCTTGTGTAGTGCTGTGTTCGCGCAGCTCGGGGATGATACTGCACCGAACAGGTGAACCATCATTTTATAGACTCTTGGAGGGCTTTCTATGTTTCCATCTGGCCACCAATAGAAGCGTAGACAGTCACTGTCCTCTTCTCTAACCTTTACCTGGTGGAACATAGCCTCTATGTCTGCCATTAAAGCGATTGGTTCCTGTCGAAATCGTAATAACACTCCTAGTAGATTATCGTCAGATCCGGCCCTTGTAGTAATAGGTTGTTCAACGACACTCCTTGGAACTTTGCTGAACAGTCAAAGACAACGCGGATCTTCTCTGGTTTCTTCGGATGATACACTCCATGGTGGGGTATATACCATACCTTTCCGTCGTCTCGATCTAACTCATTGTTAGAGACTTGTTTTGCGTATCCCTTCTCAATTATGTCTGCCATGAACTTCTGGTAGTCGGCATGGAACTTTGGGTTGTTTCTCAACTTTCTTTCAAGGCCTTTAAATCGTTGTAAGGCATAGTGCTCATTGTCCGGTAGTCGAACTCTTTCATTTTTGAATGGAAGTCCCATTTTGTAGTGTTCATCTACTAGCTCAATGGTTTCCTTTACTTTCTGCATGAACTTCTTGTCTTCTTGGGAGTGCTCCCTTTGTCATCTATCATGCGCTCAGGAAAATCAAGGTCAATGGAATGTCGCACTAACCTGTCTAGTTTATCCAATTCTTCCATATCCTCTACGGCCACCACTTCTGTTCTGTAGCTGGGAGGATGTTGCCCTTGTTCGTTCAATCTGACTACGTGCCAGGGGATCCATCCTACGCGTGTTCTGCATGCGTGAGGGGTTGAGTCCGGACCACATATTGTTTCCAGAGGGGTAAATACTGCTGTTTCTCCGGTACCTATCATAAGTCCTATTTCGGCATCTATTCTTGGAAGCCTTATATCCTTCAAATGCGACCATCTCATGAGATCCTCTTGGCGGGGAATGTAGTCTAAAGAGACGCCTATCTCTGGTTTAGTGTATACTGTTTTCAGCTCTACCTGTGGCTCTGAACAGTCTAGGTTGTAAACTTCTATGCCCGTGACTTTGTCGCAGGTGTGGCTGCCTAAGCGTTCACTGTATTTACCGTCAGCTTTGTCTTTCTGCCTGTGGCTCCAAGTTTTCTCTGTAACGCTTCTGTGCAGAATGATATGACACTACCTGTTCCAGAAAGGCATAAGTCTGTACCATTCTATTTGAGCCTTTCAACTTCACCTTGACAGGGATAATAGTCAGCAGGACCTTGCAGTTATCATCATCACCACCGGTGTCATCGTCTTGACCACCGGTCCCCATAAAGGACTGTACTTGGTCCACCTCTGCCGTGGTGCAGTGTACTGCGACACTCTCCGTCTGTACTGGTCTCTTTGAATCCTCATCTTTATCAGTTGTCGGTCGACGATCCTGATGTAGTACTGTTGGGTGTTTTCCTTGGCATTTGGAGCATTTAGCTTTCTGCTTGCATTGCCTACTCCGGTGACCAGGTTTCAGACAGCCAAAACATACACCTTGGTTTCTCAGAAAGTTAACAGTATCTTCTTGACTGGCTGCAATCAATTGTTCGCAACTGTCGAAAGAATGATTGTTATCTTGGCAGTGCAGGCATGGTTCTGTTGAGCTTTGTCTGGTTTGGAGGTTGAAGTGTTGCTCTTCTTGCTCCCTTGGTTCGTCTTCTTGTCTGCGCTTGTAACGCTAGTGGCGAAAGATTGTTCCACTTTGTCTGTACCTTCTTCTTTTTCACTGGATTGTCGAGACTAGCCATTCCTTGTCTACTGTAGTCCGGGCATGACAGTCTGCTCGCTTCGGACTTCACCAGATCGACGAGGTCTTCAAATCTTACTCTTTTCTTGGCTTTGCGTATCTTCGCTGTGCGTTTACTCAAGAATCTTGAATAAAGTAAGGAAGCTTCTTGACGATCCGTTTCATATTTTCTGAATGTTCTAGTATTTCTAGGCCATCAACGCATCGGGTTGCTGTCTCACATCGATTCAAGAAGATGGCGACTTGTCTAACGAGGCAACGTTGTCTGGCTTGATTGGAGGCCAGTCCAAAACCTTCCTCAGGTAGGCGTTGGCTATCTTGTGTGGATCACCATAGCGCTCTTCCAGCTCCTCCATGGCACCTTGATATGCTTCACTTGCGTCTATACCTGCATACCCTTGAACTATTTCATGGGCTGTGCCTTCCGTGAACTGTCTCAGCAGAGTGAGTTTATCTTTATCATCTTCGGCAGTCGGTACTAGTTTGGTCTCAAACTCATCTATGAATGATCTGTACTCCATGATGTTACCGTCAAACTTCTTTATCACTGTGGACATTTTCTTTATTGCTCTGATCATGGCCCACTGTGCAGAGTCACGCATCGTCTTACTCATGTTACTGCCATTGCTTCTAATGGAAATTCTGGAAGCTGCTACACTGACTTCTTCTTCTAAATCATCCGCCTCACTGTCATTCTCCCTTTCTATTGTAGGAGTTTCCTTCTTATACACTCGTACTGGTGTTGTGGTCTGTTCTGGACACAATGGATTTGTCCTCCAGTGGTTCAGTCTTAATATTGATGGCGATATCGTCCTCGAATTCGTCACCAAGAAACTTATTCAGAGATCTAGCTCTAGCATCGGCTACGGCAATCTTTGTGTCAAGTTCATGTTGCTCCTCCTTGAGTTGAAGTTCATGTCTTGCCATGGCCCGCTCCATTTCTTGCCTCTCCCGGTGTTCTTGGAGTTGAAGCTTATACTTAGCATGCTCAATCTCTTGCTTCTTCTTGAGCTTAGCTGACCTTGCCAACAGTTCAGCCTTTTCCCTTTCATCTGCTAGTTTGGTGGCTGAGAGTGCACTGTGGCTCGTATGATGGCTGACCCCACTCTGGCTGCCAACTACAGACGGCTTCGGTGTGCCGACTTGAGAGACACTATCTTCTGGTCCTACATCCTCTTGTGGATGAATTGGTGTGGGGTTCAGAATTGGTGTTGGGTTCGCTTCCTGTTTGCTCACCCATGCAGTGGTGTCTTTAAAGAAGGTCCCAAAAACGTCTTCGACATCGGCCAGCCAACGAAGGCGTTCGTCTGGCACCTGATCCTTTGGGAGTAAACTTTCGTATTCATAGCCCGCATCTGCAAAGCCTTGATGCAGCTCCTTCCACACTTCAAACTTCAGTTTGATTGTGAATAGATCTGCCTTATCAGCGATGAGCTCCCGTATCTTCGTGGACCTTTGGGTTAGTGAACCCGCTCTTTTCTCTAAGAAGCTAGCTTTAGTAGCTAACTCATATTTAAGTCCTTTTTCGGACAGTGTTCTGTCTCGGCCGCTACGCCTGGGTTCTTGCAATTCCTTTTCTGGTGACGAAGTTCTTGATTTCTTTTCTTCGTCTTCCATGGTTTGACTTAGGTGAATATCACAAGTCCGATGCAAAATCGTTAATGAGAAATGTAGCGCGCAAACAAATTCCTTAAGACTCAAATTATTTGTCTGCAACTACTATGCAATAGTCGTCTACAACTGATTTTCCGTAATGCGTTCCCTCTTAAATAAGACGAAGCAAATATCCGATCTAAGTTTCACGTGGTTTATTCGAATATAGGCATGTCTCCCAGACTGAGAACAACAATTCTCTGAGTAGAATGTTGTACTACAAACGTTGAGAACGTTTGGGAACGTTGGGAATGATTAACTGAAAACAAATCAAAACAAAAGGATACAGGAAGTGAGAACTAAGCTACGTTCACACTATGACACAGGAAGTAAATACTCTCTTTGACCAGGAAGTAAATACACTCTATGACACAGGAAATTAGAAACAGGAAGTAACTAACAGGAAGTAATACTCCCTCTAAGATGACTCAGGGGTCAAAGGTCATAATAGGTGGGGTGGTCACGTGACCCACCTCAGTAAACGCCCTCTAACGGTGACTGAACGTTTACTTTCGTTGACAAAATCTCATTTGCATAAAAGCAGCCCTGACTTAATGAACAATACGCTGCTTTGAAACAATCACTAACTCAAAGATGCATAAGAATACAATCACTAAACTACTTTACGTAAAAGGTCTCAAAGTTGTACTATAAACGTAATCAGAGTCCAACTTGAATGTGTCCATTATAGCATTCATTGTTCGCATACTTCAATAAGGTCCTTGGCCTTTTGTTAGGCACACGTGCTCTTAGAGTCTCACAATGGAATAAGGCTATTCAATGTTCCTTCAAGAATGTCTGCTTTAAAGTCACAAAGGAATCAACTGAATTGCTTACCGATTTTGTGTAGGGTTGTATAAGACTATCGCATCAACAGGTTCAAAGCTGTTTCATCAAAAAGGTCTTTACAAGCAATCTTGGCGAGAACTATAGCCGGTCACTTTCAGAGACATGTCCACTCTCTGAAGGTCTAACTTAAAGTGTCTAAAAGCACGCTTGGAATGGCTGCATGTGCGCAGTGCGTAATACAAAAGATAAACATTGAAGTACGGAAGTTGATGGTGACTCATGACTTTGAATTTGAACTATGGCCAATAAGGGGATGTTGATTTTGACCGACGCACTATATTTTATATCAATTTAGGGACTTTACCTTGGTTACAATAGTGTTTGGTATTGGTACTTTCTAGACTAGTAACTTGATATCAGTTTAAAATGTATTTCGACTGGTTTGTCCCAGCCAGTGTTGGTTAATTACCTATGTAAGGTTACGTTGATACGTCAGATTATGTAGCTATGTAGGGTCCCCATAAAGATCTACGCAGGAATTGACACAAAAATGTCCCTCTGCCTGTAAAAAATGCCTATTTAATGTCTCAAAAATCAACTTGAGCGCTAAATATTCATGAAGTTGATATGTATGTTTGTCATCTTTTGCGGTATTAAAATTCACCGATAACAACAATTCTTTTGAAAAGGATTATATTAAGCTTCTCGTATTCTATGATAAGAAAAGATATTATAAGTTACCAGCACTCAATTTTTTAGAACATGCACGTTTGATACCATAGTGTATGTATTCCTTCCTTCATTTCCAACGTGTGTGCACCAGTTGCAATTGGTACCATTGCACCCTCGTAGGCAGATAGTGCTCCACCACGTACAATGATGTCTGATGTCTGGTTGTGGTAATGGTGTAATGATCTTCAGCTGAACTATAGGTTTGAATTCTCGTGTGTCATACTTTTTCTTGTACACTAGATTGCAAGATTGCCCATTCTTCTTCCTCTTCTTCTTCTTCTTCTTTTCTTCACTTTATCAACATCTTTAAGACCCTGTAAATCTTCCAATGCTATGTAGTTGGGCTTGTGTTCAATGTATTGACGAGTTGTACCCAGCTAGATTGACAGCTTTAAGGTCTTTCAAATCATTCAGTGATGGGTTTTGTGCAAGATCTCCCTACTGGTAATATTTGTTTTTTCGTCATTTTAATCAAAATAAATGGCTTTCGCTACATGGATTTGAATATGATAATATTTAAATTACGAGAGTTTGTCCTACTTGTCGTTGAGTGGTGGATAAATGTTTACTGCCACCTTCACCCAGGCAACCATTATCAATGCGTCACTCTGACGCTTGTACGGCGCCTATCTGACAAAATGTGCTTATCTGACAATACTCTTTTTAGCAATACCGTGGGGAGTCACTTTGGCCAGCGCACTTCATGCGCGCGGTACCTGTCGCTTCGCGCTTCGTACGATGTTATGTACACGTAGTGTGCCAATTTAACGTTAATACGAAGTCTTCTATACGAAGGATTTTGTTTCTGTAAACATACTCTCAAATTGTTGACATGTAATTAATTCTTTTTTATTGTGGCTGTTCTTCCATCGGCCGGGCTGGCGCTAGCTTGCTGTACTGTAGTCGAGACCATGGAGATAACTCCGTATTGCAACATGTACAGTGTTGACTGTTGGTGCTTTTCTTCTCATCTACTTGCATGTTTATCGAGTATAATTTAATGGCAAAATGAGCGATCGAGGAATGTGATGAAAAACAAAAAGACAAGTACTCTGCTTGCCATTGTGGTGATTTTGATACTCCTGCCACCGTGAGAGAGGACGCGTACGACCTCGTATGACCTTGTGCCCTCTCTTCTACCTCTTAAGATAGCCTCTATGTGTTGATCGATGTATACACAGCGATTAATTGAGGTGCTCGGCGATTTTACGCAATCAATGAAATTTACTGTATTTTATGGCTATTTTGCGATGTTTGTGATTTTAGACTGCTGTAATTAAGATTTCGTTTGTGTGTTTTAACAGATGAAGTATTGTGTGAGGGATTACTTTCCACAAATGAGTAAGGCTACAAGCAGTAATTAGTTATTTTTGTCAGATAAGCACGTTTTGTCAGATAATCGCCGTACAGACGCTCATCAACATTCATGAATATACTACCTGTCGCAGCCAGCTGTGCTTTTATACTGAAAAATCAACTAATTGGTTGTACTCGTTCTCAGATCTTAACGTGGTACATTTGGAAACGATAAGCCGTGTTTTGTTATCAATAGAATACACATTTGGATATTGAATGATGCTAAGAGGAGTCAACTTAGTGCATTGTCAACTTTAAGGCCAACAACTTCGTGCTCATATTGCAAAAAAGGCTAGGGGCTGGCCAATATGAACATTGTAATTGAAATAGCACTTACCACATTTTATCTACTTTACTTTTACTTTACTTTATTGCCAATTCCAAATATAAGTATAAGTATACAAGGTATACAAAGTATACAATGACGAGGAAAGAGGCAAGTTGGAGCCAGGAATAATAGCTTAGAGCTAATCGAGCCTGGCCCCATTTTCATGAAATTTACATTGCAATATTTGTTTTAAAGGGCTAATTATGTCAATTGTTAATCAAAATTCTATATTTTAAATGAAAAAAAATAGATAAATATTCACACATCTTGGTATTCACTTAAGAGATGCTGTCTTAATGAGTTTATAAATAAATCTCTTGTTGCACTTTGTTTGACAATATTGGGTAGGTTGTTCCAGACTTTGGCACCATATATGAAATTGCAAACTGTCCTGCAGTTGTACGTACTTTCGGTAAAGGCAAGTTTTGACCTAGTTTAAATCGAGTGTCATATATCAATGATCAGCTAATCTAAAGTAATCACTCAAATTATGTGGTATATTTTTATGATGCAAATCAAACATGAATTTTCCCAGAAGTAATTTATGAAGTTTATAGACATCCAGTATACCTAGTCTAAAGAATAAAGGTGCAGTAGATTCTCGAAATCTTGAAAACGTAATTATTCGTACCAGCATTTTTGGGTGATAAAAATCTGATGTAAATATGATGGATATGTACTTCCCCATACCTCAAGACCATACATAATATTTGGTTCAATAAAAGCTTTGTAGAGCAGTACTAGAATTTGCTGTGGTACATAGTTTCTCAGCCTAAATATGATTCCTTCTTTTTTTCTTATACTATTATGTATATCATTAATATGAAATTTCCATGTCAAATGTTTATCAAAAACAACCCCAACAAAAGATGCTTGTAGAACTTCTTCTATGATAACATTCTTTACAGATAAATTGCCTTGTAGTGTTACAGAGTTACGATTGCTGTGGAAAAGTACATACTTTGTTTTACTTATATTAACTGTCAGCTTATTGGCATCGCACCATTGAACAACGTCTTGTAAATGTACATCCACAAAAGAAAGATTTACAGAGCGTGTTTCACGTGAAAAAGTGTGGAAAAGGTTGGAATCGTCGGCAAAAAGCCTAAAGTCAAAAAATTTTGAAGAATTAGGAAGATCATTGATGTACATCAAAAATAGTGTAGGGCCAAGTACAGAGCCCTGGGGTACTCCACATGTAATTGGTAAATGTTGAGACATACATCCGTCAACAAAAACATTCCGTGACCTGATATTTAAGTAGTCTGTTAACCAAAGTAGTGGAATTCCCCTAACACCATAATAGAAGCGTTTCTCCTTGCATCTTTGGCACAGAAACAGATCACCTTGCGAGAAACTCACATTTCGCGTTCTACTGCAATCATGACACTTCGGCATTGTGATGATGTCTTAGTGTCGTACATTAGCATTAAAACAATAGCTCGGCAAACAAAGAGTTGTGTGACTTTTGACAGCCGTCACCTTTGACGTGAAAATGTCCGTTTTTTCCACGTTAAGACCGTTGTAGTAAATATAGAGTGTCACAAATCTTACCCAGGTAGTTTACAGACATCTGGGTAAATTGTCATTACCGGCATACTCATCTGCGTGGGTTTTCAGCTGCGTAACGTGCAGGTTTGTGGACACGATGTTACGGTCCGAAGCGCGCCCTCTTTCTCAATTTTATCTACGGTTACAAATGTGTATCAGTTTTTGCTAATGTCATTAGTGGTGTTATTTACGGAGACCGAGTCAATGTCTCCTGTTATGAAAGGAAAGCAACTCATGCCAGGAAATCCCAAGAGAGTTTGACCGGTTGACCTCGCTGTTAATTTTATGCAGGAAATTACAATAACAATGCTTGGTCGAATGACGCAGTGCCTTGAGGGTGGGATCGCCAGTGGTATAGGGGGAGGAGTACCTTCCCGATGGTGATAAGTGGTGCAGATTACCGTCGCCTAGGTGACTGGCGTATACGCATGCCAAAAGACACCTATGGTTGATTTCCTGTTGACCAGTCGAATGGCAGAGTTGCAAATACCTGGACTGAACCATTTGTTTTTTTGTGGGTGTCGGTGGTACTTTGACAATAAAAGTAAAGATGCACAGATATTGAGTTTATTGTCTTGTTTATGAGCGGCCAGTATTTCCAACAGCATGAATTACGTGCATTTGCCTTGAAGAAATAAATAATTTTGAATAAAACATCTCGAATGTAACCACATTCCCTGAGCTTGACGTACACTTAAGTGCCCCAAAGAACCATGGAATCACCAGACTTTCGATCGAAGAGATGAGTTTTGCCAAACCGCGTATACAGAAAAAGTGGCAGATGACTTTATTTTAGAATCATAGACAGTATAGCGAGATGTAAAAAATGTGAAAGAGGCTCTCCACGTAACTATCCTAAATGTTTTTGTGTCGAGTTTGTGTTTGATTCGTTTCGAAAATGTGTTCCTACACTCTTATCCGATTGTGTGTGTTAATAAAAATGTTTGTTTCGCTTTGGATATTTGTAGAGAAGTTTGGATTAGTGTGTACGGTAATGTTTTGTTTGTGTGGGGAAAGCTTATGGCGAGACGCAGCCGGACCTATGTTGTTACAAAAGTTGATAAAGTCGCCCTTTGACGCTCGCGTTTCGAAACCCGAGTGTGGTTTCTCATCAGTCGCAGTGTTGATTCATTCCTTAGTTTGTGTATGTGAAAATTTATTTTAATGCATTTTAGTGGTCTTGGTTTTCGATTAGCGAGGCAAGTATATTAATTTTTGGTCACGTTGTGAGTCCGTTTGGTGGTTCGGTTTGTTTGTTCTATGTTTCTTTACTTCGGTAAATTTTGCTTTGACTGGTGTGTCTTTTAGATTTTTGCGGAGGTTTGTGAATTTTTAGGCAATAAGTACCACTGCGGGGTACGGATTTTATGTTTATTGGATCAAGATACTTACAAGTATCCTGGTTGATGTGCTTGTTCTCGTACATTTTGATTAATAGTTCGTTTACTTTGTTTACTGTTTGTTCTGGCTTGTTGTGTATAATACTGAGTGTTGCGTAATTGCCTTTCGCATTCGAGTACGTAATCGTTTGTGTTGACAATGACGAAAACCCGACCCTTGTCGAAGGTTTTTTTTCCGAAATTTGTCTATTGTTTGCAAGCTGGTTTATCACGATTCTTTTAGCGCGCGACATGTTTTGTTACCTTGTTTGAAACGGTATCTCTAGAAGTGCGAGTTTAGCAGCTTCAGATAGCTTTCAAGGTTTCGTTTTTTGTTGTTCGTGGAGCCCAATTAGACATTTCTTTGAATTGGTGTTGTTGCGATTGTTTGTGTCTCACGACGTAGCGTAGTCATATTTTACGACTTTATTTGTTGAAATCCTGAGGTGGTTTTATTCTGTTTGGTTTTGTTGGTGTCCGAATTAATTTAAAGGCTTTTGCCTAGTACTATTTTACGGAGTTTCATAGTTTGAGCGATGATAGGTTGTTGTTGAATTACATGTTGCTGTCGGCTTTTCTTTGGAAATAGCTGATTTATTTCCATTGCCATTTTTTCTGTTACGTTACGGTGATTGTTTATTTTGTATTTAATGTTGTCTTACAGCTGTTTGTTATGTGTACGATTTTTGTTTGTGTTCTATGTAATTTTGTTTTTTTTTTATTGTTCTCTTTTTGGAGTATTTGGTGGCCCTGAAAAGGGCCGCATGGTATGGGTTTTGTTAGCGCTTGGCGCGTTTTTTTTGGCGATAAGCCTAGCTTTTTTATGCTTCTTTTCGCCGATTCGATGTGCTTGGTGAGTAGGTGTTTGCCGCCTTCTTGTCACTGTGTGTGCGTACATGGACGGTCTGCATAGCCCTTGAATGTGGTCTCGATTTTACAATCAAACTTACAATTTAGGAGTATATATCAAAACTGATAAATGATTTATGTTTTCACATGGGTTCACAAAACTTTACCGCTCGGACTATGATTTTACAACTTTCTATAAAAAGTATAAGGCGCGGGGTATTATATATTGACTGATTACTGTAGCTATGATAGGCTACATTCAGGACGGGCAGTAATTAGTAGGCAAAACAGGTGGTTTTCACCGTGGGCAGAACTCGGTGCAATGATACTGAACATTAATAGTAAGCCTGTCACCTTGAAGGTAATGCTGTAGGTGAAACAAGGACTTCAAACGCACGATGGTACAAACAACACCACAAGTGAAACGTACACATAGAAATACACGCGTTCCTACGTTGTGTCCACCCGGGCCACGCGATTAAAATATGACTGATAATGCTGGATAGTGTTAATTAGGTCGGTAAACAGTCAATTAATAGTTTAATTGACTACCTGGGTGATTGGCAGGTTGTGTCTAACGACGCATATGCAAAGCAGGCCAAAAGACAAAAGCCCCAAAAGATATTGACAGCTGGCCAGGGGTCACCATGAATACGTAATGACGCTTCACTACGCAGAAACTGCGTAGTCAAGCCCTTCTTAACCGGTAAAACCCTCTTGGCATTTTCCCTCATGTCCACTCATTAACTGTTTGCGAATTCCCCTCATGTCCTCACACGATGACTCAGAACTACATAAATGTTTTTAGCTGATTGAGCCAATCTTTTAATAGTGAAAAGTGTTTTAGCGTGATAGGATTACGTGTTACCCTTTAATAGAGTATGCAGTACTGACGTCAGGTATGTAGACTACATAGCCCATAGCCTGAAATAGTTACGGAGACTGTGTATTATTGTAGATGTAGCTTATCTGCAGAGCTTACGGCAGGTTAAAATCGTTCACAACCAATTTAAAATCCATTACTTTTCCAGAAAATATCTCTTTTAGAGCACATATAAATGACAGCTTGCCTATATAATACAGCTTCGGATAGCTGTTATGAAGGCAAAAGTTTAAACACGTATTCCAGAACTTATACTCGAAGTTTGTCAACTATCTGCAGGTTTGAAATGGCTGTGAATGGCGGCAGTGTACTGACGGCAATCTTCAGTAAGACGAATTACATCAGTGCGCAGCGTAGTTTCCAGCCAATCATAAACCAGTATCATGTTTTTAAAACTAAAGTGATTCTTCTTGGAATAGATAATAAGGTAAATAGCGAACTGTTTACTTTCATGTCAATATATCCCATCTCGACACTGTTGCACTCTGGTAAATTACTTTTGCTATATTAACACTGTTAAAAAGCGAACCTTTAACATTCTAATTAAATGCAGTTGTTCCCTATATGTTGACTTTCATTACAACCATTGCATTGTCAGACCAACAAAGGGAGTTCTTAACTTGGAACAATTATATGGAATAAGTTAGCAGGAGAACCCATGTGTGTACCTGTCAATATCAAATAATTATTCCCGGTTACTAATGACACTAATACGCATGTTTCAAGGTAACCATGATTGATTTGGAAGCTAATGAAGTTCAAGTTGCCGAGGGAAGTGAAAGCAATGATGCTGCCGGGAAAAGGAAAGGGGTGGTCATGTTTCACCCTGGAACCGAAGCGACAATTATGTCTTATAATGGTACAGAAAACCAGGTATTAATAAAGTATTGTTTTTATATCACATAATTGCACAACCATGTAATTCGTCGATATCCTTTGACAATTTGATATAGCAGCAAACTCAAGATAGATAAATTCCTTTTGAAACTTAGTTGATATAACATGACTGTATTGTCTACTCGACAGGAAATCAGAAATATTAAACAGGTGAAGACACCTAATGTTCATAATAACACACGGATCATGTTGGTTTATATGAAGGTTGTGCAGACTTACACAAACAGCATAAATATACAGTTGTGTGTAGGAGCGGAACAGCTTATGAAAAATGACCAAGTCCTGAATGGTTGTGTCTCATCCTGCCACAAGACTGTGTCTTTATCGACAATAACTTTTTATGCATTCAAATAATTAATTTATGAATGAACATTAATTTCAGACTGTGAATCAACCGAGTGTACGTATAACAGAGTACACAGTAGGTGAAAATGGTGAAGAGGCCATGCCAGCTGAATTACCACCTTTTACTGGATATACATACGCAATGGAATTAAGGTATTTATGATGACTAGCTGAACATTATACGCAAAAAAAAGTCAATGAAAAAAATAGTTCCCCTTTGCTAATCGTAATTCTTCCGCTTTCGCGCCATTTTAGCTTGGGTATTCATGTGTATATATGGAATTCAAGTTGATCAACAATTGCACTTAAACATGTATATTTCTGTTGTTTCATGCCATGCATTCGACTTTTACTTGTGTTACATACAGTGATATGAGAGTCATTAAAGTGCTATTACGTTGACAATGTAAATCGTATCAGACAAGTAACCTTTATGACATTAATCATTAGGTTGTTGACATGTTCTTTGACGACATTGATTTTGTTCTTTTATATATCTCTGTCTTTAGTGTCGACGAGGCTAGTGTTAATGGAAGTACAGACGTTTTCTTCAATCAGAATCTATTCTATTACGTCGAGAATTATCTTGGCTTCCCTGTGGGTTCAGCGGTGCCAACAGGTCATTGTCCAATAATTCATCTACCTTCAAAGTATTTCTTTTTTTCAATTTTTTAAGAGAAAACTGCCTTATTTATATCACCTTTATACATGCTTAAAACTAATTTTCTTTTCAACTTAGTCAATATATGTACATGCACATGCATGAAGTTACCATTATACACAGGAATTTCTGTCCACTCTCTTACGTATTCATTTTTTCGCTAATCATCTACCCTCGGATATCCTTTTGTGCATACCACTAGAATGGTATATTTCTTTCGATATCATATTTAGGTACACATTTGCCATGTGAATACACCTGTTTGTATGAGAGTCAGGGACTGGAGTGTTTTCGTCTTGCGATATGTATTTTGTATGTTGCAATGAGAAGGTCTATTAGGTTCTATAATTTTGTTGAATGTTATGAAGGGGTTGATAAAAAATACTTAGAAGATTTGAATCATCGCTTGGGTTTTATATTAAAAGAGATATATAGAAACAGGCAGTGACATATACATACATTATACTTTATAGAAATCATAATATTACGCTTAAAACTCAACAATAATGGCAGATTTGGGTCTCTTTGATAGGTTTCTATAATCGGTCACGTGGTGAGTGGATAGCTTCAGAAAATGGGCTTGTTATTCGACTTCTGAATTCCAGTGACTTCCAAGGTGTCTCTGTCGATGTCACAGGGGATAGCGTCCCGGCAACAGATGAAGAACTGGCTGCACTTGGTAAATAGGATCTTCAACTTCGTTAGTAGTCGTCTGTTGGGACTTGTTGATTGGGCGGGGGATGTCAGTTTACCCTTGTTTTTCAGACACGTAAGGGTTGATTTCTTTCAAACACGGCACAAGGAAAATTCACTGTGGCATGTATATTCACGTTGTTTTATATTTAATGTGCCCAAATATGGCCGCCAGGCGGCCTTTTGTTCTGTATGATTGCCCATTCATGTAGATATATCAGACATTCAAATGGCAATTTCTTTAAAAGGTTGCTCAAGCTTGATACGTATATTTTCATGTTGAGTTATTTTTATATCAAATGTACCAACAAGACGGCCATTTAGTTATGTCTGTTATGTTGACGCAGAGTTCTTAGACGGCTTGAGCTAATTTCTTTCAAACTTGGCTCAAGTATAATTCCCTGTGGGGTACATATTCACAATGATTTGATTTTGATATGATCAAATATGGCCGCAAGGGAGCCATTTTGTTACATTTTTCTGTCTGTTCATGCATATATGTTAGCTATTCAAGAGAGAACTATCAAACTTTGTACAGAAATAAATTCAAGGTTACACAAGAGCAAGACTCTACATGCAAACGCTTTTTTGGCAGGTATCGCAAGCTGGTAGATAATTACAATATCTCTCTTCGACAAATGATCGCTGATGGCATCGGTGACATTGGGCCTTAGTTTATTGACCACTAACTACCTGACTTAAAATTGATATATGGCGGGTGCCATATGTGGGGCAGGATGCGGTTACTATTTTCGAAATACCTGATATCACTTCTTGGTCTTTTGGCCAGAAGTCCATATATCTTTCTTTCATGAATTTGACTTTGTTTTTGTACCGTCTATTTACTGTCTGTTCTGTGCTGTTTTGTGTCTATGTTTATAACCTTTGTCTTACGAATTCTGACCTAGTGTTATTGGATTATGGACTGGTATGATTGCGATTATTATACAATAGCACAGATGCACATGTGTATTTGTGTATCCACGGTCAAATTAGCTGCAGTACAGTAGCTCGAGGTTTTGCCTGGGTATTTGGGTCGGACGGCAAAATACCCAGGCAAAACCTCGAGCTACTGTACTGCAGCTACGGTCAAATATGCCCTCCTGGCGGCCATTTCATCTTTTGCTATCTGTTGGTGATAATTTTGAATCTACGCATGAATGTTAAATCCGAAGCAACCCGAGTAAATTTTCTACACCTGTTAGTGGAGATATCTCAGTCACTACTCGGGGGATTTCTTTCAAACATAAGGTAAAAACGCAGTGCCACGGCGTACATATCTGCTTGAGTTTGAGTATGATATGATCTAAGATGTATTTCTGGCTATCATCTCATTATTGGAGTCCGTTGGTCGTGCATTGAATTACCATACGAATCTGAATCTGAAGCGATAGAAATAAATTTTTCTGCACAACGTAAAATCGCATGACATGTACTAAGCAACTTGTTATTACACGGCCATTACCTTCGCTGCTCTCAACAATGGATAGGCATAATTAAGAATTGTTCATAAATGTTGTATATATTTTTGTGGAGGAAATATTGCATTTTATGGCAATTGAAAAAGCAAGTTTCGTGAAATCTTGGAGGCAGAACCAACAACTGATAGAATCTGAATATACTAATTACCATGGAGCAAATTTGAGGTAAGGGTGTAGGAATACGACTAGTTTTCAATCAGGTTCGAACCCACAACATACGGCATCAGTCGCCTAGCAGAGAGGCCGCAGAGAACCGCTCGGCTAAATCTCCACTCCCAAAAAAGAGTGGTTCAATAGCCGGCTAAGTTGTTACATTTTTCTGACTGAGACCGCTCCACATGTTGTAGAGTTCGTGAAGCACTCACGCACGCATGCTCACTATCATACATCGCACATACAAACTTTATCGAAGTGAAGAAACGAATTTCATCGCTTTAACTGGGCGAACGATAACCTCGGGGACAATTCTGTCCACCAGCAGAGTTACCAACCCAGGGTAGAAAATACGACTAGTTTTCAATCGGGTTCAAACCCACAACATACGGCATCAGTCGCCTAGCAGAGAGGCCACAGAGAGAACCGCTCGGCTAAATCTCCACTCCCAAAAAAGAGTGGTTCAATAGCCGGCTAAGTTGTTACATTTTTCTGACTGAGACCGCTCCACACATTGTAGAGTTCGTGAAGCACTCACGCACGCATGCTCACTATCATACATCGCACATACAAACTTTATCGAGGGATACGCGGCAAGAAAACCACAGGCAGATGTCAGTACATACCTGTAACAGGGTCTCATCAGTTCCTGTAACAGTCAATAAGAATGACATCTGTTACAGGATCGTAGAGTTGGTCAGATACGAGGGGTGTATGAACAGGTCTGTATCAGGCCTGATATTAAAGGAATGTATACAGTGATGTAATTCTGAGTGTATCCAGTGCTGTGCCCACATGACACTAGTGTGCCGGTGCTGAATTTACAGAGCCTGTTACAGGGTCTGAAAATTTGTCAGATTTCAGGGGTGTATATTTTCAGAAAAAGGGTCCAATTTTGATGACAGAAATGAACACATGCATAATTATGTGCACATTAAAACATTGACACTGTTACAGGTCTGTTTTCACATTGATGTGTACAGTCCTGTAAATATAGTGATGGGACAGGCAGAAAAGGGTGGGAAATTTGTCAGATTTCAGGGTGTATATTTTCAGAAAAGGGGTCCAATTTTGATGACAGAAATTAACACATGCATAATTATGTGGACATTAAAACATTGACACTGTTACAGGTCTGTTATTCACATTGATGTGTACAGTCCTGTAAACATAGTGATGGGACAGGCAGAAATTTCAGGCCCTATCATATCACAGTGTCTACAGCACTGTACATAGCCCTGTCATCACAGCACTGGCCACAGACCTGTACATCAGCCCCTGTCACAGCAATTGGACGTCTTTGCTGACAAAGACCTGTTCACAGGATTTTGTCAGGGTCTGCACAGGGCCTGTCATTTGCGTATCTCCTTAAGAATGCGAAATTGTCATATTAAATTCTTCACTGACAGAATATTGGAAAAATGCCCTCATAACGGTTTACAGACGATGTAAGTAATAATTGCAATTTGCAATCCCTCCAAATTCTGCGACACCGACTATTCACTTTCCATGTATTTTTATGCAGGTCCCTTCAGGCCATCCAAGTCCCATTCGCTTGCCTGCAAGAGCATATTACTTTTCAATAATATGTATTCTCAGAAACTGTTAATTTCACATGTTTCATGGCCCTTTTGCATGTCTATTGGGATAAATTAAGCATTAAGATATTTCTCTTATTGCTTATTGGTTCCGGAAGCGATTTTCTCTAAATTTCATGGTCATGAAGCTTTGATATTTTCTGTGTGACTGTTTATTCTTATATTTTACGTATATCTATGCAAGGCTCGTCAGTGTTTCCTGACATGAAGCACAGACAGTCTATCAACCAAAGATACATGTTAATATGGCACGTGTTTACATGACAGTGTTAGGTTATCACATAAATACCGTGAAGTACGCATCAGGATATGTATTAGCGCAGCATATTGCCTGACACAAAGCGGAGGGCGATGCACGTTTTATGATATTTTCGTTCTTACCGTTATTTGATTGACATCTTACGTTTGTGAATGAAGCATGAAATGATTGAATTGGGCATCAACTGATGATTTCAGTGCAATGCCATGAAAAAGTTTCTCCCGATTCTGACAGTATGTGCAACCGCAAGTACTGAGAGTGAAACAAATCCTAGCATTCGTTTGCTTTGTCCCTTGAACCTTACCATACATGCACGCGCAGGGGCGCTAACATGATAACTTTTCTCGGGGCTATGGGAGCGCTTAATGTATGGAGCTGGTGTTTAAAGGGAAACGGTCGTCGGGACTGCGCTTGTGCGATTTCTTGTTCGCAAACAACGTATTTTTGCACGATATCTAGATGTAACTCATCACTATGGCTGCAACATTTAAATTATGCGATGTAGATTATAACAGGTGTGTTTTAACTTGAGAGTGGGGATTTAGTCGAGCGGTTCTCTCTGTGGCCTCTCAGCTAGGCGACTGATGCCGTTTGTTGTGGGTTCGAACCCGATTGAAAACTAGCCGTATATTTCATTTATAATCACAATTTTCCCTTGGATACAGTGTTTACATTGGTCGTATAGATTCCATATGACCTTTTAGCGAAGTTCCGACGACTGTATCCCTGTAAAAATGCCTTTTAGCTAACGTAAAATTCCATAGAGCTAAATGACAGATGTTTGATGATATAAGGTTGTTCGCAAAATACAGGAACTTGATATGTCATAGACTAGAGGTATTGTCTGACATGCGTTGCATCAAGAATGGTAATTGTATGGTACAATGCCATTAGTGCTATTTTTATTCCATAGGATTCAATGATGATGAGCTGCAATTACTTGGCAACATGTACACAGTTGGTCAAAGTCTATGGAGGGTACCCATTCGACATTTTACACCCTGGGACTGCAATTGGCCTTACGCACCGCCAATGGACGCCTGTGTGCCTGCAGAATGTAATGAGCTCCTTGAGCCAATAAGTGACTGCAACAAAGGCTCGGTGACACCTACAAACCAAGCATCAACATCAGCTAATACAAACCAAGCATCAGCATCAGCTAAATCAAAGAGTAAAATTGCAGCAGCTGAATACAATGACATTGTTACTCCAAAGTACCCAAGAATCCCGTCAATACCACACGTTCCTGGTGTCCCACATGTTCCTGGTATACCCCCGACTCCGGGGCTCCCTCCTGCTCCTGGAATTCCACTTCCACGTTCCGAAGTCAAACCACACCAAGACTGGAATGTTCTTTATCCAAGCATTCCTGACGGCGTTGAAAATCTTGGAGACTATGGTCCCCTCACAGAGAAGCTAGATGAGAGTCACAGATATTGGCACCCGAATGGCAGTGTTGAACTGCATGACTTGAGTAAGGTAATTAATGGCATGTTAAATTTGATCATTACGATATGAGAGCACATGTCCTTAATCTTCGTTGTTAAATGGGCACACTGTAATTGACTCTACTCTTTGGGAAAATGCTCTTATACTTAACTTTCCTGTAATCCAAAAAGGCTGCATACGGGTGTGATGAAACTCGAAAAATTCTGAGATTATGGCTAAGATGGTGGTGATTGCGGTTGTGATGGCAGTGGTGGTGGTGGTGGTGATGATGATGATGATGATGATGATGATGATTGTTTTTGTTGTTGTCGTTGCCATGGTAATGATGGTGTTTATATGTTACCAATGAAATTTGACAGGATCCTGGCACAATACAATCTGAAATTGCTGGAACATCTGTAAAACTTGTATACAATCACAAAAGACAGGCTGGATATATGACAACATTTAATGTGCACCTAACTGGTGGCAACGTGCCAAAGAGTATGAAGAACGTTATTGCTGAAGTAACGGTGAGTTCACATTTTAAATCTTCTCATTTTGCAATACTTGATTTTTCATTGTCAACAGCCAGATGTGATTTGAAAAACTTTGTGATTTAAAAAACTTACAAATTTACCCTATCAGAAATGACATGTGCACATCCATTTAATTGTGGTTGGAGAAGAATTTTGATAAGAGTAACGTATAGAGGAATTCAAAAGCGGAGTCTCATTTTGAGACTCTCAAAGTGTCCTATATGACAGCGGAAACATCCAAATCTTCACTCAAGGAAAACTTAAAAGACATTCTGTTTCAGATGAGTAATTAATGATAAAATCCCACGAGGAACAACTTTAAGTGGTCCTCATTCTATCGCTGACTCCTAGGAAAATATGTTCATGACAGAGTATGAGGTTGAAAGCATGCTTCGGGGATATGCTACATATTTTCTGTGCAACAACCAACACGCAAACTAATAACTGTGGCATTGTCATCTCCTCTAGATTGCTGGCAAGACATACAGAGAGACATTGGCACCGAGAGAGCATTTGACAGTGTCCATACCTTGGGATGGAAAGGACGCCTATGGAAGATTTGTGTTCGGATCCATCAAAGCACTAGGTATGGACATTACGCACATCCATAAAATGACGAGTGACGAACGTATTTTGCAATTATAACCAAAACTTGACAATAAGTATGAGAAAGTCTTTACGGCTACTATAGTATGAAATAAAACGGGGGATTGGAAACCCCATCGTTTTCTGAAACAGTAAAGACACGAATGGGCTCCTCCCTTCACCTTTCGTACAAGAGAAACAAATTATCCAATATTTCCCGATTCTGTAAACTCAAAATGGCGGAAATCTTTGTGATAACACTATGGAGAACGATTTGTGTTTTCTTTTCACAAAATAAGACGGTTGCTGACCCAAATAGTATTGTATTTGTTCCCTGGGGCCCATTTTACCTTAAGGTCAACAGCAATGCAGAGTGCTTCTAGCTATGTAACCTCCTCAGACTGGAAGCTGAATCTAGTTTCTTAGTTCTCTATTTCCATAGGTTACAGATGTTTCCAAAGTATGTATGATAAAAATTTGGATCAACTTAAAATGTTGTCACGGATCATATAGATAGACCATATATATTCTAGAGGAATGAGAAGTAAAACTATTACCTTATTTTTGGCGGTTATGTAACATTAATGCCAATTTTATTTCTTCTGACCCACAGACGTCAATGAACGTCGAATTCAAATAAAATTCCGTTGTTTTTATTGTTTGTCATTGTAATTTTTGTGGTTTTCCGACTTAAACATTTCCAATATCTGACATCTTGTAACGTTGAATGTGAAGTGTTACTCATTTATGAAAGGTTCTGTGTTGCATCTTCCTAAAGTTATACGCTGGAGACTGTTCTATCATTGCAGTAAGAACTGGCTACCAATACGACCTGGTCTACTATCCCGTGCGCACTGAGTTCCAGCAAAGTTTCAATCGACTGAGTCAAGCAGACACCACCTCTACGTTTTCAAGAGGAGACCAAACAGCCACATATTGGGAAGAAAGTGAAATCGACGTTGTAAGAGACATGCTTAATCCTGGATTAGGCGGATGGTCACTGAATATACACCATAGTTATGACGTTAATGCTGGTAGGTATTCACATGAAAGATTGTTTTGACTTTATTGTCATATTGCTTCAGTCGTTGTGAGCACAGGTTCCTAATGATTTTGCCGTTGGTTTCCAGACATTATCATAACTTAATCGTATCAACATTTATTTATTCAATATTGTCAAGAGATTGTTGTAAGATTGTCACAAGGAAATTTTAAAAAATGATAACGTAACAAGCTGTCAAAAACTTCAGTTACGTGGGCTTCAATATCGTTAATGGCACAATGTATATGTTTCCCGTCATTTGAAGCAAAGTGAAAGATTAACCATGGGCATAGATAGACTTTCTCAAACACACATTTGTAATTGCTGTAGGGGTATTACACACTGGGGACGGCAATGTTATAGCTTACACAGACAAAAGGAAAGCTTTGAAAACTGTCGCTGGAAGTGATACCCGCGCTAATATTGATTGTAAGGTAAGTCGTTGTCGCATATTGATGATTTAATCTTGAGCGTATTGGGGCAATATCAGTAATAGCAATATTGTCGTAGATGGCGTGTGAATTTTCTGCTGGACCATACGTGTACTAAAAATTGTAGAGGTCCACTGTAAAATCAATCGAAGGAAATAATTCGATAGTAGACCAGATAGTCGTTATACACGTCAACTGAGAGTGGTTATTTCAATAATACTTGTTCAACTTCTATTTAAACTTGTGTTACGTCTAACAAAAGGATTATCTCAATTATTGGTACATGGTCACCGCGTATATAGTGGATGCAATGTTTCTCGTTCTTGCCTTAATACAGTATGTGACGTGGTTTGGTTTGATTTTATGAAAAAACAAGGTATTTCCCGAAGGTCGTGAAAACTCGGAATCATTAGATATGATGTAGCACACCTTCAACAGTGATTGAAGAACACATACTTATATTGCATGATTGTAGACGTGCGGCGAGGGCTTCAGTGAAGAAACTAAACTTCGACTTCCGGTGGCTGTTGCTGCATCTCCCGATGGCAGTGTCTTTCTTGGTGACTACAACTTTATCCGACGAATCTGGCCAAATGGAACAGTATCGACTGTAACACAACTTGCGTCAGTAATTTAATTGCATTTGTTATAAATATGTAGTCAAACTTTCTTTACATCTCATTCAGTTATTCTTTTGGTGAATATTTTGAATTAATATTGGTGCAAGTATGGTAGGCTGAAAATATGTGGACATGATGTTATTGTAGGAATGCGATTAAGGTAGTATGCGGCTCGAAAGTGAAAGAGTAGACTTACACGTTGACTCAAACTTTCCAGAATGAAACTTTCAACCATTCTCTTATCAAATCAACAAAAAAAATGGGGGGGGGGTCACCATACAAAGTTTGGAACTAGTGAACAAATTACCCAACATTTTGCGATATTTGAAATTCAGAATGGCTGCCATTCCTGCGTTAACTCTATAGAGGAAAAATTGAATTTTCGATTTTCGAAAAACTAAGCCATGCAGTGAAAGTTTTTCTTTTTCCAAAAGCTTTTTTAATTTAATTTATTTAGTCCATCATCCAATTGGTGCTAGCCCATTTACAGGATTAGGTACCCATAACCCACTACCCCAATGTAGCACTGGGGAGTAAAGTGCCTTGCTCAAGGGCACAACACCATGCTAGAGTCTCGAATTTACCGTCCTCAGACAGCTTTTACAGCTGGATCTACTGGGACTTGAACCGGGTCACAAACTCACCAACCTCTGACAGTGAGTGCGTTACCCTAACAACTGGTCCACGGTGCCTCCTTTAAAATGACCCCCCGCCAGTGGTAGATCAGAAAAGAATCGTAGAAATTTGAGAGTCCGACTATCTGTCACCGAGGTGCGTTCTACCTTAAAGTCAGCTAGTCAAGACGTGTGGTCAGTCACGTTTACCTTACTGTTATTCGAAAGTAACAATCGATTGGAGAAATGTAGATAGAACAGCACAAAACTTTCAAAGGTGTCCACGATCTTGAATACTATGACCCATACTAAAAATAACCTATGTTTCTCATGTTTTTAGTGACAGTAGACCTAAGCATCGTTACTACTTGGCCACCAACCCAAGGACAGGAAACATATACATGTCAGACAGTGCAAGACGCCAAGTGGTGCTCATCAATCCTGACACTGGGGAAGAAAAGGTGTTCGCTGGCACAGGTGAACGATGTCCACCGTGGGAAAATGGGTGTGGAGACAATGGCTTGGCTCTCAAGGCCAGTCTGAATACACCTAAAGGTGAGCCTATGCAGTGAAATTACTCAGAAAATTGGCCAACGACAAAACTTTCCAACACATCACTAACACATATATTGTTAGGGATCCAAAGTCTTTGCATGATCATATGAATATTTGGTAGATTCGGGCGGACGGATGGACGGACTGATATGGATGGGTGGATGGATGTGTCTGTCTGTCTTGTTCATATGTATGTATGTTTGTAAGCGTATGTATGTAAGCGTATGTATGTATGTATGTATGTATGTATGTATGTATGTATGTATGTATGTATGTATGTATGTGTGTGTGTGTGTGTGTGTATGTATGTATGTATGTATGTATGTATGTATGTATGTATGTATGTATGTATGTATGTATGTATGTATGTACGTATGTTCGATCTATCTATCTATCTATCTATCTATCTATCTATCTATCTGTCGGTGTAACCATATATGCCAAGCTATTGTGGAGCTATAATTGTTAATAATGTCATATTATCTTCTGCCATCAAATACTAGGCATAGCTGTGAGCAAAGAAGGAGACGTCTTTATCGTGGATAATCGTAGAATCCGTCAAATAGGAAGTGATGGCATCATTGAAGCCTACGTAGGAACAAACGAGATTGACCGGCATCACGTGGAGAAGTCCAGCGAGAACTACGATGCACCAATGGGTAAAATCACTTTTACCTGGCCAACGGACATAGCTATTCACCCAGAAGACGATACTCTCTATATCATCGATGGCGATGTGGTGTTCACTTTAACCAGGCATGGCAATGTCCGACCAATAATTGGTCGTACACCTGTCAGACCACCTGTTTATCCCCTGAATAAACAAAAAGAAAGAGAGGAAGTGTTGGATGCTAATCTTATTTCACCACAGGTACATCGATTGTTGACATCTATGTAACGGTTTTTTGTCGATGTTATACGCAACGCATTGTAAGATGAAAACATAATTGAATGTACAGATATTTATAGGTAATTTTCACAGCTGGCATACAAACACAATATAGGTTCTTGTAGGCGGGGTATTCTATCAAAAAGTAAAATCATCTTTGACCTCATTCAGTTTACATACATTACAATATTCCTCATTGCATGGAATACCTATATATCTACTTTTTCACTAATTAAACAGAAGGCATCGAAGCCCAAACCTGGCCAATATTTCGGGAACTTTGGCTTTTTTATCGATGAATTATGTCAAAGATTGTAATCAAGGCAGCTGCAGCCATGATGAATACCTGTAATGTGTGTGGATGAAATCAGTGACACCAGAAAACCAAGCATATCACCGCCAAGATGATTTTAAAGAGTGCTAAACCGTTCACTGATATTTATTTACTTCGTTCAGGGAATCACTGTATCGTCATCTGGACTTGTGTACATCTGTGAAACAGATTTCAAGTACATCCATCGCGTTAGGGCATATCGACAAGGAAGTGGCGTCTTTCCAGTAGCCGGACAGGCATCTGCCTGTGCATGTGACGCGGGTGGTTGTCACTGTTTCAGTGAGGGGCCATCAGCAGTTGCAAGCCAGATGTATGCACCTACGGCGGCCACACTGACAGGAAATAATGAACTCTTCATCGCAGATCAAGGTAGGAAAGCAAAGATATATAGGACAAAACCGGTCCTGTTTAAATAAGGTGCTCTAAAGAAATTACTCTTAATTTTGCATTGCTTGTAGTAAGTGACACATTTTAGCTGTGTACAAAACCACTTTAAATGCTATTTGGGTTAACACTACGGTAACTCATGATTATATGTCTACGATTTTTGAACGATAAGGCTATGTGCTTTTTTCTCACAGGATTGGTTGCTCTTGATAGCTTTAGAATGTTAATGTACTTATCACGTGGCTCAAATCATAAAGTCGGAAAATTCAATCATGTTTTGGAGAATGTTCAGGGTTAATGGATTTGAAGCTGAAAATATTTTACGCCGGAAATACAATTTCAAACATTTCTTTCAGGGAACTACAGAATTCGTGCTATGAAAGGAACTGGCAAAAAGAAAACATCTGGTGATTACATCGTCCCAGGACAAAATCCAAAGTAATTACCCGACAAACTTTTAAGAATAGCAATTGTGATAATTTATATTCAAAAAATGACAATTTCAAACACATGCAGAACTTATTAGTGAAACAAACAAATAGCTGATCCAGTTTCTTTGAAACGATAGTCAAGTACTAGTATGCAAAAGGATCTGTTTTCGTGGTGTATGGACATTTTTGGTATATAATATTTAATTTCACATCAACATTTGTCCTTAAATGTGACAGCACCTATATGGACGCTTTATATTCCCTACTTCATGGGGTCGAAAACCTCTGTGAATATTCAACTCCTGCGGCAATCCATACATGTAAGTTAGATGCTATAATTACAAGTATTGAAACACTGTTGGCATATCTTCACAAGGTCAAGTATGATTCCGTCACCACAATTTATTGTGTACTATTCAATCAATTACGTTTTAACTGCCAAACTTTAGATTTTCAACGTTTCCTAATGTACAGATAATATTTCTTTCACCACATGCTCACAGTGATGTGCTAGTGTTCAACCGACAAGGACACCATTTAAGAACCTTGGACATTCAAACAAAACGTCTCATCCACATGTTCGACTACGATGAAAATGGACTTCTCAGCGTGAGTTTGTTCTTTACTTTTAAGGTAGAACGCACCTCGGGGACAGACATTCAGATTCTCAAACTTTTACAATTCTCTTCTGATACACCACATGTAAGGGCTCATTTTAAAGCTCTTGATGAAAGAAAACTTTTCCATGGCTTAGTTTTTCGAAATTCGAAATTTTTTATTTTTTCTCCATAGAATTAACACAGGGATGGCGGCCATTTTGAATTTCAAATATCGAGAAATCAAAAGTTATTTGTCTCTCTAGTACCAAAGTTTGCATGGTGACCCCTGATTTTTAATCTTGCTTTAGTAAGAGAATGGTAGAAAGTTTCACTGAGGAAAGTTTGAGCAAAAGTATAAGTCTTTCACGTTCGAGGTGCATATTACCTTAAACAATCTTGCGGTAATAATGGAGTAAGCCTCTTATCGCTACGCCAGGTTTATCATGTATAACCATTCACTGTAAGTCGTAATTCAATAGTCATATACCGGTATTTTAAATATGTTATGTAGGTCATTTTTCCTCACACTCATCCTGACCTGAGTTCAATTAGTCTAGAACATTCTCAAGGTCACTGCCCTTAATGACCTCACAACCTTGAATTCAATTAGTCATGTTTGGAATGTTCTGGAAATTCAGTTAGTTGTGTAAGAGAGATAATTTTAGAACAGTAATTAGCATGTCAATAAAAGTTCTAGATTGTTCTTATATGCCCTTATGTAAGCACATGTGTATAAAAGGGACGTGCACAGCTTCCAGTCAGACTTTTGGGATCGTGTCTCTTGTGTGTTACTAAACTCCAGCAGTAGTCATTCTCAAGACTTTTCAAGACCTTCACTGCCAACGCTGGATTTATACTGTGGACTTTGTGCAGCTTCAAGCCTGCAAGCCAAAGGACTGTTCATTCATCCGACTGACTGTTACAACTCTTAGACTGGAGCTTTGCCGTCCCAGCTGAGATAAGTAGTCTGTACACTTTTAAAGCTTGTACTCTATCCCTGACTTAGCAATTAGTTTTATTTTCGTAATAAATTTTGTTTAAACGTTAACTGCTGAGTTCACCCTTTTGTTCGTTTTCTCTGCACGTACAAAATTGGGGGCTTGTCCGGGATACGAGCATTTTGAGCCATTTGATAACATTTTGCCAGCCTTTTCAAAACTACTGTATACTGTGAACTCAGCGAAATTTAATCATGGCGGAATTTAAACCAGAGGAAATGGATGACCTTGATCAGGACACATTTGATTCCCTCAGAAAAGACGACCTCATAACACTGGCCAATTTCCTTAAAGTAGAAGTCAAAAGATCTATGCGCAAGAGGGAAATACAGTACCGTATTGCCAAACATCTAGTTGATTTAGGCCAATTTGACGAATCCACCCTGAAAGATTATGAGCCCGAGTCTACCTCTGAACTCAGAAAATTAGAATTAGAAATGCAGACAAATTTGGAGATCAAGAAACTAGAATTACAAATGGAAAAAGAGAGACAGGCATTAGAAAAAGAAAAAATACAAATGCAGTTAGAAATGGAAGAAAGACAGAGAGAGAAAGATAGGCAGGAAAGATTAGAAATGAAACGTTTAGAGCTTGGACAGTCAGGAAAATTCTTCCCTTCAGGCAATTTTGACATCACTAAGCATTTCAGGTTAGTTCCCCCTTTCCAAGAAAAGGATGTTGATAAATATTTCCTTCATTTTGAGAAAATTGCTCAGAGTCTGAATTGGCCTAAGGAGTCCTGGTCTATGCTTTTGCAGAGTGCTTTGGTGGGTAAAGCCAGAGAAATTTACATTCAGTTGTCAGTAGAGCAGGCATCAAATTATGATTCTGTGAAGAAATTAATTCTCAAGGGCTATGAGTTGGTGCCTGAACCCTACCGTCAGAAATTTAGGGATTGTTAGAAGGCGAAAGATCAAAACCAAATACGATAAAAGCACCTCAAAACAAAAGTTTGAACCAGGTCAAAAAGTTATTGTTCTACTTCCGGTTCCTGGCAAACCACTCCATGCTCATTACTTTGGGCCATACCTAATTGATAAAAAATTGAGCGATTTAAATTACATCATAATAACACCTGACAGGCGAAAACAAAAACAGCTATGTCACATAAATATGCTTAAGCCATATTTGGATAGGGATAATCCTACTAAAACAAAGCCTGTCAGTGCAGTCAGTTCAAACCATTATGAAGATCGTGATACTGAAACTGACTTGAGTGAAAATACTCTAAACTCAAAGCTGGGCTCGGTCAAGCTTCAGAACTCAGAAATCCTGGAGAAGCTGGAGTCTACAAAGTTGGCACACCTCCAGCCAGAACAACAACAACAGGTGAAAGAACTGCTCCACGAATATAAACACCTGTTTCAAGATGTTCAAACGAGGACAAACGTCATCTATCAAGACGTGATGTTGGGGACAGTAAGCCTGTAAAACAACATCCATACAGACTGAATCCAACAAAAGCAAAATATCTCCAGGAAGAAGTCAAATACCTGCTGGACAATGACTTTATTGAACCAAGTAAAAGTAACTGGAGTTCGCCGTGCATACTTGTTCCAAATCAGAATCACAGTTATCGTATGTGCACGGACTTTAGGAAGGTCAACACTTTAATTAACAAAGACAGACACTTTCCCAATCCCGAGGATTGACGACTGCATCGACCGAGTGGGAAAAGCCAAGTATGTGACGAAATTTGACCTACTGAAGGGATTTTGGCAAGTCCCTCTGACGGATCGTGCTCATGAAATATCCGCCTTTGTTACACCAGACGGATTGTTCCAGTACAAGGTGATGCCATTCGGAATGAAGAACTCCCCGGCAACGTTCCAACGGATGATCAACGACGTCATATCCGGGCTAGACGGATGTGCAGCTTACGTTGACGACGTCGTCCTGTATAGTGACACCTGGGAGGAACACATCAAGCTCATGCGGAAGTTCTTTGAGAGACTGAGCAAAGCAATGTTGACTTTCAACCTTGCCAAATCTGAGTTTGGTTGGGCGAGGGTGACTTACCTCGGACATACTGTAGGACAGGATGAGGTAAAACCTGTTGATGCCAAAATCAGTGCCATTTCAAGTTTTCCCATACCAAACTGCAAACGACAACTGATGCGCTTTCTCGGTATGGCTGGTTACTACAGAAAATTCTGTCCAAATTTCTCCACAATTACTGAGCCTTTGACTAACTTACTTAAAAAGAAAGTAAAGTTTGTTTGGTCAGAGCAATGCCAACAGGCATTGATACACTTAAAGCCATACTGCAATGTGCTCCAGTGTTGTCTGCACCAGATTTCACTTTGCCATTTAAATTAGCTGTAGATGCTAGTGATACGGCTGCTGGTGCTGTTTTATTGCAAGAGGATAGTCATGGTGTAGATCATCCTGTTTGCTATTTTTCACGCAAATTTAACAAATCCCAGAGAAACTACTCTACAATTGAAAAAGGTGTTTATCTTTGACATTAGCTTTACAGCATTTTGAAGTTTATGTTACTTCTTCAAATCAGCCAATAGTGGTTTATATTGATCACAACCCTCTTGTTTTTCTGCAGAAATTTAAAGGCAAAAATCAGAGATTGCTAAGATGGAGTTTAATGTTACAGGAGTTTAATCTTGAAATTAGGCATATCAAGGAAGAGACAATTTAAATGCAGACTGTCTCTCTCGTATTTAGAGTTTATTGTTGTTCACTTTCAAGAAATTTTACTTCAGAGTAAAAAAAAATTTTGAGTACTTAAATCTTTTTTAAGATTACATTTGAAAAAGAAAGATTTTTCTTTGAAAAATTTTCTTTTTTGAAGAGGGGGGTGTTATGTAGGTCATTTTCCCCCACACTCATCCTGACCTGAGTTCAATTAGTCTAGAACATTCTCAAGGTCACTACCCTTAATGACCTCACAACCTTGAATTCAATTAGTCATGTTTGGAATGTTCTGGAAATTCAGTTAGTTGTGTAAGAGAGATAATTTTAGAACAGTAATTAGCATGTCAATAAAAGTTCTAGATTGTTCTTATATGCCCTTATGTAAGCACATGTGTATAAAAGGGACGTGCACAGCTTCCAGTCAGACTTTTGGGATCGTGTCTCTTGTGTGTTACTAAACTCCAGCAATAGTCATTCTCAAGACTTTTCAAGACCTTCACTGCCAACGCTGGATTTATACTGTGGACTTTGTGCAACTTCAAGCCTACAAGCCAAAGGACTGTTCATTCATCCGACTGACTGTTACAACTCTGAGACTGGAGCTTTGCCGTCCCAGCTGAGATAATTAGTCTGTACACTTTTAAAGCTTGTACTCTATCCCTGACTTAGCAATTAGATTTATTTTCGTAATAAATTTTGTTTAAACGTTAACTGCTGAGTTCACCCTTTTGTTCGTTTTCTCTGCACGTAACAAATACCAGAATGATATCGCTGAATGTAATGATGAGTACTGTACAATCTTTATTTTAGAGCTTAACGGATGGAAGAAATAACTCTCTTTTGATCGAGAGGTTATCAGATGGTTCCCCGCATGCAATTGTGTCTCCGAATGGGATCAGAACAATATTGGGATTGAATTCAGAAGGAATGGTGAACTTCATCTCCGATCCGACAGAAGGAATCACGCGATTGAAATACCAAAAAGGTGGACTTGTACGGGGGATCACTTATCCCGATGGATTTGATCACTACTTAGCGTAAGATAAGCTTTTTCACAATTTTAGGATTGGTAATTTTACTAAACAAAAGCATTTATTGGTATGCTAAAAATCTCACATCCTTTTAAAGGTACTAAAGGGACGTTGCATAATCAGGCTGAGAGTATGTGTTTGCCCAATATCGTTTTTTTTAAAGGTTCATTTAATTTTCAACAATATTTGAACTCAACAATTAATTAGTTTACTGTTTGTATTACTACCACTTGGAAGTTCAATGAGTAAGAAGTGTAAATGTATGTCGATTAATGCAAAGGGCAGGATTTCTTGACTTCTTTTTTACTTGTTTTAAAAATTTCAAAAAAATGTAACTTAACTGTTGCAAGATCAAATTGTGTGGAATCATCAAAATTTCATTCTTGGTGAGCTATGCAAAAAAATTGGTTTTGTTTTGGCAATGAGGAAAGTTTTTACCCCAGTGTTTATCCCTTCATCCTTCAAGCAAACTTTAGTACCATACTAAACCTTAGATTTTCGGCTATTTGAAAATGTATTGTATGAGGTGTTAAACTCTCAATTTTGATGAGAGAATTGCTTAGAATAACTCTATAGGTAAACGAGAACAAATTCATAAACAAAGCTACACGCCCTATATAGGCAGACCTCGCAACATAATTTCATGCTGAACTTACATTTGTCATAATAATTACTTCATGTTGTCCAATAATTTTCATAGCTATTTAGAAACCTTAAACTTTCCTTAAACTTTCCTTAAACAATCTTCCAGCCATATCATGACCATTTAAAAGCTGACATATGTTTTTAGCCTTTGATAATCGGTTGTCGTAAAGATTTTAAGCCTGCATATATCACTAACTGTCCAATTACAGTCTCGCTTCTAACAAGCTTATTCCTTTGTTTTTGCATATATTCAAATACAGTAGGATCTGTTATCTCAAAGATTCTGTCACATGTTTTCCCATCGAACCGAATTTTATAAAATATCAGCTCAACTTGTGTTATAGGTGTATTTTTTTCTTTCATATTGCCAAAGGTACGACGAGAATGGGCGTGTATTTGCCCAATACGACAACTTGGGTCGGCGTGAGCTCTACGGTAACTTCCAAGGCAGCACTTCAAATACCGTCACCACATATACGTCACTGAACAGAGAGCAGAGTGTGGAAACACAGTCCTCATCAAGTCAAATAAAGAAGATCTATAAATCAAAGGCAGGGAAAACACATGAGGTGATCAGCAAAGTACAGGAAGATGAAACAGAAACAATATTTCCCGATGACACCAAGGTACGTATATGTCATTTACATAGTCTTCAGCCCTAAAGCAGGAACGTAGACGCCTCCCAGTGAACGTTTATGCAGTGTACGGCAGTTATTTCACATATTTAACCAAAGGCCAAGATATACTGTTCAATAGTAAATTCATGTGCCCGCCTTAAAAAAGTTAGAGTTTGACATATCCTCTTAACAATAACTTCACATGTCGGACATCCAAATTTAAGTGCATCACAAACCTAGAAAGTCTTGTATTATTAGTTATACCCACTTAATATGCCTTTTGGGTTGAACACGATTAAGTAATGTCGATATAATCTTTAAATGTAACCTCATCTACTTTTCTTTTTAAGTTACACATTTGTTTTTATGAGTAATTTCTAATATTGCAACATTTAGTTATTGGGCACCTAACGCTTTTGAGAAATTTAAAAAATATGAAAATCAAATTATCCCAAATTAGTTCCAATCGTGTTGTTGTTTGTTCGGTTTCTATTGTATAATTATTGCACATCTTGCGTATCCTTCTTAGATCATATCGTATGGAGCCTCTCATCCAGTTTGGGGACCTGAAATATCCTTGCCTGGTTCTGAAATCACCAGGTTACCATCTGGACAACAGCAACGAGTCGATATTGATTATTATGCAACATTGTCTGATCCTAATGACCCACTGTCGTTGCAAACACTGGGCACCCAAACCAAGGTAATCGTTTTGATTTCATTTTTTTTGGTTGGTTTCGAGGAATTCTGACATGGAGCTCCTTCCTTACAAGATTTAGGGTCCAAATTCCAGGGACAGAATTTATGAGCCACCTTTTTCAATATTACCTGTTACCAAAAAATCTTACCCAACTTATACACAACTGGCTAGTAGATGAACATTAATTAGATACCACACAATGTTAATAGAGAGTATAGGTATGCACCACTGAGGGAAGAAGCATTTCTTTTTTGCCGGACTCTACTTGGCATGCATGGAGCACAAACCGCTCGCCCTCGACCGTTCTCTCTCAAGGTCGACAAATATATATATATATATATATATTATATATATATATATATATATATATATATATATATATATATATATATATGTGTGTGTGTGTGTGTGTGTGTGTGTGTGTGTGTACTGTGTCTGTGTGTCGTCTGCTCCACGCACACCGTGTTGTTCGGTCGCGCACAGAATTGCAACATCTAAGTCGGTTACTGTGACCAACTCTTTTGGGTTGGAAGCAGTGGCCGACTGGTTTTGTGTGAGGCCTATCAGCTAGGCGATGTTGCCGTGAGTGTGTGGGGGTTCGAATCCCGTTTGGGTTATAGTAAAAAAATTATATATATTGCGATATTGCGTTCAATGTCACCATTTTCTGCTATTTAGAAAATACATGCCAGACTAAAAGAGTATTTCTGGCAGCTTTGCTGCATGCATTCTTCTCAAGGTGAGCTTTTTGTTAAACTGCGAGTCTAAAAGTTAAATTTTTAACGCAATTTGCACATTTTTTCAATCTGCCTTCCTGGGCATCGTAGCAAATGATTTACAGTAATTGTAAATGTACCATTCGGCAAATGAGAAATCAAATGTTATCATGATATATATCGTAAAAATGTTTCTAGGATGTCTCCCTTGCTGACACGGCCTATCATCGTTTGGTGCCAACCTTTCCCTGTTCAAATTGTACAACCCCTTTCTACAAGGGGCATTCTGGCCAAAACCTCCCACTTTTCACAAAGCTAGAATATTTTCCTTTGTAGATCAATAACTTAATAGTCAGTGGTGAAGATTAAAAATATTCAACATACATGGACAGTTGCCATAAATATTCGGATCATCTCCACTGTAGTGTACCATTAGACACACACAATTTGAAGCATATAATCTCGACACATTCGAAACTTAGGTGATTAATCAATACTGTAAATGTCTTGAAATGATATTATTATAATGTTTCAGTTATGTTCACTAAAATTTATTGCACACATTGCGAAAGATCCATAAGACATTCTCTTAATATGACAATCGAACCATATTCATAATTTGCCGATTTATCTTGCAACACCCTAAAGTAAATACCATTTCTGTTTCTTTAACACAAGATAAATGACCAAACCATGTCCACAATTGAATACAACCACGATGACAAGACATCAACTCTATCGTTAGGCAATGACGTGTAAGTATAATGACTTATTGTGTAAGGGTATATTGCTTACAGGGTAGACGTATGCATGCATGCATATACACACACATTAAAAACATACGCACACATACATACATACATACATACATACATACATACATACATACATACATACATACATACATACATACATACATACATACATACATACATACATACATACATACACGTATGAGGTAAGTTTGTGAAGGTATGAAAAAGGACTCGTACATCCACTTTTCAAAACCAGCATTTCCAGTGGAAATGTGATAGACAAAACTCAGTGAGTTATATCGATGAAATATTTATAGCTGTGAATGATTGCTGTCAAAATTTGGATGATAATACAATGTCGTAGATTTTTTGTTAAGTTTATTTAATTGACCCAGTGTACTTTGACATTGATCTCAAGATTTCTTTAATTTTGATTTAAAAACTAAACACTCCCAGGCATGAGAGGATCATCTATGACGAAATTGGAAGACTGGAGAGGGTTCAAAGGCCTGCTCAAGGTCTTGCAGATACCGTCGTGGAATACACAGACCAGACATCAAATGAAGTCAAACGACTGATGCAAGGAGATTTATGGCAAGAATACGAATATGTATCCTTTCCAATATACAAGCAAATGAAGTTATGTACAACAACCAATGTCAATAATAAAATGAATGTAAAGGTGCAATCGTGCTGCAGTAAAATCCTTTGATGACCATTCTGCGAAATTCCTATTGTACACAATCAAAGTAAACTTTCTCTAGGGGCAATTCATCAATACAGTCTCAGGAAGATTTGCGGAGGATGAGAGTTAAAGGTATACAGTCACCGGTAATCTAAGTATGCCCATATATGGTCAAAGGGGCGTTCCTTGGTATTCAAAATGCCCATATAAGGGCGCTGTTTTTAAAAAGCGGCCACCCGCTTAAAATCTGTGATTGGTTAGATTTTCTCTTTCCATGGTAACTGTGGCAAAATTGGAACAGGTGACAGTATACCTTTAACTATTTAGAATAAATGATTGCGATGCATTTTAATATCTGATAAAGAATTAAATGCACAATCATTGTCTACTTGGAAATAAGTAAAGCAAAGGCGATGGAATTCTTTCGAGATATAGAAAGTATAATGTTGATCTTGCTTCGAGGGGGTTGCCATGAAAAAATATCAGTCATTTATGACATAGAAGGCACACCATTTTCTGTCATTTATAACATCGTTACAATAACTTAACTATCATTCAAGGATGATCACGGGAATTTAATCAGTGAGCGATCGAAATCAGGATCGGAAACAAAGTTTGAGCATCTGGCGAATGGCAAGGTGAGGGCGATACTGTGTATGTGAGGTCTTTATGTACATGATCTACGGCCAAAAGTATTTCAGGTCAATTAGAATAGCCCTTTTACTCAGTTTTAAGCTTCTACTTTGGTTTTCTCCCGATCAGAATTTATTGTCCCGGTAAAATGATTGAACAAACTTTTGTACTTGATCTCGACATGAAATGGTAGTACGTAAGGGAGCATTCCTTTTTTACAGAGGGGGTCCGGTGGAACTTAAGCTATAAATGAAATGCAAAAAGTGACCCCCGTCCAAATTAAATTTCTAAAGTTTGACTCCCCCCCCCATTCCTTAATTGTAAATGTGAGTCCCCCCCCCCCGCCCAATTATTCATATGATTGGATTAATTAATCGTTTGCACTCTAAGGCTCTGGCGTGGAGTTGACATTTGGAAATATCACGTAGCATGGCTTCTGACTTCTGAAATTATCAAAGACTGTCCCACATAGCCATATATTTTTAGAATCACTTTAAAACATAGACTGAAAGATCCGTTTCTCAAGGGCGCTCTCTACGCTCCCCCTCTTACGGTTGTTAGAGGAAGGGAGCGTATAGAGCGTTCTCGAGCTACGGATCTTTCAGTCTGTATAAAATACCTGTCCCAAAAATATGCAAATTATGGTTATGCAACCTCAATGAAAATTTAAAATGGCCTCCTGTTCAGACAGAATAAAGCCATGTTGGTATTCAGTTTGAAATACTTTTGGTCTTTTTTGCCCTAACTCCATACAAACCTTCGCACAATTGGACACCCCCACCCTTGATTGTAAAATTGGACCCCTCCTAAGAAACGGTTTTATAAAAGCCAACCGCCCCCATGATTTCCACCGACCCCTTCGCCGTAAAAACGATGCTCCGCAAGGTAAAACATCCTCATCGGAAAACGTGCAATTTTTCTCATGATCAAGGCTGACTCTCTCTCTCTCTCTCTCTCTCTCTCTCTCTCTCTCTCTCTCTCTCTCTCTCTCTCTCTCTCTCTCTCTCTCTCTCTCTCTCTCTCAAGCTTTCAAATTTAACATTGCCGAGTGGGAGATCATACAGGTTTCGCTACGATGACAGTGGCAACTTTGTCAGTATAACGATGCCAAGTGGCTCAGTACATCACATGCGCACACTTACACGGACTTTGAGTCGAGACGAGGTTTATCAAGCGCCATTATCAGCACAACCAACATTTTTATCCTCGTTTAATTTGGATGGTGATCTGATGCAAACCCTGCATCCCGTCACTGGTGGCGCCTCATACTGGTATGATGACTTCGAGAGGTTGACAGCAATAACTTTCAACGAGCATTTTGTTCATTTCACGTATAAGGACAACAGTAACAATGTTGTTTCTGTAAACAGATATCGCGATAGGTATATGGACTCAATGATAGACTTCTCTTATGATGGGTTTCTGCAAACTCATGCTGTCTTTTCCGATCACAAGCAAATTTTAGGCACTTTCACGTATCATTACAATAACCTTTTCCTGGTTGACCACATCAAGGCAACTGTTTATGGCGATTCCTATAGCACCATACTAGAGTACGACAACTTAGGTGAAATTACCAAATATGGAACGTTTTCAATTTCTAAAGTATCTACAAACACGCAGCGTATTTCTGATTCAAATGCAGAGTGCACTTACACGCATGACCAGAACGGACGCATGGATACCATGGCCTGTACGATTAACTCGGAGGAAAAGTTTTTCTATCAGCTGAAGTATAATAATGATTCGTTGGTGTCTGAAAGAACATTTAAGATCTCAATATACGAATACGAAAATCGGTACACGTACGATACTGATGGACAGCTTGTTAATGTTACCAAAAATGGTGAATCGCATGAGCATTATGAGTATGATATCAACGGCAATCGGATTTCCTGGGGCGGTGTTGGAGGCAGAGATCAGCACAGCGCCATCTACGATGACAACGATAGAATACAACAGTTTGACTCATTGCTGTGTAAGTTCACGGATGATGGATTCTTACTCAGAAAAGGATCTGCTATATTCGCTTACAATGCAAAAGGCGAATTAGAAAAAGCTAGTGAAAATGGTTTCTACGTCAAAAAATACAGATACGATGGTTTAGGCAGGCTGATAGAAAGCTTTGACTCGTCAAGTGGTGAAGGGATTCGGTATTTCTATGGTGATCCAGCCAATGCAATAAGGGTCACTCATGTCGTCCATGGTGAGGAAGAACTTGTGACAGCTCTCTATTACAACCAGCTTGGACATCTTTTCGCCATGGTAACAGAAGACGTCATCAGTTACGTAATGTGTGATCATCTTGGTACTCCAATGGCGGTGTTTGACGAACAAGGCCGTCTGCTCAAGATAATTATTCGAGATTCATACGGTGTACTCTTGTCCAACTCGGCTCCTGGTGTGTTTGTACCAATCGGCTACGCAGGTGGAATTGATGACGACAAAACCGGCTTTACAAGATTCCACTTTCGTGACTATGATAATGAAGTTGGTCGCTGGACATCACGTGATCCGAGTCTGTACAGTAGCAGCCAGCCTAACCTGTATCAGTATGTTTTTAATGATCCCATCAACCTCCGCGACCCACTTGGTTTATTCTGCATCGGCGGTTCATTTTACAAATTCATTGGAGGCGGGGTAGAGCTATGTTTCAGTCGAAATGGTTGGTCTGCATGTGTTGAAGCAGGTCTCGGTTTCCAGGGACCATCATTTGGAATAGACTCAGGGGAACCAAAGAAGGGGTTCACATCAGAAATTTTCGCCGACGCTTCTCTTTCCGTTCCCGGATATTCGATTGGAGGAAGGGCCGCACTGAAATTCCAGCCGACCGTGGAACCATGCGTGGAAACTACAACATTTGATGAGGTAGGTTTTGGAAGGCTAAAGCGTAAACAAGAGAGTGACGGAACATATCAAGACAGAGCGGACCTGACTCCACTGAGAACACAAAGAAAGAAGAAAGTCGGTATTGGAGCAAAAGTGGGGGTAAAAGCTTGCTATGGCAGTTAAAAATTGTTGCAGTGACATTGGTTCTGAAGATAATAACATTAAGCACCATGAAAAGTGTTAACCTCTAGTTGGTATTAATCTAATTCCCAATATTAGAAAATGTTCATAATTTTTTGTAATTGTTGCCTATTTACATGAGATGAAAATTTACAGAAGTGTATCAGCAAGCGATGCTTGAGTTCAACTTTTAAAATTCTCCAAACTCATATTGCAATACTTCTTTCAAAGTCCTGCAAATCTGATGACATTGCACACTACACCTGAAATTGACTGATTTATAGCTTGGAGTGCGGAACTGTAACCTCTCCCTAGAAGAAATTGGATTGCCATAGGTAGGCCTAATTAGAGAATGTCTGCTGTACGATTGGCTGCAAAACCAACCATATATAGGTAGTATGCGCCTCGAAAATGAAAGACTTAAACTTTTGGTCAAATTTTCCTCAACGAATGTTTCAACTATCCTCTTTCAAAAACTCGAATAAAAATTGGGGATCACCGTGCAAATTTTCGTACTTGTGATACAAATTACCCAAGATTTACCGATATCTGTAATTCAAAATGGCCGCCGCACCCCGTCCTCCCCGCCCGTGTTAGCTCTATGGAGAAAAATAAAATTTTCGATTTGCGGAAAACTAAGTTGATGAAAAGTTTTTTTACACCAAGAGCTTTGAGTTGAACCCCCACAATTGGTAGATTGGAAAAGAATTGCAAAGTTTGAGAGTCCGAATATCTTTCCCCGAGGTGCGTTCAATCTTAACACCCACCCACAGAGTGAGGTAAGGGTGTTAGTGAAGTGAACAGAAAGGGCAATATGGAATCAACAAAGATATACGAATTAGGATCGAATCTTCCTCTACATCAGAATCATATATAAAATCTTCAGTTACAGTATCTACAGGAATGTGACAATAACAACTTCAGTAGTAGGTTTTATTGTTTCTTTTCAATGTTTGCCATCAACATGTTCTCAGTAAAGTTTCAACGACACTAGTTCTTTCGCTGGGCCGTATATCTACTTCTATACTGGCTTGTCTTACCAAGGCCAGAATCTGCAATCCAGGATTATATACTCGTATCAACACAAGTCCCGATATAGTGACAACGTCGAAAGAAAATGTATTAGTTTTGCTTTAGTATATCTGGTTTATGAAAATGTTGTGTCAATGTTATCAGGTCGTAATGTCGATGTGATCACTATTACCAAACCGGCATTGCTTCTTGCAAGATTAATTCAACGGACGTAATTCTGTGTGCTTTGGCCTTCTTATGAACATTAGAACTGTAAATGTTTGACAAATTGGTTAATGTTTACGTACATAATTCAAATTATATCAATAAAATGCTGAGTTATTTTACAAAAGTCAATTATAGTCAAAAGCTGGAACAACAATGAGTTAATATGTTACCTAAAACCATAGTATACTCCTTTGTATTATTTTATTGCACATGTAATCAAATAAAGAACTATTGCAGCTTCAATCAATCAGTCTGACAATCTTTATGTGATTGTTGTTTTCTGAAAAGGTTAAACCGGGGACGCAAAAGATGGCGGTGGTTTCTTGTCAGGCGAGAGGCTTGGCAGCTGTGAAAAACCACGTGGTTTCGAATAAGATAGCTACATGGCGTTCATAATTCCGCGACATAGCAGCGTACTTTAGAACGTGACCTTTGCTCAATTTCAGTATTATTAAATCACACCAAGGCCGCAATACATCATTGAGAGTAAGACCACACGGGCTGATAACATGTCTTCTAGCCTAAAATTTGCCTCGGCATGGACCTCCCATATAGTTTGATCCTGACCCATATACTCTTTTCCTAAAGTGTTTTCAGTGCAATCTGAAAATATCAATACAAGTAAACGAGATATTGCCAATGACAGAGCATAACTTGTGCAAAAGTTAGCTGGCAGAACTGTTTTAAGGCATTGGGGATTTTCATATGTAAACTAGTGTTTTTCGCGTGTGCTGAAATTGGAAGAAACGAAGCCGACCGGAAAAGTTAATTAAAAACCGAAGGCAAAGCCAATGACTCGGGAATCTTTTGTCAGAACATGAAATTAAACACGAGGGAAACCCTGATGATAGCCTAGACACTTTTAAGCGAAATAGTTTTCATGGAAAGCTCTCTGATAGGTTATGTGTGATGGAACGATCATGAGTTACGGCTGCCGAGAAAAATCGGCGACAGGTCGAGTCCAGGTAGGCTGTATGCATTATTCTGCCGTTGTGAATAACCGTACTTCTCTTCGCCAGCCGGCTTTCGTACGACTATAATATTGAGTTGTAAAATTGTGAGAAAAAATGTCGCAAACAGCTCCGTTTGTTATTTGAAATACCAAGTTCATGAATGAATTAATACAAATGAATGCAGGCAAAAACCAATAGATGAAATTTTGTTCAATGCTGTATCACTGATACCACAAATATACTAATGTATCCAGAAATACCAAATTTACAAATACTGTCAATAAATTTTGCATCTACTTGAATATGTAGGGGTGCCTAGATTTAAATATTTGATAAAAGTTATGTGATGTTTAGTATGCTTTTCGCAAAACTGGCGCAGAATGAATGTATGAATGAATATCAAGGTGTGGATGTTTTAATATAATTCTATAGCCATATTTATATGAGCTCCACCCGGTATCCATGACCAAAAACACATTAGACTCTTGAACAAAAAATTAATTTATTTGATCAGTTTTTCTTTTTCGCTTTTCAACAACTAGTTAAAGAATAACGTGAAAGGGAATTCAGAGAAAATTCCAAAGTCCCTAACTATTTCTGTAAATTAGAAACAAAACACACAACAATCATAAATGGCTTAATCAAACTAATTTTAAAAAACGGTTTACCCTTAAATTGCTGTTTTGGGAATGTACAAATTTGTAGTCAACTTGCTCTATATTTCAGACGGCCGGAGATAACCATTTCGTAAGATATCTTGATGATAGAAATGCCTCGCGAACCAACTTTACAATTTACAAAGAAAACTGAAAGTGTATGCATTTTATGTTTGGATATCGATATGTGCGACGGATTTCACCTTAACCCATCATGTCAAGGCACTTCAGCAATTTTGGATCTGACGCTTCGCAATCATTTCGGTAGCGCACAAAGCTCGGACACACCCTGAATAAAATCAGATGTACTTGAGTAAGGCGACGTCTGGCGTCTATAAACGCAGTATTCTCAACAACTATCATAGAAATCTGGTTGATATTGTTGTTGCTGTTGTTGTTTGTATTGTTGTTTATGTTTATTAGTCGTGATGCTGTTTTTGTTGTTTGTTGTTGTCGTCGTTGTCGTCGTTGTTGTCGTTGTTGACCAATAAAATTCAACGAACATGACTGTGTTGTTTGTTATGGTTGTTTCAAACGTAATGTAGATGTCATAAGAAACGCTACAAGACACTGTCAAAGTCTATTACGAAGAATCTCTTGTGTGTCTACGAAGTGACCGTTACGTTGTAAATTTGTTTTATGACAAAAATACAAAAAAAAATGATCAAAAAGTACACAGGTCTAAATGGAGGGCAAGTAGGTGGGAACTTTTGGTGATTTCTACCAATTTTTGTTAACTATAGTTTCTTGTGCTTCTCCTCAAAGAATTAATATTGATGTACACTGTTAGATTTAGCTTGTTAGGTCAGCTTGTACATGTGTAGATTGCATTACTATTGTTATTCCTGTTGTCCTGATTAAATTCAAATGTACACAACAACAATGCATTTCATACGTTTAGTTGGTCTTAGACTGTCGACAGTCCCTCGTGCCTTCTTTTACCGGAGTCACTTTATTAAGTGCGGTAGCAATCCAACGTACATGTATCATGTGTATATTCGTAGGCGATCGAGCGCTGAAGGCGTGAGGCCGAGTGCCGAAGGCGCGAGGTCGAGTGCTCCAGCAAATACCGTAAGCTACGCCAATACGCGAGATCAAGCGGTACAAGCGACTGGCGAGAGTTTAAGTTGCCCTGTACATGAATTTATTTTTATTTTCTGCAATGCAAATACTTGGTATGCAACTTTGACGCTGTGTTGACAAAGTAAATATATCAGTGTTTCGGCAGGCTATAGAGGTGTAAACTAGAGCTTGCAATTCATCAAAATTTGTAATTAAATCCTGAACATCGGGGAAATGTTTTACAAAGCGTATTGCATTAGGTTGGACTTTTAAAGCTACAATGAATTCCAGAGACAAGCTTTCGTTTGTATCTCTGTTGACAGCGGTTGATTTCAAGTGAAGGAGAATCATGCTAAATTTGTTCAAAATATCGTATGGTGAGGGCGCTGCCACATCAGGACTCTGATGGTACTTGTACAACTCCAGCGATTTTAAAGAATGAGTTGCGAAAATAGTGATATACCGCGGCTGAAGCCCGCCAAAGCGGTCCTGTACATGTATTAATTCTTATTTTCTGCAAAGCAAATACTTGGTTTGTAACTTTGAAGTTCAGGTTATTGAGATTTGAATGCATTTTTCTAATAAATGAATGTATAAAACGGGGTAGAATAACCGTTTTCGCATTCATTGTCATGCGTATACCATATGGTATATGTGGTGAACTGGTCAACGTTCATCTCGATACCCATCGCTGTGGATAGTTTTGCTTAAATGTAGTCAACTAGTCTTGCAATATTGGCCAGCCAACTTTGAAAATGCAATGATTGTGCCTGTCAGGAAAATTGCCAATCTTTAACATTGAAATCTTGATTCCAAGATGAAAAGTACTGACATAATCGATCCTGTATAAAGAAGTCGTTGTCACTTACGTCATCTATTAACAATCATACGGATAAAATAGCGTTTTATTTGGAGTATTACTTGTTGAAAGAATACGCGCATAGCAGTAACAGCTCAATACGAGTCCTACTTTTCACAAGTATGTAAAAAAATTTATTATCATTTTATTTATTATTTATATTATTTTCACATGCCTGATCGAGTAAAACGTTTCTTCGTTGAGCAGGTTAAATCGTCTTCGTGGTGTTTTACCATTAACATAGTCGAAAAAGCTATGCAAGTACGTCGATCAAGAAATAGGCTTTTATGTTGATGACTACAAGCAGAAGTGACGAATTGTAATTGTCTGTATACTTGCATATAATGTGAGTATTAAACAGTCGGTAGACAAGAAATGTAATATAAAAAAATTCCGATCTATGTTACTTTTTGAGATGCATCATAAAAAATACATTGTTTTATTCTTGATTTCAAAGGGAATGGTTTGAAGACGCCCTTAATAACGTCTTGGCAAAATTTCAAGTCTTTCAATTTCGAGGTGCGACAATGCTCACAAAATTGGCCCGCGGAAGTGAACGCTATACCAGACAACGAATTATAAAAAATTCAAGACTCAAAAAGAACGTAGAGCCCATTTTCGCTGGCCAATGTGAATGAGTGATCTCGCGGTGCTCTAACCTTATGTTGGCCACTTCTTAATTTGACAAATTCAGAGTCACTGCAGATTGAACTAAAACTACACGTTCGCATAACGATCATACCACTTCTCTTTGCTCTTTTGTCTGAAAAGAATTATGCTGCTGAACACTGTACATAGTGTTTTAGACTATTCCTGATTTTAATATTCCCGGCTCTCCTTATTTATGACCCGAATAAATAATACTTGCGCTTATTTCACGTTTTTTCCTCTGACAGTTGAAGGAGGGCGCTCTGCTTTTCCCCGGCTTTTGGGTATCGTACCACGTGACCGAACACAAAAGCCACAACCAGCCAGCTTATAGTTTGTAATCCGACCGCTATTCCAAGCGCAGCGTACCTGGACGAAAGTTGGAAACCGAGTAAGGAGTCGTTCACTTTCAGTTTACGACAGAAGCACCCAGACTTTGCTTAGGGAAGATTGAGACACTTGGAAACAACCCGCTGTGGAGGCCCGCACACTATGCTTCACGTGTAAATTTGACAAGACAGCGCGCGTTTCGCTCAGCCTGGTGACTGTTGTGTTGGCCAAGGGGATTATTGGACCTGCAAAGCGTTTGATTTTGAGGACTTCTACCCCGCGTCGTGTTTGTCGACCTGGGACGATTTTAAAGGAGTTGCCTTGTAGATTTCTCCTCGAGAAGTTTTCCTGCACAAAATATGGAACAATAAGGATACACGTCGCTTTCTGGAGGCAAAATGCCGCAGTTTGGTAAGTTTTGAACACTCTGAGCTCTGAGACCCGCACTGGCAGCTGAGTTACATTGCTCACAGTCTACTGCAGTACTGTGCGCCGCTAATGGAGTGAGCTGGCTCTGGTACATGTTTACGGATTTCCCGGTGTCATAAAAAAGTTCTGTGCTAACCTACATATCCGTATTGTATGACAACACCAGCCAATCAAAGCCCTTTCAAATTTCGGATCTATGTTAGTCATACGTGAGCTGTGTTCTAATCCATGGATTTGACCCACTTTCCCCTAAACCTTTTCAATTTCCAGAAACATTTCTGGATTCTATTTCCCCCGAAAATTCCATCTTCAGCCATACTTCAGCTTAGGTCCACCTGGCGTGTGCCGTAAACCATACACAAACCCTGGGTTTTAGTAGGTAATCATTGAGTATATCTGCAGACAGAGTAAACTCGTACTGGATACTCCGTTAATTGTTAAATATTTACCCATCTATCGGAATTCCGACATGTTTACAACATCGTACTGAGGGGAATTCTGGTATGCGCCCCAAATATTACACATCGAGCATTTAGACCGGCAGTAAAATTAATTGATCACAATTACTTCAAAAGGCGTTACTGCTGATTCTCTTCTGACAACAGCAGCCACGTAAACATATCCACACAGCAGAATGAATTGACAAGTATTTGCATAACGAGCAGTCGATATATTTTGAAAACAGTGTCATCCCGCTGTCGGAAATCGATGAAGCCCTTTTCAGTCGTCGGCGAATTTTAAATGTCGCCGTATTACATGAACATTTGTATCCGAAAGATAGTCGAAATGGTTTTTAATCCAGTCATATTCCGCACCGAAGGAGGCAACGGATTTACTGATAACAACACAACAATAAATGTTCTGTCGTTCTCAATAGTTTACCGAACAGCTGAGCAACTTCGTACTCGTACTCCAATTACCCTATCGATTGGTCTCTAGACAAGGCCCGCCTTTATCGTCGCAAATTCCAATAATGGGGGCTCTCTGATCTATGGTCCATTTGAAACGGCCCTTTAGGGTATCTTGATGTGACGGACCGGGTGCAGAACTAAGTGATTTAATTAATTAGGGCTGGCATCATAAATTTCACCCGAGTGAAGGCGAGTAGCACCCGTTGAAGTGTAAACATTTAGTTGTAGATAAGATTTGTTTATATCATCCCCAGCAGTTAAAGTTCAAGATATTTTTGATGTTGTTTAAAATAATGTAACCAAGGCCCAGCTGTTTTTATATGAGAAGTACTATTTCTGAAACATGAAGTTCAATTATAGGATTTCAAGTCATATGATTTTATATAGGGAAAGAGCATGGATTCCAGTTGCTGGATATGCCTGTTTCACTGGTAGGATGTGTACCAAAGCAAAACGAAATATGGATTTAAATTTTATGTGCGCTTTTACTCCAGCCTGTGTAATGACAAGTCGCCCATTTTCATGAATTTTGTTTGATACGAGATACTACTTATATTGTCTGACATGTTGAAAGATACTGATTGAATGGTTGACCATGCATATATTCCACCCCGATTTTAGTCAAATTAAATGAAACCATGGCGAAAATGAATTAATGGTCATGACCATTAATTCATTTTCGCCATGGTTTCATGTATTGTGTCTAAAACCGGAGTCGAATATATGCATGGTCACCCATTCTTTCAGTATCTTTCAACATGTCAAACAATATAAGTAGTATCTCGTATCAAACAAAATTCATGAAAAAATGGGCGACTTTGTCCTGTTAATGACAATAATACCATTACAGCGCAGCATTCACCACTAACGTACATATATTAATGGGTACCTGGTTATTTCACACATTGCATTGAACTAGCTTAGATCATAGACGAAAAAACTGGATTTTTGCGTCCATGCTGAGATAAACTGACCAGTGTGCCTTACTGTATTGCTGGGACAAAGCAAGTACTGATGTGTTGTCTCAAAGCCACAGGGTATTCTTGTTGACATTGGAACTGGTAGTGTTTGTGTTGTGTTTTGGCCATAGGGTATCTCTGTTGGCGTTGACCTTTTCTTGGTGTACACGTAAACAAATGGATTTACTCTCAGAAGAACATGCCAAAACTGATGTACGTTGTACTGGAACTATTTATGATAAATGTAACAAGAATTGGTGTTGAAAAGTGGACCTGGTGTTTTCATAAAAACTATGTACATTCACTATAGTATGCGCCTCGAAAGTGAGACTTAAACTTTTGCTCAAACTTTCCTAAATGAAACTTAAAACCATTCTCTTACCGAATCAATGATAAAAATCGGGGGTCACCAGAACTAGTGAAACGCATTACCAAATATTTTGTGTTATTTGATATTCAAAATGGCTGTCCTCTCTGTGTTAACTCTATGGGGGAAAATGACATTTTGAATTTTTGATAAACTAAGGTGGCAAAAGCTTTTTTTCTCCTAGAGCTTCAAAATGAGCCCCCACAAGTGGTAGATCAGAAAAGAATTGTAGAAATTTGAGAGTCTGAATATCTGTCCCCAGGCGCATTCTACCTTAAACAGAAAGGACACTTTCGTTCCTGATTGATTGTATGAAAAATTTAATGGCTCATAAAAAAAAAAGAAGAAAAACATGCAGAAACTCCCAAAACAATAACTTGTCCGTTGATATCTTATACCTTAAATTACAAACACATATGTACATTCATAAGATGTAGGCAAATGTTACATACGGCTGAATCACATATAGAGAGCTATAATGTGTGTGTTCCTTCACTGTTGAACTACTAAGATCTTGTTCAATATTGTTGGTAAGTGCACGGACGGACACACTGTTAACTGAAATTCTTGAATATGCCATTGTGAAAGAAAAAGATAGGAATGTGTCGACTAGTTGCAGTAAAGATTGTGGATAAAAGAATTGATGTAATTCATCTGTAATGGTGAATGTTACATGTGTTATTGTGCAATTGGAATCGTTGAATTGTGCTAGATTATGTGTATCTCAATGCTTAATCTTTGCTTTGAATGCAGTCTTGTCGTCCAGTGTACATTGGTGTCAATAGTTAACCACAGACACTCTTGAGAATTACCTGACCCTGTTTTAAAAGCACAATAGAGGAATTCATTCAGTGTTTTCTTTGACAGAAATAAGTTTTTCCTTGTGTTAGGGTTGTAGGGAAGAAGTGGTTGAGGTCATGCTACATGTGCTCAGAATATGAAGTTTGCAGGTCAGTTTGTGCTCCTGACAGATTTAACCTAATTTAGGGTCATTTTTAGCAGTACAGGTTTCAAGGTCTGAGTTTATCAATGTACAATGGCATTTGTAGAAGTCAGCAAATTTTTAAATTGTAACAGCTCCACAACCACACTTGAAGGCATCCACGAACCCTTATGTGGTTTTTGAACCGCCTCGGTCACATTGAGAGACTTGCGTGTGACAACAAAAAAGGAGAAATACAAGTAGACAAATTAACAATCTCATGGACTAACTGGAATCCCACAATGCAATGTTCCATTCACGTATTGTTTTACTCCATTCTGCCAGATTGTTACAATGTTGATTACATTCAGAACCAGTCAGACGTACAGCCATGGCTGGCTGTGCATAGACATCAGCTTTGAGGAAGTCCATTTGCCAAAAAGTGATTTTAAAGATTTTCACCGAACCACGAAGAACTCTATCCCAACCTGGAATGCAAATGAAATGCTAATTGCTTTGCTGAAGGGGGCTATTGTTTTGTGTGTTATTTAGTTTTACCCGATGTCCGAGACAGTCTATGGTTTTACATGTACTTGTTAATACCAAGCCATAGTATTTTGACCTGCAGATGGGTGAACACTTTGTTTTCAGGTTCACTCAATTCCAATAACTCCAACAATTCCAAACCTCTTCCATATACAACCTTACTTCAAAAGTCACTTGCTCTTGCCAAAGAGAAATAAAAGTTGATACTTCCACATATTTTCATGTGAAGACAGCAACTTCGGCAGCATTTTTGAACAAACTGGTGTAATTTGACTTGATAATTTTGTCCAAGTTCCCTTGAGTTTATACCGCACAGAATCAAACACTGTATTGTTTCGAACAAATGCATCCACAGTGTAATGACAGGTACTGAATATGGGCATGGAAAAATGACAAAAGTTGAGGCAATTCTGAAGAGGCATTTAATTAATTCTGACTCGACACTGAGTCGACAGACATTTTCAAGCCAACACATTGGTTGTATCACAGTCCCACTGTCCCTCCATCACTGTGTTTGAATCCACATGTGGGAACCAACCATCAGTGTTGTCTTTTTGTTTAGTAGTTTCAGCTTTCTTCATCCTTTCTCATGAGTTACAGAGGCAGGTGGCATTCAGAAGTTGCAGGGCAGTTTTGTTGTCAATATTTGACAGAAAGGTTTTCATCATTGGACGTTGTCACATGTCCAGGACACCTTATACACTGACACAGCAAAAACCAAGCTTAGAATAAATAGACCCAGGTGGAGCAAGTTTTCCAAATTGATTTTAAACTCTCCACAAACATAAGTCACAAAGCAGCTAGTCTAGGACCTCTCCTTGGCTTTGGTGTACACCATGCTGTCCCAGTATGCATCTGGGTTAAGGTAGCGCACGCCAAAATCAAGGAAAGATCCTTGGCTACAAAACAAGTTGCAGAGGAGAAACACATGTACTCTCACTGGATTTACGTTGTACACTTGTTTACTTTAATTAATAAATGAAATTGAGTAGAGAGCTCTATGTAGTATCATTAAAACAGTACATGAAGTATCCAATTTCTCCAAATGTAACCATGAGAGTAAGTTTGGCCTGTCAAACTTCTACAGTGTAGGTACCCACCTGCTTCCAAAATGGTTTGATCCAATATAAGATATATTCAGTGATAATATTTGATTAATCAATTTTTTAAGGTAGAAAGTGCCACAAGACCAGATATTCTGACTATCAAACTTTTTCAATACTTTTTTGGTGTTACATTTGTTGGGGCTCATTTTTGAAGGTCATGCAGTAAACAAAGTGTTCACTTGCATATTTTTTTTAAAATCAAAAATAATTTTTCCTGCAAGTTACATAGGGAGTGGCAGCAATTTTGAATCATAAGTGCCAAGAAATATCAGGCATTTTGTTTGTCTCGTGATAAAGTTTGCATGGTGACCACTGTTGGCTGAATTTTATTCTTAATTTCAAAAGGGAATAGTTCAACTTTCAGTTTATCGAAAGTTTGAGCAAAAAATTCAACTATAAAATTTCAACTTTGAGGTGCGTACTCCTTTAATTTAAAGGTCTATTAGTGTTTTATTGATATGTAAAAGGTTTCAACAGTATATCAAGAACATTCTAATGAAATATTTGTAATTCCTTGGCTTTACAGTTGGCATTCGTTTACCATTTTACAAATATGTCCTACTCGATAGTACCATGTAACTTTTGTATTATGTAAACATATTTATAATAGATACCTTTTGCCTGACATAACCTGGTTGACATAATATGGAGTGAGCCCATTGTTTTCTGTGAGGTGGTTTCAATCCAGTGGGAGGCTAGGCTTTCAGCATACACACATGTACACTTGGCAATGGCATTTTATCGAAGTAGGTCGTTTTACATAACAAATCGATATGTCATGAATACAACAGCCCCCTAATGACTGCTGCTAATGACTTATTTGCATACAAATGCCTGTTTATAGTGGTTTTGTCAATGTGTGCTGCATGCAAATGTTCAATCAAGCTTCAGTACATGAACTTGGTGTTAGGGTGGGAGCTTACCGTTTAGAAATGAATTCCCACAAACATAGTTTTAACTTCCATGACAAAATTTGTATATGCCAGAATAATATAAACATGGTGAGAGAGAGAGAGAGAGAGAGAGAGAGAGAGAGAATTAGTATTGATTTGAGACTGAAATGCTTAAAATTCAACTAAGCACATCTTTGTGATATTTTTGTATTGTAAGTCAAAATTTTTGTCTTTTCCTTAAATTCATTTGCATTACAGCCACTCTCCACTTTCGAAAATTACAGTGCCATGTTCTGAACTGCTAATAATTGTGTAAAACCATGAATGTTATTAGTACAGCACAGCCGTCTTGTCAGAGAAATTTAATTTGCAATTCCATTGACTAGATTAAATTTTTATTGAAAGTAGAACAGTAACCTATATGGAATGAAAAAAAATCCCATTGGCTCTGTTGCCATGAAAACAGAATTAGCCTTCAAGCAATTTTACATGTACATGTGGAACTATGAAATAAAATGTGGCAGTACAAAGTGTGAAATACGCACTTGTTCAAATTAAATGAATGTGCTTCAATCAAGTATAGTGAAACCTGTCTAACCCGAACCTTTCGGGGACGGAAAGTTGTTCGGTTTGAATGGGACTGGAAAAGGGTTCAGTTTAGACAGGTTTCCATTTTAGACAGGGTTGGTTTAGACAGGTTTCACTGTAGTACCGATAGTACATATGATTATGTTCGACCCATTATCAAGTATAGTGGTAGAGGAATAGATTTTATTCGTATTAAATTTTGAACAAGGACAGTCCGACACACGTTATCAGCTGATCAGTGTAGATGTTGTTTGCCAAAGAGTGGACAAGGACGAGATGAATCGTGATAAATACAATGGTCAGGAAACCAGGCAGTAAAGTACACATTTACCGGGTAATCTGTGGATGAGTTCTACAAGGATACAAATTGCTATGTACATGGGTATGAAAGTTACGTACAGTGAATGTTAATTTCTATTATCAGTGAATGATTTGTGTCGCTGAACAAGGTCAAAATAATTGCTCTTAATGGATGTGTATCACAGATTTTCAATCTATTCTGTGAATTTATTACATTGAGATTCTGTTTTGCACTGCAATGTGGAAAGGGAGTACAAGAAAATGCCTTTGAGCTTCACAATCTGTAACTTTTGATGGGTTTCCTAAGATTTTTGTTCTACATGGGCAAATAAGTTTTCTGGTGGTCAACTTTGTCAACACGGCTTGTACATATGAAATGTCCAATAATATTGTTAACAATGGAATGTGAGTGCCGACCAGAATTTATTTGACAGGAACATTGCATATTGTAAAGGCTATTTTTTTTATATTTTCACCAGAGTTTCAGAGACAAATAAGAAAATAATTGGGACTGATGGAAAAATATGTCATTGTTATGAAAAGTCACAGCTATGTGCATGGTCCTGTTATTTACATAATAATCCATTGCATGTTCAATGATCTTACATTTACAGTTGTTTGTAAAATTAATGGATACATTGCCATAAAGAAAACATAAAGACAACAGAGATTGTCCAACCCAGTTCTGTGCAATGACGTTAGCAGACCTGCTGTACAGGTAAATGTGGTCTGCAATGGTGCTACCAGACCTGCTGTACAGGTACAGTAAATGTGGTCTGCTATGTTGTTATCAAACCTGCTGGACAGGTAAATATGGTCTGCAATGGTGTTACCAGACCTGCTGTAGAGGTAAATGTGGTCTGCAATGGTATTTCCAGACCTGCAGTACGGGTAAATGTAGTCTGCAGGGTTAAAAGGTCAGTCTTGTTAGCATGACTGCGTTTTACACGTGTTACTTGTAAAATAAATCACTTCCACAAATCAACAACACAAAAGGAAAAGCGATAAAAAGGAGAGTGTCTGGAGTAGCAGCTGTGTGAATAATAATGGTCTTGTTTTATTGAACGGCATTTAGGGGTTTCTGTTCCCACACGGTATACATAAATCCAAGTGCCTCATAAACACTGTCCAACATCCGATGAATTGGAAGTTTAGGATATACAGGAAGAAAATGATTGTTCAGTGTTTGTGATGCGTAAGAAATAATTTACTTCCCTGTGAAAGTCAATGATCTTGGCTTTCGACAAGGGAGTTCTTTTGTGTGAGAGAGTTATCATGGTCAACACAGGTTCAGTAGTCGCAGGGGGTCATCCTGCGGTCATCTTGGTGTCAGACATTGATAACCCCTCAGATTTGCTCACAATCAGCTCATCTGCAAGTGTGAAGTGTTAATTGAATTTCATTAGTTCAAACTGGCTTTTGCATCTGCTAATTACATAACAGTAGATTATTTGCATGTGATAAGTTCCTAGCTTCAAGGATTGTTTGGCTCTGCTACTATGGAAACTGGTGAAGGTGTTCTTGGTAATGTCGCAGTGTGAAAGAAAATGAAAGTTTCCACAGATTGCCAGATCTCAAGCAGTGTCTGTGTGTGTGAAATTACTGCGGTTAGCTTTCAAAGGTAGAATTATCAATGGAGTAGTTGTCTTTGAAATGTAGAATTATCAGTGATGTAGTCAGTTCTGACATGTAGAATTATCAATGAAGTAGTCAGCTTTCAATCTACTCAAATTGTTACACTGATTTGAAAGTATTTGATCAAAGGGATTGAGTATTAGTTGATAAATTTTCATGAATGTGGTAACTCCTTGATTATAATATATTTTGTGAGCGTTAAAAGATTTCCTTGATTGTTTTGGAACAAATTCGAGGAATGCGATAGAAGAAAGTACCGGGTAGGCTGTTATACTGTCCATTGCAGATATCAAGGTGTCAGCCACATACAGTGTGGTACAGTAACCTCCATGCTGTGACATATGTGCAGTGTCACCATACAGATTGAAACATGCAGGATTTTTTTGTGCGTGCAAGCTCTCTACAGTTTGCCCTCAAGTTTGTAATATTTCTGAATTCCCTGAGTCAATATTTGCAAGTTCTTGCAATTCCATATAATATTTAAGTTTTATTCAAGTCAAGTAAAAAACAACACTGTGAACAGTAGCAGTGTCCATAAAGTATACTACCTACATGTATGCTGTTATTGTGTTTATATATGCTCCAAGAATTGTGATTCACAGAAAAGAATGCTGGCAAAAGATATAACGTACATCCTATGCAATAGCATTATTAGTGAATATGTCTCCACGTATACTTGAAAACAAGACTGGAAAGCACTGCTCTCTCACCTTACAATGTAGAATGTCTCAGTTGATCAAGCATCTCGACACGTGAAAGCTAGAAACAAACAGAAAAAGTTGTGAACTCTTTGTGATATAAGTTTGTATTGTGCATAACGTGGCTATTAGTTCAAACATGAAGCTACTATGGCGGGTTGATTAATGGTTCAAAGAATGAAAGCTAGCAGTGACCATGTACAGCAGTCTCTCTTCCATCATAGTGTTCATGAATTGAATTTGTATGCCAATTCTGCTAAGGTCTTGGCCATTTTGAAAAGCAAGTGTAAACACCCCTATTCATGTTCTAAACGGATTTCCAGTTGAGTGTGTTTGTCCAGACTCTTACTTTCTTCAATCACAAAAGTTAGAAAATTTGCATATTCATGAATGATTACTTGTGGGCAGTAATTACTATTGTCTTCATGTAATTTGACTATTCCCAGTTTGACCTTTCACTGCAACTAGGCCATAGAATTGACCATTATCACTCCGGAATCCATCATGAATTAGTAACTACAGTATCTTTGGAAGATACTGGAGTCCATCCACGGACAGTGGTCCATCTTATGTGATTGTACATGTATATTGCGATGTACTTAAAAAATACCAACTAGCTTTACCATTCAAACCAAATCTGTCGCGAAGTTTTATTTGCGAGTTTCAAATCAGTGTTTCTTGTTAACAACCACTTGCAAGGAATCAAACATTGTTACCCGTCTTTCATCAGCAGCACTTACTTGGCAATTATTGGTATCATGTCTTGACCTTGTAGCCATGACAGCAGGGTTCAATCACCGTTGTGACATTTTACCTGGCATTGTGGACCACTCTCTGGACATACACGTAGCTTTTGTACGTGTACTGTACATTTAGATAATTGCGGGTACACAGCTGTATTTCGTGCCCAAGGGTCTCTCTATATACCCTTAGCACCACAAAACTATGGATAGGCCCTTGGCAACTGTTTTGTTCAAAGTGTTTATAAGCACAGATTACAGAATCAACAGATTTTTGTTGAACTCTTTCTTTGACCATGCTGCAGCTGAAGCTTTTCCTTCGTGTCTGCTTTGGTTGTCCTTTTGATTGTGAAATGGATTTATTCAAAATAATGCAAGCTAGATTGTTTAAAACACGCCGCTATTTCCATGAAAAGAATATTAGCGTCTCAAAAATGAAATTCATGAAACTTTTGCCTAAAACGTTTCCCAAGCAAACTTTTAATGGTTTCTTTCAAAATCATTACAAGAATTTGGGCTCACTACAAATTTTGGTATGAAAGAACAAAAATACCTTTGAAATTAGAAATTGAAAATAGCAGCCATCCCTACATTATCTCTATTTCCTATTTTCACAATTTTTTAACTGAGTGGGTAAAAGATTTATGAGCCCCCCCCCCCCCAAAAAAAAAAAAAAATTGTAGGCCAAAAAATATTGTAAAAGTTTGAGAGTCTGAACTTCTGTCCCTGAGATGCATTCTGCCTTAATATCAAAGCTCCAACCATCATCTACATGTAACATAAGGTAATCAATTATTCCCTGTATTTGTAGGCAGTTGTAACTTGCTGTACCAGACACATTTATGTGCTGTTGTTTCAGATACATACATCCATCATGCCACTTCTGAAGCAACGTTTATTGACCACAAGTTGTAGACCATGCATTCAGTTGTATAATCAATGGGAAACTGATGTCCTACTGAATCATGTCCCGTACATTTTGATATACTGTACCGTAGTGTTCTCCACAGCTTGGGAAAAAACAGAGGATGGCAATTTACATAAATATACATAATTTACATATTTTTATTGTAAAAATTTATTCTTTGTACAGTATTTACATATTAATAGATTGCTTGGAAACTTATGCCAAGAGTGCCCAGAAGATTTTGTTTTATTACATACATGTAGACTATGCAAAGTAACTGTTTCATTAATATGCAATTATTCAAATATTTGACACCAATAAACATATATTGATTAGCATATCCTCCTAAAATACTGTCTGCTGCCTCAAGAACGTACCCAAACAACAGATAACTAGCACAGAAAAAAATTAAAATTTTAAAAATTAGAAAATTCTGTTCACTACACAGGCTTTAAAATGAGGCTGGACAAACAATACAGCAAAAACGTATACCTATATTATTAAAATTTGAGTAGCAAAATGTGTCCCCATGGGGCGAATCTTATGAGTATACAAATATTAAGAACTGCCTATGTCCTTCAAGAATTTATTGGGTGTTTCAAGGTCTCCTTACATTTATATAAATTCTATATCATTTAATGTTTCTTAGTAGTATGACGCATTAGAATGTATGGAAAATTACAAGTTGCCATGGTTACCAGACTTCTGCCCTCAAGCAGCAAAGTAGCCTCTACTTTTCTACACGTTTCATCATCTTATCAATCTCTCCAATGATGTTTCAATTTTATGGTAACAGTTTTAGAACATTCATACGCCAAAAGTATGTTGAAAATGCACTTGCAGTATTCGGCAAGGATGCAGTTACATACAAAATAAAAAAATAAGATATTTTTTGTGAAATCTGGTGATACCCACAAAATTTGAAAGAACTTGCGTTCTCACAGTAACGCATGTGATTTCTGATCTTTGATTGTACAAAATTTTCCATAGTGAAACATAATAAAAATTATTATACCGTAGGTTTTGATCTTGTGAGGGCAAACTGACTTACAGAAGGAATTCAAGACTTTAGCAGACACATTCAAATGTCCAAGTTGTTGTTTCCCACTAGATCGCAATTGAAAGTTGTCTGAAAATTCAGAATTGTATTTGTTATAGTCATGATCCTTTTTCACAGGTTTCATCGCTCTGTCATAAATTGAGTCCAAAAGATCTAACAAAAATCTAGCAATTTCTGCGTAAGATTCGATAGTCTTTAAAACATTCTGGCCCATAGAAAAATCTCCAATGACAATTAGTACTTGAAGAGTTATCAGTATTTCATTTATCTACCAAATTCCCTGCCTTTTATGTACATGTAGAGTATATTTGACACTTTCATTTTACAACAAGGTTTCATGAATCAAAGAAGTCATAATGCTTTCAACCCTACATGTATGCACAGCATGAAACCACCACACATATGAGTTTAAAATTGGAAATGAGATCAGAATTTTTCACATACTCCATCATGAACTTTCAATTCATTTTCATGAAATTGTTCTTCTACCATTCCAATTTTGTTGAAAATTTCATGATATGTCAGTTACAGCAAAATAATACCATTCATGATCTTTTGTACAGAAGCTGTAAGTATAATATATTGAATTTTATTTCCATATACTGTACAAATCAAGAATTTGTTCCCAAAATGCTACACTGACTAGTGATGTGTTGATCAGCGTTAGCGCAGCAATAGCTTGTCATTAGTCTCAGTTACACACTGTGAACACATATGCTTCAGCATTTTCCACAGCATTGAAAAACAGAGGGGTGGCCAATTTATGTAGCAATATACAATTTGCATATTCTTTTGTCATGAAAATGCATTCTTTCGTATTGTTATTAGCATATGAATAGAATTCTCCATAAACAGAAGGGTAGCCCATCCCTCAAAACCCCCTTGTGGAGAACCCTGTGCTTTATCAATGATGCAAATTATCGAGTACATTGTGTCAGTCTAACAGTTTAAGCCTTTGAGTGCCATAATTTTCCCAAGCAAAAGTGAAGTGCAACATTTTATCAATTTTTGTTAATTTTTTGTAAGGTTTTTTGATAATTTTGGACCCAATGGATATCACACTTCATTGCCTACAATTTTTTGGCAAAATTATGGCAAAAGTCAGAAAAAAATTGACTGGGGTATATTTTATAAAAGTGACAAAAATTGACTTTGGCTCTCAAAGAGTTAAATCCATGCACTATACATATCCAGCTGGATCTGCCCATCTATAGGCGCTATGATAGCGTTTGACTTTCAGAAACAACAGAGAGACATATGTAGTCTGTGACTGCCAAACTTTCATATTAAAGGTGCTTAAGTGTGTGTAGTTCCCTAAAAGCTAGTAGTGTTCAGTTTTCACTGCATTGTCAGTGTCAAGTTGGAATGGAAGACTGGCCTTGACCAACTAAGTCAAAGCTGCTTGCTGCGACTGACAACTGTAACTCATCCATCAGTTCCTTTGAAAATGCATTTAAGGGTTTTATTGCTGTCATTATTGCTTTCTAGTGTCAGTCTGTACACAATCTCATTTTATTCTTCATCTTTTATCAAAGTAGATCTTTCAAGGTTGGCTTTTATGGCCAAGCTACTGGCAGCTGATCCCTCTCCTGTATGCTGTTTTACATCAATTGATTACTGCTCCTGCAGTCTTGGCTTTGGTAATCCACCAGATTTTTTAAAATAATATTTCATGCAAATAATCATAGACCCTAAAGAAAGAATTAATAACTTCAAATAAACGGTGTATCCCCAAAAACATGAATTCTGACAGAACATGAAGTGATCGCTGTGAAATTAAAGGACTTGTAAATTGACTGAGGTAATGCGCTATGTTATTAAAAACCAAATAAATTTGTGTGGATATTTCTGCATTTAAAAAAAATATCTTTGATGTATGAATGCTAAAGACGGTCATTCTTATACCAGTCATGATGTTATAGTAATGAAATTTGGTCTATTTAGAGGTTTCACTTCCTGGTTTGGCTATTTCACAAAAAATTGACTTTTTTTGCAAGGAGTTCCTCTTCACTGTCCCAGCAAGGAGTTCCTGTTTTCTGTCCCTATCTACATCAAGAAGATAATCAGGAAATACATAGGAAATTATTTTAATACTGTGTATGACACTTTACTAGCTGTTTGACACCCGTTCTCATCAGTAACAAAACTGTGATATCCAAAAGTAACAAAACTGTGATATCCAATCCACACTTGACAACACTGTGACATCCAAACTTTTGAACATTGGATTCCATGAAGGCAAGCAAAATCACATTATTCGGATAGCCAAAACGTTTGTTCATACATGACAAGTTTGAACATTAAAATTACCAAGTATACACCATAGAGTCAGGGCTCCTCATAAACATTAGAAATGGTCACCACGTTAAATGTTTCAAATTTCTGTCTGACATCATGCTAAGCAGCAACAATCTAGAACCAGAGCAGTTATAAGGGAAGATACGATACACATGCTATATTTTGAGAAGAGAGCTCACCTAGTTTAGTGATTCTTTGTGTACTGGACCGTGATTTCAACACCTGCCTGTTTGATTTGTCATAACTATTAATATGTTTACATGATGCATATAGACATGTAAACTGTACCTGAACGACCTCATCACACACAAAGTTCATGTAATGATGTGTCCTAAAATACTCATGTACATTGGTTTGAAGTTAAATATTTATGATAGGGAAGATATATTTGCAAACCCATTACAGGTAGATAAACTTTAAACACTAAAAGAGCTGAATCAATACTTGCTAACTCAGCGTTCAGAGTGGCTGTCTGAGTGTACCTTGGTCGTCTAGGTACATGCAGTAGTTTGTATGTTGACCTTCAGTCCCTTGTCCCTTCTCTGCGAGTTCAACCTTGCCTGACCTGTGACAACAATGGACTTCTACCAAAGGTAGAGAACATCACCGGGTTTATCTGAGCAGGAAATGGATTCACCAGATGCAAAAATCTCATAGAAAATAATTCACCGATACAGGGTTTATCATTAATTCATACATTTTGGAAAATTTTGCTGCCACACCCATCCACTTTAACTGAGAGAAATCATAACTTTACTTGTATATGACTTAATTTCACCTGAGATACAAGCAGACTAGAAAGTAAAATTGATCCCAAAATTTGGATTAAGGTAATATATGAAGTTAATCCCAAAAATTGGATCAATGTAATCTTTTAAGTTAATCAAGTGTGGCTTGGAAAGAAATAATCTGTGCCCTATATCATCATTGGGGAAATCCTTGAACATACCAAAGTTGCTACACAACTGCTTGTAAGTAATGAAATGTGGACAAAATATGTCAATACTCCAGTCACTTGAGGGATAAGTTATGACATCTATTCTCTATAGAGGGCGTTCTTTGGAAGCTTTTGCCGAGATTTTGTATGAACCGAACCAATTTATTTCAGCTGTTTGTACAGGTTGGTGCAAAATGTATCAATATTGATTTGAAAAGTAGTATTATGATCCGGGAAAAAGAAGGATGTTGTTTGAAAAACCATGCAGCTGCCCGTATATTGTATACATGCTGTGTACATATAATGGTCTAATGGTTCTCCATCAGAACTAGTAGTACATCAGTTTCACCTGGTATTGATTGAGAAAAATCTCCACAATATTCTTGTTTTACATGTTGCACCAGTATCCCCCTCCCACCTGTACCCCAACCCCCCTGAAACACATGTTCAATTAAAATACACTCTTACTCTGTGGAGACATACACGTAGTCGTTGTATGTGTATAGTTAGCGTGTATAGTTAGCTAGAAAGCATGAAATTGATAATGGGAAATACATGTATCACTGATTTTCAGACTTTATTTTGAAATTACCATACCTCAGTACCACCTGTTAGAACTGCAAACACAATGAACACACATGTGCTATTCTCAGCACTCAACACTTCCCCAAAGGAGAGATACAGAAATATACCGGATAAAATCTATGGAATTATTAAATCTGATGCACAAAACATGCAGTTACTGTGTAGAAAATTGACCATGCTAAGCGACAAATGTTGAAGCTTCTGTAACGTCAGGATGTACATGTATGTATATATTACCAGACTTGTATTAGAAAATAATTGCAGATTATGAACATAGCCATGCATGTTTTCTAAAATGATGTAAAATAATTTATAGAATTGATCATTTTTTTCTTTTTTCATATAGATCTAGATGGTGGAGGTGACAGCCTGTGTCAACATGATGGCTGTTTCAAGCTTGGCACGAAGGTAGGATTGAAACCATTGTGTAGTCAGAGCAATGTTTAGACTGAGATCACGATTTTTGATACATCCGCAAAGTAGAGTTTAGATATTAACCTGTAACTACACCGCAAATCAGGTCTCTTTGACTACACCGACAGCTCATCAGTTCTAACATCTATTGTACATTGTCCGAAGAAGTCTGTTTGAAATAAATCCCTCACCTATAATACTGTTCAGTTTGAAGTATTTCTAGTGTTATTTTTGTTGCTACTTTTTATTCATATAATTATTATCATTTAATTCAGTACAGTCTATAAAATTATGATAATTTGATTCATAGACCGGGGAAAGTTCTTTTTAAGGAGGTTGGCAAAATACATGTAACTCTTTTTACTATTTTATTATACGTTCATATTGTTTTCAACATTTTTCTTACGCTGTTTTATCATTTATTGTAGATGTGTCATCACCCTGAATGCAGAGTACAAAACAATCAGAATCCGTTAATTCTGTGTGATGCATGTGACATGGAACTCCACTCATCTCAACATTTCAATGGACATTTACGACTTGACGTCAGACCACATGGTAAGTCAAAGACTCCGTGAACCAGCTTCTGATGATGAGAAGAAAAAAAGCAGGCTAGCATCAGATTCACAATCAGAATCTGTAGAAATGTACATGGCTTCATAATGAATCCCATGATATTGTGAGCTAACAGCATCATCAGTGTCAGTGTCAGGTGATAACAATTGTTGACATACCGGTACACTAGTTCAAACAAATGCAACTCTTAAACTGCTATAAATTTCAACAAGTTTGTAGTCTTATTTTACCATGTTGAAGAAACTGAATTCACTAATTTCAGAAGATGTAGAGTACCTGATTCTTCAAGAGCCCATAGCTGTACTTTTTGATGATTAATTCCAACAACAGTTTCTTCTTTGCTCCATAAAAGCATATTGAGATACACAGTATTCAGCTTGTCAACTCAGCCTGTACATGTGTAAACTGCATTCTTATTATTGACAAGTGAATTCTGACCTTGACTAAAATTCAAGTGTGAACAATAACATTGCATTTTAAATGTATAGGCTCTGTGTTGACAAGTTGAAAAGCTAGTGTTTCAACACGCTTCAAGTAGATTAAGAACTTGCAATTGACATAAAAAACAAACTGTGAAAAATCATCAAAAAGTTACAGCTACTGTCTCTTCAAAATATAAGTGAAATATTTTAGGAACATCCACAAATTGAACAGAATTGTAAACATAATCGTATCAGTTTAAATGCTGATTCTTTGTTGTGTTCACACAATTTATCATCCGCTCACCCCTACTTTGTTGTGTAGTGGACCAACTTTGCCATAGAGAACAATAGCTTTGGGACAAATCATTGGGTGAAAGGGTACAGCTCTGAACACCAAGCCTTGTTTTTACTCTTTGAAATGCCAGTTTCCTGTTCAACAGTCCATATACCTAGAGAAAACAATAGCATCGTACCATATGTTGTCAATGTGTCATTGTCCCTCAGGTGTTATTGTCCCTGAATTGCCATTGTTCAAGGATTTCCACTGGTCTGTTATGAAAACCATTATTTATTTTGTACTCATGGCATTTTAGTTTTCACCATGAAAGGTGATATAAGAGATCCCTAAAATGAATTAAGTTGAGTAGAGCTACTCAGAAGATTCTGTGTTGTGTACCATGGTATCACAGCATGAGCTTAGGTCATTTTCAATTTGACAGAGCTCTTCTTGTTGATAAATTAAACCATAATATTGTCTTTTCTGTGACATTTCACACACTGTCAGTGAAGTGATTGATAGAATATGACACAGGTCATGGTCACTTTATCATGACAGATTCAAGTACACCACTTCATGGTTTTGTAAAGGCCAAGGTAGTAATGAATTATCTGCATTTAGAAATGTCAAATGTCAATGCTGGGTCTAAAAGCTGTTGCAAAAGTACATGGGAACCATTTTCATTCTATCTCTAGCCCCACTAAGCCAATTCACTGTAGAGTAAAGTTTGCTGGTATCCAGCATCTATCTACATGTATCCTGAAATAGAAAAATATATTCTCTAGTAAGTTAAGGTTTAAAATGTGTGGTTAAATTCAAAACAAACGTAATATTGCTGAAGTTGCTTCCTATCTATCTTGATGCCAATTTGAGTATCATTGAAATCCAACAAACTTCAGAGTCAAACTTTTACAATGCTGTTTTTGTCTGCCACTTGCTGGGGTTTAGTGATGAGTCAAGTTTTCATGGGCTTACTTTTGTGAAAATCAGGAATTTTATTTTCCCTCAGATAATGCAGGAATGGTGGCAATTTTGAATTTCAAATATCAGTCAATATTGGGCAATTTTTTCTCTAGTGCCAAAATTTGTGACAGTGACCCTTGATATTTTATTCCAAATTTTAAAGAGAAAGGTTGAAAGTTCACTTGAGGAAAATTTGAGCAAAAGTTGAAGTCTTTCATTTTGAAGGCGTGAAGTACCTTAATGATTTCTGACTTTTACTGTGTCACAGGTACCTCACTTGGACGCAGTATATCCACACGCTCCTGCCCACCAACGGGTCCTCTCACAGATCCAGACAACACTGAGAAAGCAAAGGATGGCAATGTTGAAGATGCAGATGAGGTAGACGGAATGAAATCGTAAGTAGTTGGTCAATTTTGAAATTGCAGACAGACACCTTGTTTATGTCCCTGAATAAATTATTGAATAAACCCGTAACTTTGTAATTATCTCCAAAATTCAAACTTTTCCTCAACCCTTCCTTCACGTTTCACGGTACAAAGGTGTCCATGTACCTACCTTATCAAAAACATACAGGATAGAGTGTATCAAAGTCTGATGACAAATACAATTTAGGGGTATACACTAATTTGTAGGAAATGGGTTGGACAGGTCAAATTATATTTAATGTTCACAAGAAAATTTGCTACATATGTACAGATATTTGTTTACTTTTACAGGTGAAATATGTGATTTACAGACTCACTATTAGACCGCTAAGTTCAAGACTGACGTTTCTAAATTTAGGCCAAAAGGGAGTGAGACTGACCCGCCAAATTAGAATGTTATGATACAAAATGGGAACCTCACATTAAACTTGAATGTACTTCTACTAGACAAAACACAATAATCTATGTACAAGCATTATAATGATACACACAGTACTCATATTTTAACATGTTTCATTTGGTAAAGTGCTTGTAGAACATGCATAAATAAACCATGAACACCAACTCGGTTAGCTTTGCCCTAATCCTTTCATGAAATTTTAGCTACCAATCCAATAGTATTCTACTAGAAAGTAGGGCCTCTTCAGAGAGAATTACTGGTATTAAAATCACTACTTGAAAGGTAAAACACCAATCCTTTCTTCTGTACAGCAATGTAGCTTTGTGTTTCTGTTCACTCAACCATGTAGGTTCACCTTAGCATGACCCTGAACAACCATTGTGAGGCTGTAGTCTGATGTTCCATATGTAGGGTAGAAAACATGATCTCTTAAAAATATGCACCGGAGGCTAATAAACAGATTTGTTTTTACCCTTAGTTGAAATCTGATTTTTCTTTGCCAATTCAGCTTGTTTTAGAAACTGTAGCATGTCATGTGTTTATGTTAACTGGTACAAACCAACCAACAACCCCCCCAAGAAAAATGCAACTTAACCTGAAAAAAGGGACTGATTTTAATCACTTGCAACCCACATTAGGTGAATCATATAGTTTGTATGGGATAGATTCATTGATAATGCTATCTAGAGAGTAAGATATTTTACCCATAATGCATCCAACTGCTCTTAGTGACAATGGTCAGGTTTCATGAAAGCTCCACACAATATTCATTAATGCGACTACTGCACTATGATTTGTTGCGATGGAAAGTTCAACATTCCAATCCACTCAAGCAGGAAATTAAATTGAGTTTCAATGACAATTAAGAAAATTGCTGCATAAAAATTGAAATTTACTGCCATCTTCACCGGAGCATCAAGTTGTCATGGTCCATTTCCATTCACTTACATGAAGAATTATTGCTTTGTGCGGTTCTTCAATCAACATTTTACAGCCATTGAAATAGTCATTTTAGTAGGTTATCCCTGATTGGTTCAGAGTCAAAAGTTAACAGATTGTACACCTTGCTCAGCCAACCATGACTGTGCTAACATGCTAGTTGTCAAGAACAACAATATCCTAACCTAGTGAATAAGTATATATTCAAAAGATATACAGGAATGTATTTTCAAGTCTTTGAATAAACTTGGGTGCAGAAGGTGAATACATTGTGTTGCTTCAGCTTCTTGACCTGCTTTCCCTAATTCCACGTAAACAGGTCCACAACCACTGTTGATAACAGTGGGTTTGGGCCAAACCATTGTGGTGAGAGGGTTAAAAGTGAAAGCTGTAAGTTTCCATGCTACATTATAGCCACGTTAGCATTACCTTAACCCTTTGAACGCCAAAGTCAATTTTGGTCTCCTTCACATGTGTAATTATAACCCAGCCTATTTTTTTTCCAGATCCACACATTGTTTTTGAATTTTCCTAAAATTTTGATCAAAATCAGCAGCCAATAAAAGTGATGTCAATGTGGTCCAAAATTTTCAAAAAACTATGGGAAAATTCATGAAAATTGGTAAAATTTTGCACCAACATTTTGGAGGGAAAATTACAGCACTCAAAGGGTTAACATGCACAATGTACACAACCCATGAAACTGTACAATCTATAATACAACCATTAAGACAATACAGAAAGATTTATAGCTCAATAAGTTAATCGACTTAGAATTTCTCAAACCATAAGAAAACCTTAGAAATATAAACCTTTAATCTTTGCAACCTAGGGTTTGGAAGAGTTAAGACTATCTTAGTGAGTGCCAGAAATAGATTTGTGAAGGTTTTTTAGTGTTTGTTTTATATTGTCATGTGTTGTAGTGTGATTGTCTTTTTTGTTTGCTTTGTGATATTTGTTCAGTGGAATGGTTTTTATCCAGTCTGAATTAAAGTGAGTGAAAATAATTAAACAAAAATAAAACAGAATTTGCTATATTTACCCATGCAAACGTTGAGAAAGTTGAAGTCAAGTACAGTTATTGTATCATTTTGCAAGTGCAATGCTGAATTCTTTGCCTTGCACAGTTTAGTAGAAATCAAGCATTATAGCTTTAATAGCAAGGATCAAATCTAGTCTCAGTTTGACCCCTTTCTGCAATTCCACTCTAGTTGAATTTTCCTCAATATAGCTTCCGTAAGAAATTTCATGGCTATCATGTGAAGAGAAATTGATCATTTGATCAATATTTGCAATTCCCTTGAGTAAAATGCTTTTATGTGTCTGTGCATTGACCTTTGACCTCCCAGGGACTCCAAGGAAAAATCCTCCAAGAAGATCTCCAAGTTACAAAGAAAGAAGGCATACCGACGACATCATACAGATGTAAGTTTTGTGTTGTCATTTGTCATTTATCTGTCCATGTTAAAATAGAAATGTTAAAATATCTCATGTTTTTTTCTTTATATGTAAATGAATATAATGCTTTCAGTCAATGTTGTTTTATGTGAAACTCCAGGGTGTTGTGAAACTCCAGGGTGTTGTGAAACTCTAAGGTGTTGTGTGAAAGTATTACCGGTTTCGGCTGGCTGTGTCCACCTCCCTCCCCAATGCCAAACAAACCTGTGCTCATTCTCTGAATTTCCATTATTTTTATGGCAGCTTATAAATGCTTTCTTGACGATGAAAATTTGAATGTTATGGAATCCAACATATTTACTGAGAAAAGCAGGCAGCTTTCCTGGCTGAATTGAAGTGTATACAGTCCAGTGACAATACATGTCTATCACTAACAATGTTTTAGTGGAGTACAATATTTGTCTTGCGCTTATCGCTCACAGAAAACTTTACAGCAAATCCATTTTAAATTGCAAAAAGAATGGATTGCCTGCCATGCAAAGTTCTGGGCAAAGTGAAAGAAATGCTCACAAATTTACAGTCAAATTTCAGTCACAAACAGATAATACTGTCACTATGAGTACCTTCTTGGTCATGTGTGGCTAAATGTCTGATGCCGTATTTGTAGAACTCTGCTGAGGAAGGTACACCCTCTCTTGCATATACATGTACCACAGTCCCTTTAAATGAAAGGATTTGGACTTTCCTGTCTTGAAAATGAATCTCTTCTCTTTTGTTTGCCTATAGCATTGGCAAAACATTTTGTTGCTGTCATGAGAAGCTATGAAGATCCGTCTCATTGCAAAATCCAGCTTGCAAAGTACAAACCATATTTAGCTCAGTCTGGTCGACATGTCGACGTAACATGTTCCATTAGGGAAGACATTAAAAAGCAGACCCTGATATCATTAGTTCTATCAGCTTTTCCGAGTGCCACTTTGCAAGGGTTTCATAGAAGATAACAAGACCCATCATTATCCATTATCTTTGCCTGAAAGGGCTGACCTAGGGAGACGTCTAGACAACTGGCAAATATTTCAGGCTTTTGTTGTTAAAAAAATATGCTGAAGCTCAAACAAACAAAACAAGGCCCTGTTTAAACAATTACTATATAGCCGTAATAAAAGCAAGTTGAGTATGTGGTCGTTTGCCAAGCTGTGATAAAATTCTCATGTTTTTCCTCTAATTTGAAACGCCTGTAATTGCAAAGGTGGTTATCAATCTTTATAATTGATTAGCTCATAAAATCTGACATCCCCAACAATATCCATTATATAATTACACATTCCAGCAGTTTATCACTGGACACCATTTGGCAAATTCTGTGGGCATTAAAATTTTATTGACCAGTGGATGTGAAAATAAATTTGCAGAAGGTGGCATTCCTGAAATAGTTTCACATTACTTTTATGAATTGTTTTGAGTCATTAGCTTTCATAACATCGAAAACAAAGGTTTAACTTCTGAAAGACAGTTTGTGGCAAGGTAAATGCGAGGTGCCCTCTTTATGTTGTCATGTGGTCCAACGTGTTTCTACTCATCAAAGGGAAAAAATCCATTATGGGTGGAGGAATAAAGTAAAATTAATTACTGTAAATCTTTGAATGCAACAGGTGTTTGCAACAGCATGTTTCCAATCAGAGTTCAGGTTATTCAGACAAACACCGTGCATTCCAAGTAGTTGCTCTTTTCTACCTTTTACATATGGCAATCCAGTCCATTACAGTGTGGTTACTTTTCAGCCCTCCAAATGTTTACTTTCTTTTTTTCTCTTTTCATTACAAATCCTTGCCGTGTAAATCTGTTTATGATGTTTGCTGTTCGGGTCTCCTGTTCTTTGACCCACCCTGATAATATAGACATTGTACATCAGAGCTCACCAACAAACAAGTTCCTGTTTGGCTTTTTACCCTAGAACAAGCTCAAATGTTTTAAGGTAGAAGGTGCCTCGTTTAAGATATTTGGACACTCAAACTTTCACAATTCTTTTCTGATCTACCGCTTGTTGGGAGCTCATTTTAAAGCACTTTCTGTAAGGAAAATTTTCACCGTCTTAGTTTTTCGAAAATCCAAAATTTTAGTTTGACTCCATAGAGTTACCACAGGGGTGGCAGCCAGTTTGAATATCAAACATCAGTAAATACTGGGTAATTTGTTTCTCTCATACCAAAATTTGCTCAGTGACCCCCAATTTTTATACTTGATTTTGAAAGAATGTGGTTTAAAGGTTCCTTTAAGAAAGTTTGAACAAAAGTTTACATCTTTCACTTTGAGGCACATACTCCCTTAACCCTTTGGGCACCAAGGTCAATTTTTGTGGCCTGTATAAAAAGGTAACCCAGTCAATTTTTTTTCAGATTTTTGCCAAAATTTTGATGAAAAACTACTTGTAAAAGAAATGTGAAGTCCATTTGATCCAAATTAAGAAAAAATTGCAGAAAGATTCATGAAAAATTGGTAAAATGTTGCATGAAAATTTTGGTCAGAAAAATTACAGCACTCAAAGGGTTAAAGGCACCCTTCTTAATCCCAGGTTATCTTGCTACCGGATGTGTGGAGTGTCTATCTTTTACTCATCATTAATTTTATATTAATGAAATCAGTTTCCTTGCTAGATTAATTTGATAACAAATTATGGCCTTTAAAGTCAGTTTCAGTTCTGTCCACCAAAATACATATAAGGTACATGTATTAAAGGTGATATATGATTACCATAAGTTATTGTAGAGAAAAATTACTCCTTGGCATATTTTTATATGTGAGTCAACAATGATCACACTGTTCTTTGGCTGTAAAAGATAATGAAATTTATGAGTCATTTACGTTGGCAGATATCAAGCCGGATTCAGATCATGTACAATGAATGTCTGTAAATTACTGTGTCTCTTTTTACAGCATCAGCAAATTCTTGATTAAAGTTGATTAAAGACACAGCAGTAGTGTACATTGGTGGAGTACAGACCAATATTCTCCACAGTTGATATGTCCCTCACATTAGTATATTGCACTGCTCACCCCTCTATCCTGGTGTAGTGGTTCAACCCAACCACAGAAAACAATACAGTTGTACCATAGTTTGGTTGTTATAGGGTTTAGTTAATGTTATGTACAATACTGATGTAACTGTATTGGCATGAAGGCCTTTTTCCTCTTCACCATTGTGTAAATATATGCAAATGTCTGCAAATCCTTAGGATGTAGGTGTGTACAGTGCATAAACCATAGATGACAGATTTCATGTCAAAATTATTGCATAAATTCGTACGCAAGTGGCTGTAAGACCTTGGGTACAGTAGTACTATGTGTACAATGTACAAAGCATAGGACTCTCACATGTACATTTGAGTTGTTTACTGAGTGTCTAGAGTACATCAGTATCAGACAATACATATCTGGCAAACAGTGTTTAAAGAGAGGGTGTCGTTGGAACTCTGTGTGCCCACCTTTCTCGTTTACAAACAATCTATTTCATGCATGATATCTAGATGCATCACGTCAACATAGCTGCAACATTTAAATTTTATGATATTCATTATTAACAAACGCGTTTTAACTTTCATCAATCACCAGCGTACCCTAGATACAGTGCTTATATCAGTCGTAGGGGTCCCTGGCAACCTTTGAGCAGAGTCCGACGACACCGTCCTTTAAATATGCAGACATCTGCCATGACACTTCTCCCTCAACTGTCTATGCACCAACATAGTGTATACATGTACAATTATTGAATTCATACTCAAGTGTTCTCCCTAGCTTGGGAAATCAAAAGAGTAGCCACTTTACATAACAGTACATAATTTGCATATTTTCCTTTTATGGAAATACGTTGTTTTGTATGGTCATTAATATATTTAAAGATTGCTAGGTAAAAAACAATGGTGTGGTCCAGTCCTAGAATCCTGTATTTGTACAGATGACATTCAGCTCTCTGAGCTTGTCAGGAACAGTACCTACATTATTTGTATATCATAGTGTTTTTTTGCAGTCTTATATAAAGCCTTCATCAATTTTTCTGTCATTCCACAAAGATCATACATGGTGCACATTTATTCGTTTCTAAGTTTGCTGGAATTAAGATCAGGAGGGCAGCAAATTCATCTGCATTGTACATCCGCACTGGTTACATTCATCTCTGCCTACCAGGATGTTGTTGCATCATTCCATGCATGGTACATCTTGCTTATAAAGCTTCTCTTTTCACCATGCCCAGGTTGCTCGCTCAAGCAAAACACTAGAAACAGTTCATGGTAACGATAGCGACGGAGCTACTGCTGAAACGCACAACGCTGACAAATTACCAAGAAAGTCGTCTGCTAACAAGGTGATACTGCATTCATAGCAAATGAAAATATATATTACGGCAAAATTTACCCTGGGTACAAAATTTCAAACTCAGAATCCTAGAATCTTTTCTAGTTTGAATTTTGTATCAACTGTTCTACACATAGAGAGAAAACTACTTTCTCTGTTGTGTTGGTGTGAAAATCAAATCTATAGAATTTTTCAGTTATATTAACACATGGACTGCTTGCAGTTTTGAATTTCAAATGATGTAATTGACGAAATTTGTTTCTGCTTTACAAAAGTTGTAAATTGAACCAAACTTTTATTCTTGATCATAAAGAAAACCAGTTTAAAGTTTTCTGTAGCAAAGTATGGCAATTTTTCATTTTGTTTTCAAGGTGCACACTGCCTTAAAAGGTATCTAAAGAAAATCATTGTCAAGTATACGTTCTTTACTGTCACAAACGCATGATCTCTCTCTCTCTCTGTTCATGTGGATATTTTGTACTTATTCAATATCCTCTGTTGTCATAATTATCATTCATACTTAAAAAAACATTTTAAACCATCATCTTTTGTGAAATGCCAACACTGACATAAAAACTCAAATTTAAAGTTATGAAAGTAGCATTACAAACTGGAGATAACAGTATGTATATATAAATAGCTTATATATATTCTGTATACAGGAAATGGTTGAAAGACTATTTTTAGTTTACATCCTTGAAATAAGTTTTATATCCTTGAAATAAGTTTTAAAAAATACAATTGTTGATGTCAACGTCAAAATGTTTGTGTTACTAATGAATATAATGTTTGAGGAAAATTCTTTATGAGCATGCCTTGTGAACGTTTAAAACCAAATTTTCAAAAAAGTTGAACAGAATCTTACCATTGCAACCACCATGGATGTTTAGTAACGATTTGCTTTCACAACAGAGCACTATAAGCTGTTATCTGGCGCTTACAAATATCTATTTTTGTGTATCCTGTGTCTTGTCTGGTAAACTTTACATCCTGTGTCCCTCTTCAACTATCTGCCACACCTGAACCCATTACAGTAGCATCTCATTGATCACAGGAAGTCCCAAGCTCAAGTACTTAACAAATAACATTACTGTAATAAAGTACAACATTCACAGATACCATTTACACATATCATTGCTAACTTACTGTTTTCAAACAATTTACGCATATCAGTGCCAGCCAGTTGTTTTCATCTTTCTGTGCCTCAACTTTAATTTTTTGCCCACAGGATCAGAGCAGAGAATGGTTCTCCTTGAAGTTCGACATCATGGGAAAAGATGACATTGAAATTGTAGCTGCAATCAAGGGCAGAACTCTCAGGTATGATATAGAGTTGCAGCTGTTTATTTTACATTATTTCCTCCCAGTTCTTGCCATACCTTAAGGTATTTGAATTCAAATATGTTGCAAGGATAATTCTCTATGCTGGAAATTTCAAATCAACAGATCCTTTGTACGTAAGTTGAAGTAGTTATAGTGTTTGCAGGGTAGGGCTATTTACAGTACCTGTTTTATTTGGTGTGGCCTGTTAACTCGCTCTCTATGCAGGAAATATGTAAACACGTTGATCGTAGAAAATAAAGTTGTGACGTAAAGGGGCAGTCCTCATACCTTAGTACTTGTTGACTTGAGTATTAACATGATGTTAGTCGTTAGTTTACCATTGAAATTTTTTCCTGGTCAGTCAATTTGCTTTTACATAAGGCTGATAAACCTGCCCCAGTTAAAGCTTTGTGCTGTCTGAGGGATCATGAGCAGTTTTAAAATGTGATTGAACCAAATACTGATGGAGAAAATTTCGTTTAAAGGGCCAGAAATGCTAATTTTTGATGATATTTTCCATTATTTTTGCGTATCAATTGCAACTTTCAATTCTTCTTCCAAAAGAATGTTGAAATACCCACTATTTAGCTTGTCAACTTAGCGTCTATACGTGTAAAATACATTGTCATTGTTTACATTTCTAGTTCGGACCAGAATTAAATTGTCAACAATAACAATGCAGTTTACACATGTACAGGTTGCATTGACAAGATGAACACTGTGTGTATCAACATGCCTTGAGGACTAGAACAAAGAATTGTGGTTGACATTCTAAACAAAAATGGTGAAAATATTATCAAAAGTTAGCATTGCTGGCCCTTAAATTTGCCAACAACTGCATTATATACAGTTTGCCAGTACTGGCATTAGCTGAAGTATATTCCTCAAATATTTCTAACAAATAGAGTTCGTTGATGAGTTGAAATTCCCCAGTCCTGAAAATCACCTGCATTATACTGATTTGACAGTAGAATGAATGGAAATTCAAAGATGATATCACTCTGTTCATGGCATGAACTTGTAAATGCAACTTTTGTTGAAATATGAAACGCTGAGACTCCCAGAGTGGTGTGAGACATTGATCCTATCTTAGCCTGTGACCAACTGGACAGTTTGATTCAAGTGTTCCCAGGCTGTGTCAAATTTTACCAAGACACACATAGGTGTGATTTTCAACCCAATATGGCATGTGTCAAAATCTTTAATGAGTGCTCATTGATTTTGATGATTTTTAGAGACTTGATCTACCAAGGGTTAAAGTTTGTCTTTTCTTTTTTTTTTGTTCTCACATAAATCATGTGCAGGGAAGCATTGGAAGGAATTTTCACAGTTCGCAAGATCGACCTTGATTCAGTGAACATCTTCTTAGACCAGTCAAACACACCACTCCCACTGCAGTTTGAAACTTACCCCCTCGGTGGACACAGCCTCATTGTCAAAGGTAAGTTCTGTACTGTTTATCAAGCGAGTCTAATTGTCAGATACAGTAACTATCAAGCCATTCATCATGCTATTTAAGGTCATGGCTATTTTTAGAATGTAATCACAGCAAACATTAGATTTCACGAAGGATTATCTAAAGCGGAAATTGATCTACTAGATTAGCGATCCATGATTCACCAGATTAAAGATCCACTGCATGGGCAAAAGGATGCTGTAAGCAAATAATTCATACACAATGTAAGACTCTCACAGACCGGTTTGCTACATCAACTAATTTGATGTGATTGCAACTGTCTTGCTAGGCCAGCCCAAACCAGGTGATCATGGCTACACCAACTCAATAAGCCCGGCTCAAGAAAGCTCAAAATCAGAGCAGGAAAGAGCCACATGGCACAGTCAATGAGGGGCAATGAGAGAGGGAAATTCACAACAGTTACATAAAGCAGGATCGGGGATTAGCATTTGGGCCTTTAACAGTTCCAGTCGTGCTTCGGCTTCATGCTGAAAATTTGTTAGCTTGATTATGCTTTGAAATCTATCAAACATTGAATTACAAGGCAAAACTGTGCAAGCAAGGTTTGTTTCAGCATTTACAGGAAGTGTTACGTGAATGTAGCAGAACTATTGATTAAGAATTATACAAAGTTTAAAAAGACGCTTTCTTTTCTCAGAAGATCTTTAAAATCTCTGACACTCTTAAGGTTGAATGCCCCTCGAGGATCTAAAGATATACAGTACTGTTCTGTTCTCTAACTTGTTGGGTTCATGTTAAAAGCTCTTAGAGAAAGAAAAATTTTCACCTTCTTCGTTTTCGAAAATCTAAAATTTTACTTTGTCAATAGAGTTAACACAGGGATGGCAGCCATTTGAATGTCAAATATCGGTAAATGATAAACAATTTGTTTCTCTACATGTAGTACCAAACCTTGCTCGGTGACCCCTGATTTTTATTCTTGATTTGGTAAGAGAGTTTCATTTAGGAAAGTTTGAGCAAAAGTTTAAGTCGTTGACTTTCAAGGCACATACAACCTTAATGAAGGTTCCTCATTTATCACATACATATACACACATATGTGCCTGCATGCACATGTACATGGGATTTATCTTGCCATAAATTTGATTTCCCAGGAAAATATTTATTGTACAAGTAAAAACAGACATGATTTTGAAAAGTGGTGTATACATTCACAGTTGACAGACAGTTGCATGCGCATTCCAAGTTTAGCAGTGTACATGTACACAATAGTGACAGCCTGGAATCACTGGTTCTTGCATGAGTGGTTGTTGACATTGACTTTGTGTGATTTCAGTCCTTTCCTATCCTTTGAAAGTTGTGCACAGTAAGTCAATTTGCTCAGAGATAAAAATGACAAATATCGTATCCCTTGATGAACAGCTTGCCTGCATTGTAAATGCATATTCTAGATGAAACATATTTTCAAAGGTTGGAAATCATGACCACAATAGCTGCAAATGCATATTCAAGGTTGACCTGCAAACACATTTGCAGGGATTTGAAATTAGTTTCCTTGCTCTGAACCGTTACCTGCATATCCCAGGTACAGTGTAGACATACTGAGAGACAGGTCAGTGCCCTATAGCCCTCAGTTCATGACATCACAAGTAGCAGTGTTTCAAAGAAAAAGCACAAAGTAAGCAGTCAATGATCACGCACACTAAAATACAGTACCTGTCCTTTGTTGTTGAATTATGCCTACTCATTCTATCCACAAATCAAGAGAATTATTGACAAAGTCATATTCAGTTTGTTTTTTGTTTTTTCGTCAATATCCTAAGATCTAAGGTCATAGAATCCCTGGTTAAGTAGTGACATGACCTTTATTCAAGTTTTGATGTGGTCTTTGTTGCGGTGTACATTGTATATCTTTTTGGATCAGCTACCACTCGCTGTACAGTATTTTTATCATTTAAAGTATCTGATTGGCATTTTCAGATAAATTACAAAAATCATGAGCTACCAATCACCTTCGTGTATTCATATTCAAATATGCAAACATGAAATATTTCTCTGATAATTTTTAACAATGAAGTGTCAAAATATGTAGTTTGTGCATAGCATTGAAAGATAACTTTACTTTTAAAGTTAATGCACATTATTTTTTGCTGATTCCAGCAGGAATGAGATTTGTCGTGCAGACTATCTTTTCATCAGCAGCACGGACATGTGTACACACGTCTGACCTGTACATTTTAATTATTATCATGGTCAGATATACACGCCAAGCCTACGTACACAGACACCGGCATTCACGCTCTGACTGCTGATTTGTGTGTTTTTGTAACATTACTTTGAATGTCACTGGTAACGGAATATTCCCACAAATCTTCCTTTTCCATGAATCATGGTACACATTCAGCCAAGGATCCAGTGAAAGCTGGAGAGGACTTCCGAAGGTCTCATATTTACAACGTCTCCGCGAGAACTCGGATAAAGGAGAAAGATAAAGATAAGGACAAACTAAAAGGAGTGAGTTCAGTTTTCTCATCGTTATTGAAAATTATTTCAAGAATTTTAGTCTGTTCTACAAATTCTGGACGCAATAAGCTTGTACGGATGAGATATTGTTGAGTTTGTTGTATTGAACTTCTGATTTTGGTTCATCTGATTTATCATCGTGGCGACCGATAAGCGGCCATTTTGTTCCATTTATCATGCAAAATGTACGTCATTGGTCACTTTTTTGATGGTTGTAATGGATAGTAATGGATTTATTTTTCTTTTGGTCTTTTCTTATCTGATTTCAGAGTTCCTGTATGGTGGGTTGGTTGTCCTAAAATGATATTATCGTGCAAATAATCCTTTTTTTTTTGCAATTCCTCAACTGCTTTCCTAATGAACGTATGCAGGTCTGGTGCAAAATTTGCAAAAGAGATAAAAAGACTGGTAGCACCTGTGTGTTAGTGCTTTTTAATGTGTTAGCATACACAAGTCAATTTGCTTTTTGTGATGTTCTCAGACTATACTGCTGCAATTTTAGCATTTTCTAACCATCAACTGAGTAGACGCAGAGGAACATTAGGAAATAATTTATTCAAAGCATGCATTCAGATAATTATATGATACGCTCAAAGTTGGCTGTTCTGATCATTCTGTGTCAGTTTTGCTGTAATTTTTGTGTAACGTGTCAGTCAAAAAAGCAGTACAATGTGCACATTATGAGGTGCCAGTTTCAGCAATAGCTTCTAAAATTTTAACATAAGATATTAATTTTCTCCCAAGAAGGGGCTGAAATAACCAATATTCAGCTTTATCCGAGTCTTACTCGTCACCATGCATAAATTTGTACGCATACATTGTTATTGTTGTCGGGTGAATCATTCTATGCAGAGTTAACGTTTTGACAATGTAATCTAAATCCTTTCTTTTCTGAATAAATCTCAAACTTGCCAAAAATATTATTGATGTACAGATGTACAGTCCCCTTGTATGTTAAATATACCCATGACTACATCATGTAGGACCTCTGGAATGCTGCAAAGTGTTTATTTTAGGTACTAACAACTTGGCATTGCAGGGCTCTCTTTTGAAAATTCGAATTTACATTTTAGTCTTTCTCAAAACCACCAAAGGTCTTCTTGTCTATGGTGACATATAAAATTTCAAAGAAAGGTGAAGAATTTCAGGCAAAAGATGAATAAATGTCAGCATTGATTTTTTAATAAAAATTAAATTGCACCTTATCATCACAATCATTGGGAAGCAGAATTTTTAATGTTTTCGGAAATTTAGTTCTTGAAGGCAGAAAACAGATATCCAATATTTAATTGTGAAAAAATTTGTCTATGTCGTGCTCAAACAGTGTTATTTTATGTTCTGTTGCAGAGTCAAAGAGGGTTAAAAAACATTATTTCATTATTTGGTGATTCAATGTCACCGTTACAACAGCAAAGTTTCACTGCCACACCACAGTCTACAGCTGACAATCACAGGAGGCCCAGACTATCAGACGTCTTCATGACAAAGGTATGTGTCGTCTGCTTTTCAAAATATTTGCAAAAAAAAAATCCAATTGAATTGTGAAGTTTCATAAATGACACCTTATAAAAAATTTAGTTCATGTATAAGTGGTATTCATAAGCTTGCATAAGACACTGTTGTGGTCTCAAAGACTAAATAAATAGTATTTGTTAGAAATTTTAAACAATCATTTCCCATTCTTTCAAAGTCTTTTTTTAAAGATAGTGTCATTGTCTGGATACATTTGTGTCATTTGTCAGGAATTTAAAATATGTCGTTGCATTGGAAATCGTGTCAGTTCCAAATGAAATTGCTTTTATACCTGTCACCTCAATTATGTGTATAAATATCCAACCAGTGACATGAAAACAATTGGGTTAAACCAAACTGATTGGTGAAATGGTGATTGAAGCTTTTCACTCCAGCTTCAGTGCATTCTTTGGTAAGGATTGTCCGTGAAAATTGAACTGGCAATGCAGGTGAAAACATTGTTTTTGGAAGTTTTCAAGTAACGTATATAATTTACCCGTAAATATTAAGAGTTTTTGGCTTATATGCAAAAAAAATTCCCAGTTAAGTGGTCGTCGAGCTTTGAATGTGTGGTAAAAATACTGCTTCAAGTTTCCAACATGTAAACATTGAATTAAATTGTGATAAATATATATTATTATAATTTATTAATAGAAAAATGTTCACTTGGTCTTTGTGAGTCTGTTATGTGATTTGTCACAGATATTGCCATACAGAGCAAGGTAAAATTAGACTGAAAACAAAAACAGTGGTAATCCTGAACTTTGCTCCCAATTTTCAGCAAATTCCTTATGCTACATTATGTGTATCTAATTCTGGCATCCCGGAATATTGATGACTGTGGGACGGATTATCCATTTTTCCCTGTATGGATGTTGCCACCCATTCTAGTATAATCTGTAACTCAGTGTGTCACTTACTATGCGGAACAAAAGCTCACTGAACTTAGCTAGCAGGCTTGCTTGCCAACTACATGTATTGGTAAATCCCTGAATGGCTTCAGTCCCTGTGCTAATCCAGTGAATTACTGTGTGCTGTAAAGGAATTAAACAAATGCCATAAGAGAGTAATATTACGTTTCTAGTACATGTGTTTATGTGTGTCTGAAAATGACTGTATTACCACTTTCTTGAAAATTGCACTTGTAACCATGGTAACACCCTATGTAATTGTCAGATATAATCATTTGAATGTACAGACCTAATCTTTTTTGTTTAGTTTGAAATTGTCTATTGATCACTGTTTTACGCAGAGGAAGTGTGGTAAAAGACATTGTTGTATAGATGTAATTGTGTCTTGTTTCTTTGTCTTGTACAGGAAACTCTCTAAAAGACAGTAAAATATACATGTATTGTAGCATTTCACAAAAAATATTTGTGCCTAGGCCAAATGTGTCTTAAAAATCTTGATTTAACAATGAACTCTGTCAAATTTCAAAACAAGCCCCATGGGTTCTAAAAAGATAATTTATCTGTTTTTCAAATCAAGAGAAATGTTTTTATGCAGAGAAGATCCTTGATTCAATGAGGCAATTTGCTCAGTTAACATGCCAATCAAGCAATCAACCCATCAAATTTATTCTTTTCACTTATTTATCTTTTTATTTATTTGAGTTATTGATTTTGAAACTTTAATCAGAAATCATTTCTGCAATTCATGTATGAGATATTGCGATATGTCTGGATAAATGTATGACATTGCAGAGAAATTCTTGCAATCTTTTCAGGGCATAAACCATTGCCAATCACAATTGAAGTACTGTTGGTAGAAGTGATAAGGATTGCCCTTGTAACATCTCCACAAACAGGTTGTCATGGTAACATGTCATGAAAGTGGTTGCCATGAAAACAGCAATGAAGGAGAGGAAGTTTCGTAAACACCCATCAATAAATTTGTTTGACAGGTCAATGTCAAAAGCATGGTTTGCTGAACAATAAACTAACAAATTCTTTTTTATGGTCGTTTGAAAAGTATGAATGATTTCCAACATAGCAGAGAGATTTTCTTCAGTCGGAAATATTCTTTTATGGATGTTTTACATCATTTTAGAAATGACTGTTTTCATTCTAATGTTTTTAGTCTGGGCATAGACTTGGTTCAAGTCTGTGATTTGTGAATGTTTGAGTGGAGTGAACGCAATGATTTGTATTTTGCTTTCATGTGATACGCGCGCATGAGTGGACGCGATGAGTAGGGTGAACGGGATGAGTGGAGTGAACGCTATACAGCGGAGTTTCACCCGGAATCACAGACTTGGCTTTCTTGCAGGGTTTGCGTTGCTATAAATTATTCATGAGATGACGTTTTCTTTACTCATATATATTCATAAGATGACATCACTAAATTTTACACATTAGGAGGAGTTACAATTGACCCAAACGAGACGTGCATAAAACTCACATGGCGTTGTTGACAAAATGTCGAGTGCAATCACTCCCACAAAAGTCAGCACGACCTCTGTTCTATCACCGAAAACGCGTGAAAATATGTGTTGTTTGTGGGGCCCATGTTACAAAATGCGAAAATCGTTGCCGGTTATTCAAGGATGGAAAAAGACACCGTCCTTACAGTTGGAGCCTGTTCTCTTACGTGCCCGAAGCGATGGAAATCAAAACAATGTGGAGCGACTTCGTATGTCAGTGATTTTCGCTGCCGGTTGGTGTGCAGACGAACACATCTTTTCCCTCAATGTAACTCTCAACAAGCTTTCTTTGGTAATCTCGCATGATTAGCGGTGGTCGACCGATCAGTTGTAAAACCTGGTGGATGTACGAACTTGATGCTATTATTCGCCCAGATATAAAACGTACTCGATGTCTAGCTTTGCACGGAGATGACAACAAACTTTTAATGCATGCAGAGGTTTATTAGCAAGCGTTCTTCTTATTGGCCAGAATAACGGCGGGGGCTGTCAATCATTTTGTATTTGCTCTACGTCACTGTGTACACAGTCCGTCTCACGCCTGTACTTTGCAAGAAGTCCAAGTCGGTGAATCCGGCAGAAACTAACTCACTACTGCGCAGACTCAAACGTGACGCATTCAATCGCTGGGAAAACCTGGCGTGAGCTGCCAAATTCCGGATAGGTTTGTACGAAATAGGAGAGACACAAGAGAAACTATATAAATGATTTTATTTTTTTAAAATTCACCGACTTGAACCAAGTCTAGTCTGGGCACTAAAGTGTTTGTTATCATGGTGATTCAGAGATCGTTTGTTGTCTTGCCTGCAATCGTCTGTCAACTGTTTCTTTTTGAGAGCAAAATCATTGCAATTTCCGGAGCGTACAACATAAAATATGTCTGCTGTCATTAAGAGTCTCACAACTACTCATCTCTGTACAATAGTGGCGATACTTCATTATTACATTTTCACATTCGGAATCCATTTTGATCAAGTTTATGTCCATATAAGAGGACTATGCCAGCTCAAATTCAATTACTCAGAGATACTACAGAGCATGTGACTAATAAAGCAATATCTGTCTTGTACCTGAATACAGCCTGGATTGTGATGTAAAACAGGGCCATGTTTTGATTCATCCAGGATTTTATAATGTAAGGAAGGTGGATATTTTCTGCAATATTTCCTTTTTTACAGCTGAGAGAGACAGCAACTTACATGTACTGTGTTGGTAGTACTGTTTTCTAAAAGCAATCGATTGCTCTGGCTGTTGGATTCTATCTAAAACATGTAATTTTTAAGAGGTATCAGTCATTTTTCGTCAGAATATATTATTGTAGAATCCACTGTAGGGACAGATATTCAGACTCTCAATTTTTAAAATACTTTCTGGTCTTGAATTTTTAGTCCCCACGGACACTGTCCGGGGGGACTTATAGGTTTGGTCCCGCCGTGGGTGCATGTGTCAGTGCGTGCATCCGTCCGTCTGTCCGTCCGTTCACGCAGATATCTCGGAGAAGCCTTGAGCGATTTCATTCAAACTTGGTACAAGGATTACTTCATATGTCATACAGATGCATGTTGATTTGTTTTGTGGTACGATCCAATATGGCTGCCAGGCGGCCATTTTATTACGATTTTTTCATGTACAGAGCCATAACTCAGGCATGTTTCAACTAATTTTATTCAAAGTTGGTACAAGGCGTTGACCAATGTCATACATATGCACGTCAATTTTTTTGTGATACAATCCAATACGGCTGCCAAGCGGCCATTTTGTTATGATTTTTTCATGTACAGAGCCATAACTCAGGCATATCTCAACCGATTTTATTCAAACTTGTACAAGGACATTGACCTATGGCATACATATGCACGTCAATTTGTTTTGTGATACAATCCAATATGGCCGCCAGGCGGCCATTTTATTACGATTTTTTCATGTACAAAGTCATTACTCAGGCATGTTTCAACAGATTTTATTCAAAGTTGGTACAAGGACATTGACCAATGTCATAGCTATGCACATCGATTTGTTTTGTGATACGATCCAATATGGCCGCCGTGCGGCCATTTTGTTACGATTTTTTCATGTACAGAACCATAACTCAGGCATATCTCAACCGATTTTATTCAAAGTTGGTACAAGGACATTGACCTATGTCATACATATGCACATTGATTTGTTTTGTGATATGATCTAATATGGCCGCCTTGTGGCCATTTTATTACGATTTTTTCATGTCCTGAACTACAACTCAGACATGTATCAAGCAAATTTATTCAAAAGTATTTTTATCACAGACCTAATGAAGAGGACTCTATCCTCTCTGAGGACCAGTAATCAAGTACCCATTAACAAGTGGGGACTGTGTCATCAACGATGACTTGTTTAAAAAATTTCTGGTCTACCACTTGTTGGGGCTCATTTTGAAGCTCTTGTAGAAAGTAAACTTTTCACAGTCTTATTGTTTTGATTTTTTTCCGTTTTAAATTTCAAATAGTAGTAAATTTAAAGTAATTTATTTCTACGGTACCAATATTAATAAACTTTATTTAAATATTTAAAGGCAAATTAACCAATATGATGAAAATCTCCATGGGAAAGGAAGGACTAGTCTACAACCTCTTCTTGGTTACAGTTTACACTATACTCCCACTAAACGGGAGCATATATTGTAGAGTACCCCTTCACTGAAGACAGTTCCTAGACTCAGAAAGGACTAACACAATGTATCAACACTCAATGGTGACAAAAACTAATGCGAAAACCTGGGACTGAGGACTGCCCCAATCGTACTTCCTCTATCCGACCACAGGTCTTTTATCAAGTTGCTAGCTGCATTTTAACAAAAAGTAGAAACTGCTGTTCTGTTGGCTTATTTCCAGTTGCTTTAATGCAAAAAAACTATTGCTAGCCTGCCTGCCAAAAAATTACTCACAAAAACTTTTTTCATGTGCAGTTTTGTTGGCTGCTACAAAAATAGTGCATCTCAGTAACAAGGGAAGTTCCCTGTCTGGGAAAGGTGAGGTACCCGACAAGATTATTTTAAAAACAATGAAGACAACTGACGGAAAATTCAATGCATATCAAAGGCCCGTGACGTGTGAAATCTTCAAGCACAACACAGACAACAGCATGCCCAGGGCATAAATTAATTGGTCTTTGGAATTCACTGAAAAGAGACAATGAACAATATGTATGTGTAGTTCATGTTGATGAGCTCACAACTTTGAATTCTGTTGTCGATGACGAGTGAAAAAAATTGTGAATAAAACCACCAGGCTACTGTATCCATCCCTTTAATAGTTTGACAAAGAGCTGATGTTGTAATAGTGGTAATCCTCTTTTCCTGATACAAAAAAAGACAATCTTTGATTTCTTGCATGAAATTCAGGGGCACCTGATGTAAATGTGTATTACCGATAGCATTAATAAAATGCTTTGTGTATGACCGGTCAGAGAATAAAAGTAAATCACATGGGACAGAAGCCTCACCTGTCCAGACTTGACACCGCTATCTTTGTGTCTGGTGACAGTGGGTGTAGCGCCCTCGCATTGTGCCCGGTAATCTCAATCTTGCATCATTATTCGTGACCAGTGATCTACCAAACAATCATAATGAGACTACGAGGTAAATGGCTCTCAGAGGACTGATAATGGCTTGTAGATTGAATCAGGAACAGCATTAGATTGCTAGTTTAGATTTCCAAGGCGGAAGGCTGCACTGAGTTCTGAAAAGTTCTACGGAGAATCATTTGTTCTTGTCCACCCTTCGCAATATACTGTTCGGAGACACTACGGTACAACAGCGGTGTCTCGACAGTGTAGAGTGCAGATCATAAGATGATTTTGGCAGCTCCACCTTTAAGTTTTCATCTTATACTTATAACATAGCAAAAGCAATATCTCTACAATTGAAATGAAAATATGAAATATGCTACATGTGTTTAGATTAAAACATCATCTCACGAGAACTTTGTAGAAGGATAATCCAAAGATACTCTGTTGTAACATACTGAAATTCTGACAGAATATCGTACAAAGTGAGAATTTTATTAAATGTATTTGTTTATTCATTTATTTGTTTGAGTGTAAAACTACCCAGCATCAAAAACTGATGACAAAATGATCTTTGCAATTTTCAATGCAATCCCATAGAATAGATATGGGTGATTAATTAAGCTGAGTACATCGTGGAATGCAAAGCTTGCTTGAGTTCATTATAGGCAGGCCAGGGGTACATTATTGCTGTTATTTTATAGTTTGGCAACGCCAGTGAATTTGTATATGTAGAAAATGTCCAGCGCGACAATCCTAGATAATCAGATACATTGTCAGTAATAATCTAGGGGAAGTCACAAATTCACTGGTAGTGACAAAGCTGTAATATGATAGTATATATACACCTGCACTGTATCTTTTTGGCTGTTACACACATACTTCAAAATATCGTACTTTCATTTAGTCCCTCCAGCTGAACTAGGTCACTTTGTTGTCAAATAAAGTAACGGTCAGATAATGCCCTCCATAACAAGACACGGGATTAGACAGAACATCTCCCTGCTGTACACTTGAAAGGGATGTCAAAATAGATCCTAAAACAAGAATCGTTCATGCGTTATTATCTGCAATGGGGCCTGCAGCAGTTCAGTGAGCTATTGTTCAACGCTCACAAAGCGATACCCTTGGTGCACAATGGATACCCCACATGATTCAATCAATTATATGCTCCAGGGACTTGCACTCAAGCCAATTTTGACACACATGGAGAATAGTGGGTCCAGCTCTTGTCAGGGGTTCCCATAAGGCTATATATCAAGTCATGATATTGCTAAGTTGAGGTCTGATATTCCAGAATTTTGTCATAATTTTGATCCAATCAAACTGCTGTATGTATTGTTCCAGCTGATGATATGAGAATGTCAGCGTGAACTGTTATGCACTATTTCCTTCCATGACGGTCCATATTTCCCACAAGAATGCAACTAGGTTGTAAACACTCCAGGATGAAAAGCTTTTCGCCCATGCATTGTACGGGATCAGAAAGTTTGTTCTGATGAATAATCATAGTTGTTGCTAGAACAGGTATAATTTGGTCATTGCACTGTATAATGTACATGCATTGTTTGATTTTGACTGAGAAAATCATTCAGTTTAGATTTCTTGTGCCCTGAAATCCATCCTGATCCATTGCTTGTTGGGGGCTCATTTCGAATCTCTTGGAGTGAATAAAGTTTTCACGATCTCGCTTTTGTGAACATTAAAAATTTTATTTTTACCTGTAGAGTCAACACTGGGATGTGGTGGCCATTTTGAATTTTAAATATCCGTGAATGTTAGATAATTTGTTTTTCCTGTTTCAAAATTTGCATGGTGACCTATGACTTTTATTATTTCATTTTTGAGAGAATGATTCAAGTTTTCGTGAGGAACGTTTGAGCAAAAATATACTTCTTTCAGTTTGAGACACGTATCTTTAATATAAGTAATAATAATAATCGATTCTTCATAAGAGTTCAACTCCCATTAAATGTAATATTGCATGTACTTGTTTATAAATTCATGAACACATCCTACCTTTGTGCCATATTCCATGATTGGATGTGAATATTGTGTGATGTTTCCACTTTCAGGAGAAAGAAAAGTTCCAGGCATTGGCTGAGAAGCTAGACTATTATTCAGTCTATGGAATACCTGATATACCAGATCTGTTGATGATCCACAGACCCAAAGAAGAAAATGATGAAAATCTTTATGCATTGGTAAGCTGTGCATAGCCTTGCTTGTTATACCATCATCCATACAGAACACTCCAAGATTTCTTATTAACCCTTTGAGTGCCAAAGTCAATTTCTGTCGCCTTTACAAAATATAACCCAGATAATTTCTTTTCAAATCAACATTTTTTTTTCAGATTTTTTATTGGAAAAATGTAACACTAACATTTTGGTGTAGAAATTACAGCAGTCAAAGGGTGAAAGTCTAAGTTTATATGGAGTTGTATTGAAACCTAAACAGAAAATGAAATTTTCATCAGCTTGTCTTTTTCAAAACCAAAACTTAAATTTTTCTTATGTCTTTAACACAGAACATGGCGGGCATTTAGGTAAAATCAGTTAAAAAAAAAAAAGTGAAAAGTGGGAAGTATTTCCTATGCACAAAGGCTGTTTGCATCGAAAAGTGGTCCAAGACTGAAAAAGTAAAACCACTTTTTCCAATAACACATACATGTACACCTGTATTTAGAGTGTTTAGACAAAATCACACGTTTCCAATGCATTCATCTTTGGACCTTAGGAGTTCAGAAGCAAGACTGTATATACTGTTTGAACTGAGACATTATACAGTGGATATCCACAGTCATCGTTGTGCCTTGACAAGCAAACTCTTTGTCTCAGTCTAGTTGCCATGCCAATGTCACCTTTGCTATCCCTGACTTTGGTATGACTCATGTTGAACTGAATATTTTTGTTTGACTTGTCAAAATAGGATTGAAATGTGTTGATGCTCCAATAGTGTGGCTTGTAACAACAGTTTCTATTCTTTCTCGACAAAATTGAACATCTGAAGCAATGTCTGTATGGATGCATGAATACACCTGTACCTTATGTTCCCCATTGCTTTTTCTAACACTATCAATTTAACAATTGCAGTCCCTTTATAATCCCATATCAATTTCACAATACATGTGATGTATGTCTGTCAACAGGGTGCATGGACAGATGTGGTTGATGGCGTAGAGGCAATGACCAAGAAAGAAAGAGACCAGCAGGAAGCTCTCTGGGAAATCATGGTCACAGAGGTCAAATATATCAAAAAGTTAAAGGTCATCATAGAGGTAGGTTGTTAACACACAGGGTCATGAACTTTAACCCTTTCACAACCATGGTTTGGCCCAAACCCATTGTTACAAATGGTGCGTATGGACCTGTTCACAGAGAACTGGGGTGAACAGGTAAAGTGGACAGTAGCGATGACGTGTCCCCCTATTTCAACAATGTTTTTATCCTAATGCATATATTAATGTTCAATATTTATGCTTGCCTAATATTCAGCAATGTTAACATATTGCATACAATAAAAAGTGGTGATAACTAATATGTGCCACTGGACTCACAGAAGTGATGAAGGACATGTTAACAATAAGAGCCAGATGTCTTTTCAGATGATAAATGTCAACTTAACCTGTTCACCCCAATTCTCTGTAGACAGGTCCACTTTTACCACTGATGACAATAGGTTTGGGCCAAACCATGGTGGTGAAAGGGTTGAAATACCACAAACAAAGTAGACACTTTGGTAATGTTGCAGCATGTGCAATTTATCATAAACAAAATAACAAGGATTTTGATACATTATGTAAATTTATAACTTTGGCCCTTGATTTGAGGTTCTGTACTATTGCTGTGATCAGTACTTAAAGTAACTCTCTTTTGGTGAATAGTTCACTGAACACCACTGAAATAGAGGGTTTTGCTCATGCCTTACAGAAAGAGACCTTTAACCCTTTTATCCTTTTTAAATCGTTTAAATTAAAGAGAAAAATATTGATTCACTAAAAATACTATTGTCATTTTAGGACCCAAATTGGCTAAATTTACCAGTATTTGCTATTCTATTCAAGCTACTATATGCTAAGCATTTGTAAATACAGTAAATATATATGTTTTTTCAGTGTTTCCAATTTAATATTGCAAAACTGACAAACCTGCAAGGAATATTGCCAGTCTTCATGTTTGTGAAATCTGTCCCAGGGCATATTCTACCCTTACAGTGCCAAAATCAGCTGTTTTCTTGACCCGAAGATGACCCTACATCCCGGCATTTTCATTGGTTATAATCCAACAGTTTGTTTTGACTCTCTGTTTCAGCCAACCATATTCACTTAATTCTGAACTGTAGCGCCAGTGATTTTAAAGGGAGGCAGTTGTTGGAACTGCACGTGTGCAACTTTCTTGTTTACAAACAATGTATTTCATGCATGATATCTAGATGCATCAAGTCAACATAGCTGCAACATTTAAATTTTACAATATTCATTGTTAACAAACATGTTTTAACTTTCATCAATCGCCAATGTACCCTAGATACAGTGTTTACATGGGTTGTAGGAGTCCTTGGCAGAGTTGCGATGACTTCCTCCCTTTAAAGAAAAATCTGCTTGCTTTTGCAGCAAAATGTGTGAATTTTATAAAGGTACCAGGATATGAAGTATGGTAGATTTTATGAAAATGGCTATCAGTGTCAACGTCCTATCATGTAACCATTATGCAAGGCTGAAAACAAAACAGGAATTTCATGTCAGGGCTCAGGAAATGCGCATTTGAATGCGTGCATACATTTTCCATGCACTGTTTTGCACGTCTTGTGTAGGTATACTCCTGTCACATGATGTTCACAGGTCATTTTTCAGTTTGAAATACTTGTGTCATCCGCTTGTATCAATTCATTCCTGGCAAAAATCCATTTGTCCTTTTCACCACTAAGTTTTGGTACAATGGTACCGTTCTACCATTGACAAGTTTAAATGCTAAGAGATACAAGGACAAAGACCGTTATGATTTAAGGCAAGTCTTGAAAATGAATCTGCTCCTAAGCTACAGTCAACTATTGCAACACTGAAATAAGGTCATATACCGACAGTATCTCTGCGATTATAGCAATCCCATGAGTCATCTCTCTAATCAGATATCGATCTTATCTTTCTTCTGGTGTAATTCTCCAGTGAATATAATTCAATCATATTCAATAAATATTTTATATGACAACTTTGACCCTCTTTGCCAATATGGAAAAGATTGATCTTCACAGACACCTCGGGTCCAACTTTACAATATTGTTTAGTAGATTTTTGCACCACATAGCCAAGGGGAGCAATGTAGAAGTTACAATAATAATTGCTTAATAAGTCATTAAATTCATTATTTAATTTTTTCTCCACTAAGCAAGGCCTGGTGATAAAAAACTGCAACTTCCATCAAAATATTTTTGTTTCAAATGACAGCGACATTTTGCCTAGACACACAGCTAATTCATTAACTTATATCAGTCATTAAAGGGAAGAAGTCTATAATGTTTGATAATATTTTCATAATTTTTCCCCCAAAATAAATACATTTTCTTCTTCTTTTACAATCACATGTTGAAATATAAAAATATTGAACACAACTCATCATAGACAATATGCAATTATTCTTGACAAATGAATTCCAGTCGTGACAAAAATTCAGTTGTGAACAATAATTTTGATATAACACACCGAGACTGTTGAAAAGTTAAATAACAGGTATTTTAACAAAATTTGAAGAGTGGAACAAAACATTGCATTTCTCAGACAGAAAGGGAAGATGGAAAAAAGCTCTAACATTTTTAGCATGTGTAGCTTTAATCGTAAAGAAACTTTGCATGTTGGGGACTGTTTACAAACAAAACACAGACTTGCAACACATAGGACAAGTGAAGCTGTGGGAGTAAGCCAAACAGACCTCTAGGCATCACACCAGCTGTGTTTACGAGAGTCCAGGGTAGCCTCGACTGCCTGTAGCAGTCTTACAAGGTTGTCCATGATTGGTTAAATTTCTTTACAGTTTTTTGTGAGACCGATCCTTTCGGAAAATTTCATTTTCAAAACACAATGCACCTCAGAGACAGCTGATTTCAAAACTCAATTTAGGAAAATAAGGTTGTAACTGACATTTTTGTGTCTCTCTTTATGTTTTGAAAATGACTCAGGCTTGGTCATTGCATGGGGTAAAATTCAAACCACTATACTGGGTCTGTAACCATGTGGAAAGTCCCTGAATTTCAAAGCATGCTGAAAGTTCTGGAAAAGTCCCTGAAAAAATAAAATCAATCCTGAAAAGTCCTGGAAAATTGATAATCAACCCAAAATTTTGGAAAATGACAAAATGATCAGTTGTGATATCATAAAGAAAGATATTTAAAATGATTGTAAAATGATACAATGAAAATTGTATTTTCGACCTCACAATGTAGTTGAAAATTGCTGGAAAAGTCTTTGAAAGTCCTTGAATTTTATAAAGTGACTTTGAGTGTATGGAGGCTCCATTGGCACTTTTGTCAATAATGTATTTTTTTTTTTCTCTGTTACTTTGTAGGTATTTTTCAGTACTCTACTAAATCTTCAAAATGAATGGCTCTTGAATGAGGTAGGTTTACTTCTTTCATGTTCAGCGGTAAATGTTTGATATTTAAGAAAATCAGAAGTTGAAATCAATGCCAGTTATTTAAAAAAGGAGAGCTGTTGTAGAAATTGTGGAAATGTTGTCAAACCTAAACCAGGTGCTGTTGACACACTGTGTTATGAAAATGAAAGAAAAGTGAATTTAAAAAGAATGTTTTGAACAATTGGTGTTCAGGGTTTTTGAATAAATTTAAAGATGTCATGAATAAAGGTATGAATAATTGCACATACATTGCATGTTTTACGCTATTCAACACGATTGTGCTCCAACTTTTAAATTTTCTAGTTACTATAGATAGTGTAAGGCGCATCGTCCAAAGAATTTTCTAATAGCAATGGTCACAGTAGTGGATGTGTTACTGAACAGTGCCACAGAGATACAACAATTGGTACTGTTTTGAGATCTTCAGGGAAATTCATGCTTGTGTCCTGTCTTTACTGCTATTTGTAGTTGAAATCTTTGACAGCTGAACTCTTGTAGTTTCAGTCAGAAAGACAGTTGTGACACTTGAAAGTACCAATTTCCTCATTCCTATGTAGCTTCCAAAATTCCTGTTAAAATTTTCAGACTAGTATTGACTTTGCACATAAACCCTTTGAGTGCCATAATATTTCCAAAAAAATTTTAGTGCAAATTTTACAAATTTTACTCATTTTCCTATAATTTTTTTTACAGTTTTGGATCATAATGATATGATTTCTTATTGGCTACAGTTTTTGGGCAAAAATGCCGAAAAAAATGAAAAAAAATTGTCTTAGTTTTGTTTCATACAGGTGGCCAAAGATTGTCTATGGCACTCAAAGAGTTTTGTAGAGATGGAAGCAATTCTGATATCAGTATGAATGAGCCCTAAAATACTGTACAACTACTTGTCACAAATGCTCACCAGTGTAAATCTGCATCATCATAGGTATAATGAAATGTAGAGAAATGGATATGTAGATGGACACAGCTGATGGGAATTTTGACCATTTCCTGTTCACAGATTGATTCAGAAAAATTATTCAGCAATGTTCAGAAGCTGCTGGAGGTGCATGAAGATTTCTGGCGGGAACACCTGGTGAAAATTGTACAGAAAAGTCGGCAGACAAGGGAACCACTCTTAGCAGAACCAGTCGCTGAGGCATTCCGTAACGTAAGTCTTGTCTGTTTGTCTTTCTGTCTGTCTGTCAGCTGCCTCTCTGTCTGTTCAGGGACATTGTCTTGTTTGTAGATTTGAAATTTAAATCAAGGTTGATGACTGGTGAAGTTTCTTTGTCTTTTGACAATAATTTGGTTGTCTTACAGTGTATATTTTTGTGCTCACTGAAATATGCAAATATGATTTTTTTTTTGGTTGACGGAATTTCTGCCCAAGCTATGCTCACAGGCATGTACATGTTAATATTTGGAGGTCAAAATTTCTGACGTTGACCAGAAATAATTTCACCCAAGTATTTGAGTGTTACAAGAACAGTCTGTCTCCAATGGCTGATAGTCAAGTTGCCCACTTCTCAGGTTAAAGCAACAAAAGTAAAAAAATTAAAGACAGTAGATAGCAACATCTTCCCTGAAATTAAACGTTAGTGATTTATTTTCAAATCGCAATATACCAATACTGACCAGTAAAGGAGGAACTATGCATTTACAAAGTTTTATTTTAAGAGATACTAACATATTTCATGGTTAATGCAGATATTTTTTATTATTATCAGTACAAAACATTATCAGTATTATGATCACAAGAGGACAGAAAAATGCATGATTTAACCAAGATCTGTACAAATTGGCCAATTGCCAGTTATTATAAAGTGTTACCAAGTACATGTCATGTAATTATCAGTTGGCGTAAATCGCATGTCAATGAGTCGTACCTCACAGATAGAATCACAATGCCCAGTAACATGAGGTCAGAAAATGACTTGGCTGGTATTTTTGGTCGCTACATCATGCAACAATTTTGTAGACTTACGTTCCTACAATTGGGCACATTGAAGTGAACAAGGTGTTGCAGTTCAGAAGCGACGACCTCAACTTCATGATATGTTGATTCTTTTGTTTATATATAAGTACAAAGTGGAAAGTAGCCTTAAGTCCTTGTCTTTTAACCTGTTCACCCCATTTCCCTGTCTAGAGGTCCAACTTTACCATAGAAAAAAATTGGATTGGTTCAAACCATGGTGATGAAAGGGTTAAGGCAGCATAGATAATGATTGTACTGTGCTGTATAAAACACGCTGATATTTAGATTTGGCAGGTAGACAGAGTTGTTCGTCGTCTAGTGTTATCTAACTCAGGTCATGTAATGCGTCACCAAGGCCAGAGAAAAGCCACAGAGTAGTCAGATATGCTACTTCAGGTGGTCAGCTCACACCGACCCTTATGCTAACACTGTCTGGAGTGTTCTGATATCTGAACCTACATGTAGCTTTGTAGATAATAGAAAACATATATCATCAATTGTGCTACTGCATTATGGAGATCTGTGAGTGATTGCATCAAGAATGTATGAGGGTAGCTGTACTCGGTATGGAATGTTCATTTGAAGGGAGACCTCTTCAGGCCATTCTCTGAAATAGAAAAGATATTAAAATGTTATTTGAATTTAAAGAAACAATATTAGGGAATATGTCAGCTTTGTTGAAGCTTGCTCTTTAATCATCACAAAGTATAGCAAATAGTATCATATACCGCATATGTATGTATGTATGTATATATGTATGTATGTATGTATGTATGTATGTATGTATGTATGTATGTATGTATGTATGTGTCCCTCTGTGTTTATGTATGAATGCACGCATGTGTGTCTGCCTTTTTTTATATACGGTATATGTATCTATGTTTGTATATATATATATATATATATATATATATATATATATATATATATATATATATATATATATATATATATATATATATATATATATATATATTGTTATGTAGGTCATTTCCCCCACACTCATCATGACCTGAGTTCAATTAGTCTAGAACATTCTCAAGGTCACTGCCCTTGATGACCTCACAACCTTGAATTCAATTAGTCATGTTTGGAATGTTCTGGAAAGTTGATTAATTGTGTAAGAGAGATAATTTTAGAACAGTAATTAGCATGTCAATAAAAGTTCTAGATTGTTCTTATATGCCTTTATAAAAGGGACGTGCACAGCTTCCAGTCAGACTTTTGGGATCGTGTCTCTTGTGTGTTACTAAACTCCAGCAGTAGTCATTCTCAAGACTTTTCAAGACCTTCACTGCCAACGCTGGATTTATACTGTGGACTTTATGCATCTTCAAGCCTGCAAGGACTGTTCATTCATCCAACTGACTGTTACAACTCTGAGACTGGAGCTTTGCCGTCCCAGCTGAGATAAGTAGTCTGTACACTTTTAAAGCTTGTATTTTATCCCTGACTTAGCAATTAGTTTTATTTTTGTAATAAATTTGTTTAAACGTAAACTGCTGAGTTCACCCTTTTGTTCGTTTTCTCTGCACGTAACAAAATTGGGGGCTCGTCCGGGAGACGAATATTTTGAGCCGTTTGACAACATTTTGCCTACCTTTTCAAAACTACTGTACACTGTGAACTCAGCCAAATCCAATCATGGCGGAATTTAAACCAGACGAATTTATGGATGACCTTGATCAGGACACATTTAATTCCCTCAGAAAAGACAACCTCATAGCACTGGCAAATTTCCTTAAAGTAGAAGTTAAAAGATCTATGCGCAAGAGGGAAATACAGTACCGTATTGCCAAACATCTAGTTGATTTAGGCCAATTTGAGGAATCCACCCTGAAAGATTATGAGCCCAAGTCTACCTCTGAACTCAGAAAATTAGAATTAGAAATGCAGACAAATTTGGAGATCAAGAAACTAGAATTACAAATGAGAGAAAAAGAATTACAAATGGAAAAAGAGAGACAGGCAGATTTGGAGCTTAAGAAATTGGAATTAGAAAAGGAAATGAAAGAAAAAGAATTGCAAATGGAAGAAAGACAGAAAGAAAAAGAAAGGCAGGAAAGATTAGAAATGGAAGAAAGACAGAGAGAAAAGAATTGCGATTAGAAGAACAGCGATTACAGGTAGAAATAAAACGTTTAGAGCTTGGACAGTCAGGAAAATTCTTCCCTTCGGACAAGTTTGACATCACTAAGCATTTCAGGTTAGTTCCCCTTTCCAAGAAAAGGATGTTGACAAATATTTTCTCCATTTTGAGAAAATTGCTCAGAGTCTGAATTGGCCTAAGGAGTCCTGGTCTATGCTTTTGCAGAGTGCTTTGGTGGGTAAAGCCAGAGAAATTTACATTCAGTTGTCAGTAGAGCAGGCTTCAGATTATGATTCTGTGAAGGAATTAATACTCAAGGGCTATGAGTTGGTGCCTGAAGCTTACCGTCAGAAATTTAGGGATTGTGAGAAGGTGAAGGATCAAATGATGTCAATATGTTGAATTTGCTCGAACAAAAGAACAACTGTTTGATCGTTGGTGTTCTTCGGAAAAGGTCAGTCAGAATTATGACAAATTACGACAACTTGTTTTGATTGAAGAATTTAAGAGGTGCATCCGGAGTGACATCAAGACGTTTATCAATGAACAAAAGGCAGATACATTAGAGGTTGCTGCACGTTTGGCCGATGATTATTCATTGACCCACAAATCTTCATTTCTCAGCAAACCATCCCAGTCCTTTTCATACAGAAACAATGCAGGTAAATTTAACTCCTCCTTTTCATCCAAGAATTTCTCAAAGGAGAGTAGGAAATCAAATGACAGCAGTTCACACAGTTCAAGTAACACTCCCACATCATCAGATCCCAAGTCTCAATCTCCTTCTGACAAACAGTTTGGTACACTTTTTTGTAATTATTATAAGAAAGACGGCCATTTAATGTCAGAGTGTTTCAAATTGAAAAGAAAACGTGAAGGTCAAAGTGATCAAAGTGGATCTAAGCCTACCGGCTTTATTTCTTCATCAACTCAATTAGAGTCTAGTAATGTGTGCAACACATTCTCTGAGGTTAAACCCCTCTCATCCCCAATTTATGAGGTCAAGGTCAATTCTTCTCAAGATAGTATTATGGGTATTTTCGAACCATTTATTCATGATGGTTTATATCACTTTCTAGTGATTTTTCTTCCGCTACCCCTGTCAAAATTTTAAGAGATACCGGGGCTTCCCAGTCTCTTTTGTGGCAGATACCCTGCCGTTTTCTGAAAAGTCATTTTCAGGTTCTAAAGTTCTTATTAAGGGGGTAGATTGTAATGACTACATTCCTGTCCTCTCCATAATGTCTATTTGTCTTCGGACTTTGTTTCTGGACCTGTGACTTTAGGTATTAGGCCTTTTTTGCCTTTTGAAGGGATTCACCTTCTTCTTGGAAACGACCTTGCTGGGGCAAGGTCATTACTAATCCACTTGTGACTGATAATCCTACTTTAGATCAGGATCCAGAGCCAATTGAACAAGAGATACCCGATTATTTCCTTCATGTGCTATTACTCGAGCCATGTCAAAGAAATCTTCCGAGAATCAAAATACTCTCAAAAATAATGTCACAGATGTTGACTTAAATGACACCTTTCTCAGTCAGGTGTTTGACACGGATCATTCCGTTATCCCTCGTGGATTTGAAACTTCCAGTAAAACTTCTGCTGACCAAAGTCAGACATTTTCTAGATCAAATCTCATTGCAGAACAACACAAAGACCCAGATATTTTGTCTTTGTTTGACAGGGTAGATGATGAAGGTAAAACTTCAGATAGCTCTGTTTCCTATTATACAAAATCTGGTATTCTCATGCGTAAATGGAGACCTCCAGATGTTTTGGTTGATGACGATTGGGCTATAAAACATCAAATTGTGGTTCCAAAGCCCTATCGTGCTGAAATATTGTGCCTGGCCCATGAAACGCCCTGGGCTGGTCATTTGGGAGTAAGGAAAACTTATCATAAAATTCTCAGTCACTTTTATTGGCCTAATCTCAGGCAGGATGTAGCACATTTCTGTAAAACTTGTCACACATGTCAAATGGTAGGAAAGCCAAATCAGACCATTCCAAAGGCCCCTTTACAGCCAATTCCTGCATTTCAAGAACCATTTAGTAGGATACTAATAGACTGTGTTGGGCCCCTACCAAAAACAAGATCAGGAAATGAGTACATGTTGACAATTATGTGTACATCAACTCGGTTCCCAGAAGCCATACCACTGAGAAATATAAAGACAAAGACTATAGTGAAAGCTTTAGTCAAATTTTTCACTTTATTTGGCCTCCCTAAATGTGTCCAGTCCGATCAAGGCTCCAACTTTATGTCTGGAATTTTTCAACAAGTAATGGATCAGCTAGGCATTAAACAGTATAGGTCATCCGCCTATCATCCAGAAAGTCAGGGTGCTCTTGAGCGATTTCATCAAACTTTGAAAAACACGATTAGGACCTACTGTTTTGACACAGAGAAGCAGTGGGATGAAGGAATTCATTTTCTGCTCTTTGCTGTTAGAGAGTCAATTCAAGAGTCTCTTGGTTTTAGCCCATTTGAGCTTGTATTTGGACATACAGTCCGTGGCCCACTTAAGCTCGTTAAAGAGAAATTCCTATCAGACGATGATGATTGTCTGAATATTTTGCAATATGTGTCAGATTTTCGTACAAAACTCTCTAAAGCATGTGAATTAGCCAGAGAAAATCTTGAGTCATCTCAGCAGTCAATGAAAACCAAATATGATAAAAGCACCTCAAAACGGAAGTTTGAACCGGGTCAAAAGGTTCTTGTTCTACTTCCGATTCCTGGCAAACCACTCCATGCTCGTTACTTTGGGCCATATCTAATTGATAAGAAATTGAGTGATTTAAATTACATCATAATAACACCTGACAGGCGAAAACAAAAACAGCTATGTCACATAAATATGCTTAAGCCATATTTGGATAGGGATAATCCTACTATAACTCAGCCTGTCAGTGCAGTCAGTTCAAACCATTATGAAGATAGTGATACTGAAACTGACTTGAGTGAAAATACTCTAAACTCAAAGCTGGGCTCGGTCAAGCTTCAGAACTCAGAAATCCTGGAGAAGCTGGAGTCTACAAAGTTGGCACACCTCCAGCCAGAACAACAACAACAGGTGAAAGAACTGCTCCATGAATATAAACACCTGTTTCAAGATGTTCCAACGAGGACAAACGTCATCTATCACGACGTTGATGTTGGGGACAGTAAGCCTGTAAAACAACATCCATACAGACTGAATCCAACAAAAGCGAAATATCTCCAGGAAGAAGTCAAATACCTGCTGGACAATGACTTTATTGAACCCAGTAAAAGTAACTGGAGTTCGCCGTGCATACTTGTTCCCAAATCAGATCACAGTTATCGTATGTGCACGGACTTTAGGAAGGCAACACTTTAACAAAGACAGACACTTTCCCAATCCCGAGGATTGATGACTGCATCGACCGAGTGGGAAAAGCCAAGTATGTGACGAAATTTGACCTACTGAAGGGATTTTGGCAAGTCCCTCTGACGGATCGTGCTCGTGAAATATCCGCCTTTGTTACACCAGACGGATTGTTCCAGTACAAGGTGATGCCATTCGGAATGAAGAACTCTCCGGCAACGTTCCAACGGATGATCAACGACGTCATATCCGGGCTAGACGGGTGTGCAGCTTACGTTGACGACGTCGTCCTGTATACTGACACCTGGGAGGAACACATCAAGCTCATGCGGAAGTTCTTTGAGAGACTGAGCAAAGCAATGTTGACTGTCAACCTTGCCAAATCTGAGTTTGGTTGGGCGAGGGTGACTTACCTCGGACATACTGTAGGACAGGGTGAGGTAAAACCTGTTGATGCCAAAATCAGTGCCATTTCAAGTTTTCCCATACCAAACTGCAAACGACAACTGATGCGCTTTCTCGGTATGGCTGGTTACTACAGAAAATTCTGTCCAAATTTCTCCACAATTACTGAGCCTTTGACTAACTTACTTAAAAAGAAAGTAAAGTTTGTTTGGTCAGAGCAATGCCAACAGGCATTTGATACACTTAAAGCCATACTGCAAAGTGCCCCAGTGTTGTCTGCACCAGATTTCACTTTGCCATTCAAATTAGCTGTAGATGCTAGTGATACGGCTGCTGGTGCTGTTTTATTGCAAGAGGATAGTCATGGTGTAGATCATCCTGTTTGCTATTTTTCACGCCAAATTTAACAAATCCCAGAGAAACTACTCTACAATTGAAAAAGAGTGTTTATCTTTGATATTAGCTTTACAGCATTTTGAAGTTTATGTTACTTCTTCAAATCAGCCAATAGTGGTTTATATTGATCACAACCCTCTTGTTTTTCTGCAGAAATTTAAAGGCAAAAATCAGAGATTGCTAAGATGGAGTTTAATGTTACAGGAGTTTAATCTTGATATTAGACATATCAAAGGCAGAGACAATTTAATTGCAGACTGTCTCTCTCGTATTTAGAGTTTATTGTTGTTCACACTTTTAAGATTACATTTGTAAAGAAAGATTTTCTTTGAAAAATTTCTTTTTTGAAGAGGGGGTGTGTTATGTAGGTCATTTTCCCCACACTCATCATGACCTGAGTTCAATTAGTCTAGAACATTCTCAAGGTCACTGCCCTTGATGACCTCACAACCTTGAATTCAATTAGTCATGTTTGGAATGTTCTGGAAAGTTGATTAGTTGTGTAAGAGAGATAATTTTAGAACAGTAATTAGCATGTCAATAAAAGTTCTAGATTGTTCTTATATGCCTTTATAAAAGGGACGTGCACAGCTTCCAGTCAGACTTTTGGATCGTGTCTCTTGTGTGTTACTAAACTCCAGCAGTAGTCATTCTCAAGACTTTTCAAGACCTTCACTGCCAACGCTGGATTTATACTGTGGACTTTATGCATCTTCAAGCCTGCAAGGACTGTTCATTCATCCAACTGACTGTTACAACTCTGAGACTGGAGCTTTGCCGTCCCAGCTGAGATAAGTAGTCTGTACACTTTTAAAGCTTGTATTTTATCCCTGACTTAGCAATTAGTTTTATTTTTGTAATAAATTTTGTTTAAACGTAAACTGCTGAGTTCACCCTTTTGTTCGTTTTTCTCTGCACGTAACAAAATTGGGAATGTTGTCAAACGGCTCAAAATATTCGTCTCCCGGACGAGCCCCCAATTTTGTTACGTGCAGAGAAAAACGAACAAAAGGGTGAACTCAGCAGTTTACGTTTAAACAAAATTTATTACAAAAATAAAACTAATTGCTAAGTCAGGGATAAAATACAAGCTTTAAAAGTGTACAGACTACTTATCTCAGCTGGGACGGCAAAGCTCCAGTCTCAGAGTTGTAACAGTCAGTTGGATGAATGAACAGTCCTTGCAGGCTTGAAGATGCATAAAGTCCACAGTATAAATCCAGCGTTGGCAGTGAAGGTCTTGAAAAGTCTTGAGAATGACTACTGCTGGAGTTTAGTAACACACAAGAGACACGATCCCAAAGTCTGACTGGAAGCTGTGCACGTCCCTTTTATAAAGGCATATAAGAACAATCTAGAACTTTTATTGACATGCTAATTACTGTTCTAAAATTATCTCTCTTACACAACTAATCAACTTTCCAGAACATTCCAAACATGACTAATTGAATTCAAGGTTGTGAGGTCATCAAGGGCAGTGACCTTGAGAATGTTCTAGACTAATTGAACTCAGGTCATGATGAGTGTGGGGAAATGACCTACATAACAATATATATATACATGTATATGTGTGTGTGTGTGTGTGTGTGTATGTTATATTTGTGTATCTACATATACAGCTAGTGGTGTGTCTAGACCACTTTATATGTGTGTACAAGTTCTAGAAGTACAGCATTCACTTTACACTTGTTTCATCTTCAGTTTGAGGAGAGATTTGGTGCTTACGTGAAGTACTGCATAGAAGAGTACTCCTGTGTTACTTACATGAAGGCACAGATGAAAGAAAATGAGCTTTTTAAAGTCTATGTTGAGGTAAGACAACCTAACAAATCCGGTCTAACAAAATACTTTTTAAATGATCGTTTGCTTACATCTCTTCCAATCAGATATCGTGCCATTTTCTGTGCCTAACAAAACCTGGTGTGCAACACTGTCCCTTGCATGCCTAACTGAACAACATATCTCAAAGAGCTACTACAACTGAACCAGACATAAGGCCATTGCTTTTGCTTATTAGTAAACCTCGCCTAACTAAACTGTGTCAGAGCATCGTTGTCGCCTAACTCAACCTTATACTGGGCCATTAGTTACTCAGAAAGTGAGCACCCAGATCATCCTCTTTCCCTGATGAAAATATCCAAATGGTAAAACCAGTGTCCATTTACAAATCAACAAGGCATTCTTTCTTTTCTGTTGACAGTGGTGTGAGAACCAGAAGCAATGCAACCGACTTAAACTTGGAGATTTGCTGGTTGGTCCAATGCAGAGACTGACCAAAGTATCCGTTACTCCTCAAAGCAGTAGCTGCCAAAACAGAACCATCACAAGCCAAGGATGTTTTATCCACTGCTGTATGTATTCAGATAAATTTTGTCAAGAATTCATTTCTCAATTCTAATTTGTATGTCACCAAAGAGTTGATTCTTGCCAGAACGCCAACACAATAATCATAGCTAGGGTACAAGTCAGTGATAGACAACTTGTGTTGAAATATCCACCACAGATTCCTCTTCACCATAAAGTTTCAGGATAGCTGTATTTGCCCCTGTTTTGTGATTTGACGTATGTACATGGAGATGGAAGATTAACCTGTCCTCCCCATGGCCATATAAACAGGTCTAGAATCACCATTGATAACAATGGGTTTAGGCCAAACCATGGTGATAACAGGGGTTACTCTGTGATAATTAGTGGCATTAGTTCAAAACTTGCTGAAGACCATGTATACATGTATGTAGCTGCAACGACGTCATCCGAGACACAATATTAACCAACTATGTTGAAGTTGGCAATTGTTCATAATTAAGTTTATTATAACTTTAAGCACATAACTTCATCTTTTAGCAAAATCTGTATTATTTTCTATGAGAGTTCTACATCTCTGAGGATGACATGGTTGAACCAATTTTGATTTATTCTTCCAGATTAAAGATGTTGAAAAGTTCATCTTCAAAATAAACCGAGCTCTCAGGTTGAGGCACGAGAGGAAGAAACTTGAAGCCATTCAGAGCAGAATTGAAAATTATGATGTCATAGAATCAACCAATGAGGAATTGAGTAAGGTGAGTCATGTGATCTCTCTGAATCAATCAGATTACTGCTGCTATTTACGCTTCATGTTTGATAGCTTTACTCCAGTTCTGTGTAGTGTCTATTATGTATTCAGATGTTTGTTATATCATGATCTGAGATATCGATATGACATCTGAGATTCTAGGTGAAGAGTGTCATAATTGATTATCTTTTGTTCATATGAGTGTGATATTGGCCAGTTTGGTCCAAAACTCACTAAGGTATTGCTGTCCCATCTCGTTAAAGGAAATATTCAAAAAGAAGCTGATGAGGGTATTTTCATTGCAATTACTACAAGATGCTGTTGGATGGCCTTATCCACGTATTATTCCTTTCCAAAAATAAGTTAATTGCCATCTGCAGTAGCACTTGTCAGTATTTGAAAGTTAATACGCCATTTATCCACAGTAAGTGTAATAGGTTTGAATCGATCTCATTATCATGTTTGATTTCAGTTGGTGGATGAGTATGTCCATTTTAATCTGTGCTCAGCAATGCCAGGTGTCAGTCCAACTGAACAAAGATTACTACTTCTAGACGGACCTATCAGACTTAAAGACCAAGAAGGCAAGGTAGGAACCAGTTTAAACCCTTTCATCAAGTTTTCCAATGGTGTAACAAGACAAGTGCATTAGGAAGTAGGGATGAAAGCATTAGGTTTGCTGTGAATCTCGTATAGCAGAATGAGAGCTCTTTGAGTATATTGTAAAAAGTGTTCAAAGGAGGTTTTTGAAATGTTTTTGAACTTGAAAATGTGTTGTGTCCAGTGATTAGTTTGTTTTGAGATACTGGTTAAATTAAGATGAAGTAACGTGTCTGTCCTAATGTAACAAGTGACTGCCCGTACTGCCTGTAACAGCAACAGAATGGCTATCCATAACGTGAACCATCTTGTTTAGTTTGTAATCCTGTTAGTGCAGTAATTTTTTCCCACCACAATTTTAGCACAACAATTTGCAATTTTGAGGATTTTTTCTGTCACATTTTTGATACTTTTGGACCAAATTGACATCATTTTTCATTGGCTACAGTTTTGGATGAAAATCTTGTGAAAAATCTGAAAAAAATAACTTGGTTATATTTTACAAAAGCAACAAAAATTAACTTTTGCAGTCAAAGAGTTAACATGTACATGTACCACATCACCTAGAATTCAGGTTATGGAAATAGCTGTCTAACTTAATTGTTGAAAACGTATCAAAATGTCAGCACTGAATGCTGATTTGTTTTGCAATCTAAGGTCAGCAGTTATGCTGGCCATCTGCCCAAAACACATCTAAAAATAACCAAGTGCACCTTTTCTAAGTAGCAAATGTTATTAAATCATGATCATTGCAATATGTGATAGAGGCATACGCTTAAAAGTCTAGTTTTTGTAACCTTCCACAAGTTGAATATAACTGTACTTTATTTGCAGGTTGATGTATTTGCATTCCTGTTCACTGACATGCTACTCATCACCAAACACACCAAGAAAGGTGACAAGATGAAAATTGTAAAGCCGGCCATGAGAATCGACAGAATTGTTACCAGGGAGCTCAAAGATGGCAGTAAGTTAACAGCTTAATTCAGTGTCCATCAAACTAAGCCCTGCAGGTGGTTTTTGTAGCTCCATCAGCTTTAACTTTTGATGCATTTTAAAAAATATTGTTAGTAATTTTCAAAAAACAATTGCTTCTTTCACTGCCAAAATCATGTCAAAATACCCTCTATTGAATTTTAAACACATTCTGTGTATTATCATTGAAATGTGAATTCTAATCCAGACTAGAATTCATTTGTCAACAATAACTTTGCATGCATCTTAGACAAGACTAATACTTTATATTTTAATATACTTTCATAAGTATTAGAAGAAAACGTCTGTTTTCCTAGCCAAAATAAAATGCCATCAAAAGTTACAACTGTTGAGTGTCCCTTTAAAACTGGCGTTAAAACTGGCTGTTCAGTCAAAAAAGTTGGTACATTGATTCTATAGCCATCATGCGATCCCATCTGTATTGTCCAATTTAGTACGGTTACCAACATTCAGACAGTGTATCTATAAAAAGAGAAAGTTTGCGGGGCAGTTGACCTCAAAGTGACTGTTTTCATAACCACATCAAAGATGTCAGGCTGTCATGAAATTCATATTCTGTGTTCCAGTGATGTGCAGAAAATAAAACAAATTTCTTTAAACTGCCCAACTTGGATCATCGGCACATGATGTGCATCTTGTCAAGTTCTTATAAAACTCAAATGCCCCATCTCCTTATTCAATGATAAGTGCTAAGAATATCACATCAGGTATTAAATATGCTATGTTGTGTTTTGTACACACTGTCAACTATTTTTGATCTATGGACAACTTTTTTCACCCAGTCTGATATAGAATGAGTAATCATAATGAAGTAATGATAATGATACTATTAATAAAGAGATCAGAAATCAAATTTCAAAACTTCACATTGTACATCTGGTATATGTGTCTCTGTGCAACTGCATCAGTAGAATGAACTAATGAAAAGCTGTGATGCAAACATGTTTGTTTTCTTTTGAAAGGTGGCTTCTCATTGGTGTACTTAGATGACTATGGTCTGGCTCTGTGGGCCTATTCATTACAAGTTGCTGGTACTGGTCAAACCAGAGTTTGGCTGCAAAACATTTACAAAGCAAAGGTAATGTATGAATGAGTGAAAAAAAGTTTGTTGTCTTCTCTGTAGTAGTTTAGTTAGTCTGTCAAGTACTATCTCAAACATGAACTGCGACCAAAAATTCACTGTTGGATATCTATTCTCCAATAAGACCTTAATGGAAGCAAACATATTGTAATATTCAGTTCAGTTGACTCTAGTAATAATACCGTTCACGTGGAAGAAACAGAGGTGTTTTGAAAGAATGTCGATTGGATGGTGTCATGTTCAAATTGTGTACAGCCAAGGAAACCCTAGCAGGCTCCGTGTTCTGTGTATGGATTCAACTGCACAAGTACATGTAAAAACATTGAGTTTAGAGCATACTTTGGTGATGAGTGGACAAAGAGCATTCTCTGTGACTTAGCCAAGGGCACTTTTGCAAACTCTCTTTTGGGAACACTTTGAAAAAAAAGTCTTGGTTTTGTGTTCTTCATTTCCAGCATTTATACAGAGAAGCTGTTAAGCGGCAAAGAATGAGCAATGCACTGCGCTTGACGTCCGAAAGCAATGAGGGTGGTGAAGATGATCATGCTAAAATCAACGTCAAGCAGGCGCCCAAAATGAAAGTACCCGAAGTGCGCATCAGCAGACGGCGCAGCACTGACTCTGCGGCCAGTGCCGATTCACCGAGGGTTCATTTCAGACGTCATAGTAGTGACAAATCAAATCACCTGGATGTCAGTGATGAGATCCCTGAGCATAATGGTGTAACTTATCGCAGAGATAGTAATCAAGGTTTAATTCAACGAAGAACTCCTGTGCAACTGAGCCTGAAGTCACGGCCGGCTTCAATCCACGTTCCACTGCCTGCTTCTACGGACTCCAGCCTGCCATCCAGCACAGAAAACAGCCCTAGACTTTCTGCAAAGGGCTCTTCAGTTCTGTCAAATATGCAAGGACTTCTCAAACTGAATCGATCGGTGTCGGATCGTACAGCACCGAAAGATGCAGCAGAAACAAAACGCTCAAGGAAATCGTTGATTAGGAAGAGGATGTCATGGGGACCGGGTACCAGAGGGGCGGAAAGCCTTGTGGAGGAATCGCAAAGTTACAAACAATCAGAGGAGGTGAAATCAATGTCCAGGATTCTAGAACATAAGGCTGCCTCTATGATGGATATTTCTAAGCTTGATAGTTCAGATAGTACAGTTAATCAGGAAAATACCTTGAGTCGCCCTGTCAGTATGGAGTCCCTACCACATGACAGAATAGAAACATGGACGCAGGAACTTTCAAGACCCAAATCTTCGTCACCAAGGCTTTACACATCAGAAAACAGCATCTTAGAACAAAACGAAAACTCGATAAACAGCTTAGAACTGAACTCGACTCCAAGGAAGTATGCATCCGAAACAGCAATACCGGATAAAGTTGACAGTTCGGTCACTCTGACCAGGGAGTACCAAAGCTCACATGATTTAATATCTGAAGCAGATGACGCTGGGGAGGACAAACCAGGTTATGAGAGGTCAGGTGACAAGTCATGTGATCACGAAGCTGAATCAAGGAGTGATAACTCCTCCACCAGTAATTCACTGCCCACGTCGCCAGACGACACTCCCATTGGATATTTGTGTGTGGACGAGGGGATGAAAGACGGAATCAAGTCAGTGAAAGTCAAAGGAAAATATGGCAATAAGGGGAGCAAACGGAAGATGAAACATTCTGATATCGTCCGCTTGCGGAAAAGTCTCATCCTTACAGCTACTACAACAGCATCGTAAGTTACCAGTACATTGACGTGTCACTATAATGTATAATAAGTATCCCCTCCAATAATGAGAAATACTCCCTGAAGCCCTGTCCGTTTCTCAGCTTTTTCTGAGGAATATAATGTTTTTAATTTACATTAATTTACATTAACCCGAATCCAGGGAGGAAATCTTGCTAAATGTTGTAGTCAGAGAATTTATAAACAATCAGTGGTTAGTACTTTGGAGGAAAAACCATGCCCACTGTGAAGATTGCCAATCAATTGCTCCTCTGAACTGAAATCTTTGATTGGGGTGAAGGTAGAAATCTGATGGAGCATTTCCTGTCTGTTCACAGATGTAAAAAGTATTTCGTATCCACTTAGTAAAGATCTATTGGAATTTCCTGTCCACAGAAAAATAAAAATGTTACCAGAATTTCCTGTCTATTCAAAGTTGTGAATTTCCTGTGTAGTCAGAACCACTTCTTACCCAAGGATATATTCATCATGATAGACATTTCTCCCATTGCTCAGTGTTCACCACAGCTTAGAGAAACAGAGTGGCAGCCAATTTACATAACAATAGCTATTAACATATGAATATATTGCTCCAAAACACAGGGGTAGCCCACCCCTAAAAATCCCCTTGTGGAGAACGCTGTTACTGTACACATCAAACCAATCTAATGATTCTTACCAGTAACTTCATGTCGAGTTGGGGTTGCTCACTAGCACTCTACAGCAACAAAAGAACATTATTCTGTTCTTCTAATTCTTGACATGGTCTTTCCTTTGTAGGGAAGTTTGACATAACCTGGAATTGAAGATTGACAGACAAGCTATGCTTGGACTACAGTCAACAGCAGATATTGTCGGCACAGACTTCTACAGAAGTAGATTGAAAACTGGTAATTCTTAAAATTAGGAAAGTTCACAAAATATCTTTACACGTTGGACTTTGACGATCATTAACTTGCAGCCAAGAGAAATAAGGCACGTTGAATTCTGTTGGTCAAGTATTCTGCTTGCTAATTGGGGCAAAATTTAAGTTGGCCAATCAGAATCGTCGTTACATTTCAAACATATCATAACAGACAGCATCTGATTGGTTGGCAGACAATCTTCAGTTTTCACTTTTTTCAATCATCCTAGGTATCCAAGTGAATCAATCATGTTCATGTGACTTGATATATTCTTCAGAAAGCTCACTTGCCATTGGCTGTTACATTCCTGGTAATGGGATCTTGCACCAATGGCATTTGTTGGTTCATAGCATTCATTTCGTAAGACTGCCAATTATGCTTTGTTTCAATTTTCAGCTTTATTGACTGTTTATATTCTGTTGTTTATGTGAAAAAGTCAATTGTTTATGCAATTATTTGTATCGCACTGAAGATCTCAGTACCATTTAAGTACTTATGACTTTAAAATACCTGCAAGTGTGTCTTTGAATTAATTTATTTGATAATATTACGTTTGCACATTTGTTTGGTGATCATCATGTTTTGCTTAAAATGTTTCAAGGGCAAGCTCATTGAATTCTTTTGTTTTTATCAATTCTTTTTGTTCATATGTACAAGAGATTTGAATTTTTTAACGTCACAGAAAATTTGTAGATATGATTTGTGAAAATTGTAGCAAATAGTAATTGAATTGGAAAGTATACACACTAACACACATTGTTGTGTACACATTACTGCATACATACCTTGACACATACTCGGTATAGAGCACTCAACATTCATATTTCTGTATACCTAAAATGTACACCAGTGTATGCACAGATACATATTCATAGATCTATATATACATACATTCACATCTACATATGTACGTACATGCATGCATACATACATACATACATACATACATACATACATACATACATACATACATACATACATACATACATGCATGCATGCAGGTAGGCAGACATACATATAGACGCCTCTATACATTAAAGCTCCGTAAGCTGTATCTTTTGGCTATTTTTTCAGAACTTTTGTTTTGTGGTTTCCCTACACTTTCTGCATTGAATGCCTGAACTGTTATTTAATGCCAAGTATTTAGCAAATCAACACAACCTATATGAGTACAATCTCCATTGTTATTGTTGAAAATTGGTTTCAAGTCTGGACTAGAATTCATTTGTAAACAATAAACAATGATCACTACATACATACAAGCTGTGTTGACAAAAAGAATACTCAAAATTTCAGCATGACTAATGGATTAGGGTCAGACACGGTAGTTGATATACAGAAGCAGAATACTGAAAAACTTGCCACAAGTTACAGCTCATGTCCCTTTAATGCATGGGTGCATACAGACTTACAGAGAGCAGCCATTCATAGATTTGTAGATATGTCTACAACAAGTACACACACAAATGTATTGATCTGTATGTGATGCAACAAGAAGAAGTAACAAGCATAAAGACAAAGAAATGCTTACAGGTTGTTGCATTCAACATTATCGGCAAAAACTGTGACCTCAGGAAATATGCTGAAGATACTCTCTTTCAGTTTAGTCATTTATGGGGTGATCCGTCAGCTGACTTGGTGGAACCAGTCTCACAAATAGCTTGCCGTTTTGCCTATGCATATGCATTGAAAAGTATCTAATACAAATCATACAGACAGCGTTTTGGATCTAGCTATGGTGCAGCATTTGATTGTGTCCCCCCCCCCCAACATGTCCTGACCTTTTTTAAACGGTCATAAATAACCAGATAATTAGGGGTTTAGGCCTTAAATGAGGAAAAAATGATACACCTCAAACATGTAAGATTCAAATTTTTGCTCGTACTCAAGAAAAGTCCTATTTCCTATCTTATTCTGGGATAAACACATCAGGAATTACCATGCAAAGTTTTTAATAAGAAAAGTAAATTACATTGAATTACTGTGTATTTGAAATTCAAAATGGCGGCCATTCTGTGTGTTCATTCTGTGTGTGAAATTCAATTTTTGATTTCCACAAAACAGCGATTTTGCTGTGCAGTAGATTTGCAATGGTGTGTTCTATAGTTTCTCCATATTGCAAATGTAGCGTAGTAGACATGAAAATTCCTCTTCATCAGATATCCATTTGAGTTTGCACACCACCCGCAGTTTTAAATCATACAAAGAGCATAACTTGGCTAAACACTTGTCACTAAATTTGCCTGCAAGCCAGGGACATCTTAGCTTAACATACAAGACCAAAGTACAGTGTAAGAAACGTGCATCGAAGCATTTTTAAGAGCCAAACTTTTGACCATACTGTAATGTTTTTGAATGAATGAAATATTTACTAGACTAACCAAAGAAAATTCAAATACTAGTTCTAATCTTTTTGTTGACTCAGATGGGGCTGTTTTTGAAATGAAACTATCAAAGGGTCATCTGGCATGTTTCTTTGTTGATATCGATTTGAAATTTGAAAAGATAACCATAAAAACAATCACCTTGAACTTTACCAAACAATCATGAAAAATAATCTTATCAGTGAACTTTATTACACAAACAAGATATTCCTAGCTTTCAGAATTATTACCAACCAATAAATCAGCTATTCTGTAAACTTTATCATTACATAGATGCAAAAAAATCTGTATATATCCCAAAATCAGGAATTCTGCGACTATTTACCTAATCACCCGCACGTCTATGCATTCCAACACCAAAATTTTAATATTGAAAATGTTATATGTTAAGATGAAGTGAACGCTTAGCATAGAAAAAAGCCTGAGGATATGTACAAGACGTACATTGGGCTCTCACTGTTTCTGTAGGCTAATATCCTCAAAACGCCAGAACACCGAAATATTTATATTTTGTATAATTGAATACCAAATGTATTCTCAACTTCTAACATGCTGTAGCATATTGCAATCTACATGTGTACTTAACTTTGTATATATTTGCTGTTGTTTTGCTATTCAATGATATTTAGAAACCAACATCAGTGGCACTTTGCAGTCATTGATTTGCTTGTCTACGTTTCATTAGGGCAGTGCAAACTCGTTTCACCATTGACCCACCATTTTTTTTTGGGCCCTGCTGTGCTTGACTTTCAAAAAGTAGAGGCATTGTAAGGATTCCACTGACACATTGCTATTAAATTTAAACTTCTAGCAGAGACTACACTTTTATATAACAAGCAAACTAGCAATATTACTATGTATACCCACCTCAGCTGCCAAGATTCGTAGTTGGACAGCGCCCTCTTGTGATGAGAAACTAACACTGTGCATAGAAGACAGTTCCTCCCTACAGCTGGCAAGGAGTTGGTAACTGTACATGACTGTCATTCCAAGTTCTTAGTTCTTTTTCCTTAAAGAGCACATTTGGCAATAACAATTCTTAAACTGAAACTTTTCTGGTATGTCTGGTCAGATTACTTTGAACAATTGTCACATGACTGATCACACCATGTTTCTTCAAAACGATAAAAATCCAGTTATCAAACGTCCATAAATTATTAGTACACATTGGAACACAACAACCATTTCCTTTCATACTGTTATACCTGATATACATGCATTTAACCGTAGACAGCATAAAGAATACACACTGTTAACATTAGAGGAAGGACTCAATTTTGTGTATGGAAGATGCAGTCATTGATATTTTTTTTGGAGATTTTGTCACTTTTTTTTCTCAAAAACCATGTTTGCATGATACAACAACTGATAGTTGTAACAACTGGCAATCCAACATGCATTTCATGACAGTGATTCAGCTCTGCAGATTCATAAAAATCAAGAAAGGAGCAGAGTCTCATATGAAAGTCATAGGGTTCTTTGATATGATGTAATTTTCTCAGCTGTATAAGTCACCATACCATTAGCAATAATGTAAAATATAGGTGATACAAGTCAATTTTTTTTAGAGATATGTGCACGATATTATTCATCTTGACTGTTGAGCAGAGATGAAAGAGTGATATGATAACACAAACTTGTAACTTTTTATGTGTTGTAAATGGAAATAACATTCTCTTGTGATCGTGCGTAATTTAAATCATTGCTTTTACCCTTTGAACTGTGACCCCCTGCTGACCTTTGATATGGTCAGATTACAGCCAGACAGGGTTCACTGAGTTGAAAAAATGTGAGATCTTTCTTTCCATTTGTTTTTTAGACTGAACTGACTTGCAGAATGAAATATGGTCATAAATTGCAATTGTTATGCCTCGATCAGTAAAGACTGCCCTCACAGTTCAGTTTTCTACACTGTTCTACACAATCACTGCAAAAGTGTCAATACAGGAAAAAGTTGTCTTTCAGTTGAAGCTCAAGTATTATCAAACAATGAAAGTACACAATTTGGCAGCGCTACTTATAAAAATCCATAATTTCGAACCGTGTGCAGGTAACAGTTTAATAACCTAAACGTTGTAAATAATTATGTGATAAATTTGGTCAATGAAAATTTGCAATACTCTGAACAGAATAAAAATTCATAAGTTAATAATGGATCATGTAAATATACTATCATATTTATGCACAAGTATTTTGAGGACATTTTTTGAGTTTGTTTATATATATATTTGAAAGTGATGGACATATCATTGTTTTGTCTTTGCTATTGTGGGTGAAATGTTCCAGTATTTTATTCACATTGAATAAAGAGTGTACTTTTTGAATAAAAACTGACTGCAGTCTGTCTTTCAGAGTGACGTTTAAAGGTGCCAGGCAAGCAGTTGTAACTTTTGATGATTTTTTTGCTACTTTTTTGTAATATCAACTTAAGTTTCTGTGTGTGGTCCCCAAAGCAAAAGATACACAGTATCCATATCGTCAACTCAGCCTTTACATTTGTTGAATGCATTGCTATTGTTGGCATGCGTCAAATGTTCAATAATGCATTCTACATCTGTAGACGTTGTGTTGGCAAGCTAAGCAGTGTTTGAACATGCTTTCAAGAGTATAACCTGCAGTGGACATACAAAACTAAAAATGGTTTTAAAAATCATCAAAAAGTTACGGCTACTGCTGATATGTATGTGCGCGTGTGTGTGCATGACAGATTTGACAAAACATGCCATTTCTGAACTCCCGTTGGCAAAGGGTTTGAGTAATGGACAATATAAACTTGGGCATAAAGCTTGCACGTTCATAAAATGTTTATCAAAGGAAAGTTTAGAGACAGAGAGACACACAATGAGGGACAAAGATAGAGGTGGAAGGTCAGAGTGTGGTGGTTGAACTTTCATTAAATACTGGTTTTACGACTTATCCGGACACCAAACTTGCTAATTACCCAGCAACTTCGCTGATGATATTGAGACTTTGATCAGTAATTACCAAAGCACTTTGGTAATTCACCTCAAACTTGATACTTGATCTGGCTGCAGTAACTCCATGGGTGGCAAAGTGTAAACACAGACGCTGACAGCCACAGTGCATACAGTGATAGCATAAACCAATTTGAGACATGAGTTTGCACTCAAAGTATTCAACAGTGTACCCATACAAAAATTGCTGAACAAAGTGATGAAAATGGCACAGGACAAATACAACTTGCAATGCAGTAAACCTGCCCACTGCACCAAAATATTTCTGTAACTTCAATGCTTCAATGGACATCATATCTGATTGAACAGTCTTACTTCAATACTTTTCCACTCAATTTGTGCTGATTTAGGCACAATTATTGAACACCACTCAAACTTTCAATCACTTTCCTAAATCAAGTTATACCTGCAGAAATTGTAAAGGAAGCTAAAATACAGAAAAGATTTTCAATCTCTCTATCTCCATGAACTGGCATTCCTCGATCACATTTATGCTGATAGACAACCATTGCCAAAAGGCAGCAAAACTCCGCAACGATTTCGAGCTAAACTGACACAGTATTTCACATCCCTGCATCAAATAAAATTGAAAACACAATCCCATCAGTGACATTTGGTAAAATTTTCCCATGAATCATATCTTAAAATTTAAAAAAAGTGAAACAAAGACGTCTTGTACTTTGCCGATCAACAGCACAGTGTGAACTGTGGAGTGGCATCTGCATTGCCTGCACATAAAAGCAACTCAGCGTACCTCAGTATTATATGGTCTGCATCTTATGAAAACAACAACTGGCAGTGAAAGTTGTAATAGTCACCGGTAAAAACTCTTCAAAGATGAAAGTATAATTGTTTCAAACGAATGAAACTGCAGGTTTTAGAGAAGGAAAACCAATGGGGGATGCGCGGAGTGGGACTATTCTATTTAGGTGACGGATTATAAATAAACTGGATATAAACGTAGGATTTCCTCACAATGCTGTAATAGGAATTCCAATGTCCCCTTGTTTTACATTTTGTAACATAAGTAATAGTTTTGCTGCTCTGAAAAGTAATTAAACAAACTCTAACGACCCATTATACTCTTCTAACCTCTCCGTAGTTGAGTTTTACATGTAACACTGATGAACAGCACACATGTACATATGTTGGTTTTACTGAGGAATGCTGTTCAGTGGAATGTCAACCCCTGGTCACAAATTAGTTTATGGCACTAGTATGATACTTATCAGTGACTTTGTATACACATTGTTTACCCCATGGCGCACTCATGCAGCCAGATCAAGTATCAAGTTTGAGGTGAATTACCAAAGTGCTTGGTAATTACCGATCAAAGTCTCAATATCATCAGCGAAGTTGCTGGGTAATTAGCAAGTTTGGTGTCCGGATAAGTCGTATAAACCACTGTAAATACCATTAATTTCTATCTGTGCGTTCATGTGTCTAACTGATATTCTACACTAAATATGATTGGAACTAATTTTGGATGATTGGATAGTGAAGGAATGTTTGTTCAATATGCAAATATATGCTCATCTGCTTTTCTAAGTCATACAGTTGTTTTATGAGTAATTTGTTATATTGCAACATTCAGCTATAGGGCACCAAACACTTTTGAGAGAGTTGAACAATATGAAGACCCAATTATCCCAAATTTGTTCCAATGGTGTTACTAGATAAGAATGCAATCGATACTTTATATACAGGGATATAGCCAACCAAACTGGGGGTGGGGGGATGGATAGAACCTAGCTTTGCTGGGATCTGACTTTACTGTGTAGAAAATTCAATGAAACATAACTATGGCAATAGTGAAAGACATGCAGCAACTTCAATTCTCATGAGCTAATTAGTAATTTGCAGATTTAATGATACTTGCTATCAATAGTGAAAACACTAATTTTGATGAAAATTGGTACATGGATAATAACTCAGTTCTTGTCCGGGTCCAGGTTACCCAGACTGTACTTGGGATTCCCTGCTGGCTTCCCTCAATATTAGGGCGCCACCAAGAAAGCTTCCGAGTGCAATGTGGGTAACCAAGACTATTATAGTTCAGAGCGTGCTGTACAAAATACTACATTATATTCTGCGTACCAAGTGCTGTATCATCTGAAATTTTCGCAGACAGGAGTAAGGATGTCTTTTGAACACAAACGTCATGGCTTTTGCTAAATCTCTCTCTTCACAGAAACTTGAACATTTTCAGCCTGATGATGGTCCTATCATCGAATCGAATGTTTATTGAAGTGAAAACAGAGCACTTAAGTCTTACATTCAAGTAATCCGAAGTTAATTCGCACGTTCTCCAATCATTATCAAGTAATAACCTTCAAAATACATGAGAAGATGGTTTTAAATGCACAGAACTGCTCTCTTCAGCCACAAAAAGTGTAAATACTGGATAGCCTGAATATGTGGAAGTTCTCTTAATTTCTTACTATCGACCTTCGCAGAGAAGAAAATTAGAATACGTAAAAAACGTGTGATTGCAGGTATAGAAAAAACTATTCAGCACAATCATAATTATTTTTTTTCAAGCACCCTGTCTGTGTTGACATAAATAATGTCCCTGAATTCTCATCGATGGTGATTGAATGACTGCAATGGAGTGATTCCTCCAAACTTAGTTGTTGTTGTTATTTTTCTTTTCCTCGTAAAACATGAAGTCCTGAAAGAAGGAAAAAACACACAAAATAAGTCGTGTTTTCGGAAACGGAGCAGTCCAATGGACTGTCATATGAAACCATGAGGGGGAATGGTAGGGACTGAAAATTGGCAAATAAGGCGAGAGACAAATATCTGTTCAACTGGCCCGACCAATTCTCATTTGATCCGTATCACAACACCTCGCCCACCTCTCCCGGAAAACTTTACATTTTCAACGCCGTCCATGTTCATCACTGTAGAAGCCAATAGCAGTGCGCCACCAACGGCCACAATTCTAGGTAAGCACTGATATTCAACATGAGGTCTGTCACATTTCAGTTGTTCTTGTGACGGTTTGTTGACATGGTGCGTTGATGTCCTCATAAAATTGAAGGACCTTTCATCAACACAACGACGAGCGGTGATGTAGTTGAGAAAGGCATTTCGAATTTAAAAGATTCTGAAAAGTTCGAGAAAGTTTGACGGCCGTTATCAAAAACACATAAGCTAATTTTTTGAAACTTACCACTAGAAAGACGGCGGCGAGCAGGGTTGATTTCACCTTGACGTCTAGGTCCATTGGAACTGCCGTTGACAAGAAGAGAATTAACATTGAAAAAATCACAGACAGTTATTAGCTACAACCTATCGATAAATTTTATCGAGGAATTAAAGAGACAAAGTTGGCCATTTTTCATGAATTTTGTTTGATACGAGATACTACTTATCGTGATTGTTTGACACGTTGAAAGATACTGAGTGAATGTGTGACGATGCATATATTCTACCCCGGTTTTAGACAAATTAAATGAAATCATCGCGAAAATGAATTAATGGTCATGTCCAATAATTCATTTTTGCGATGGTTTAATTTATCGTGTCTAAAACCGGGTCGAATACATGCATGGTCACTCTTTCATTCAGTTTCTTTCAACATGTCAAACAATATTAGTAGTGTCTCGTATCAAACAAAATTTATGAAAGATAGCCGACTTTGTCCCTTTATTTTATTTTGTAACAAAAGAGGCATCTAGGTACGAAGTTGACGATACTTCAGTTATAAAATCATTTCATGCCTTGATTAGCCAACACGTAATCGATTACCATAGAAACGAGTAATACAATCAAGTTTATAAGTTGTGTCATATTCATTAAAGACCGACGTACAAGTTATTTCCTGCGTTGAACAACATGAGACAAGTCTTGCTTATACTGTCAACGAGTAAATCTCCATAAGCTGCATCTTTTGGCTATTTTTTTCAGAACGTTAACTTTTGTTTTGTGGTTTCTCTTCACTTTCTGCATCGAATCCGTAAACTGTAATTTAATGCCAAGTATCTAGCATATCAACACACCCTATATGATTATAATCGCCATTGTTATTGTTCAAAACTGTATTCAAGTCCGGACTAGAATTCATTTGTAAACAATAAACAATGATCACTACACATATACAAGCTGTGTTGACAAAAAAAAATACTCGAAATTTCAGCACGACAAACGGATTAGGGTCAGACACGGTAGTTGATATACAGAAGTAGAATATACTTAAAAATTGCCACAAGTTACAGCTTATGTCACTTTAAAGTTCAAATTAGTGCCACAACCCTGTGTGTGGGATAGACATATTGCACGTACAATGTATATATATCACAACACTTTTTGAGGTCACTGACCCATTCATAGATAAATCAGCATGGGTGATTCATTCAGCTGATTGCACTTGATATGCAGTGTTGCTGTTAAAGGGATACTGTCGTCGCATCTGCGCTCAAAGGTCGTATGGGCCCCATACGACCAATGCAAACACTGTATCCAAGGTACAATGGTGATTGATGAAAGTTAAAACATGTCTGTCATAATCTACATCGTAATACGACTATAATTTAAATGTTGCAGCTATGATGACGGGTTGCATCTAGATATCGTGCACCAAATACATTGTTTTTGAACAAGAAACTCGCACAGGCGCACTGAGTTCCGACGACTGTTTCCTTTTAAGAGATTTTGTTCTCAGCTAAAAGTACACTTTATTCATATTCATAAAACAATGCTCAAAAGTATGTTCCGGATGTGGGATGCAGTGCGGTATAATACGTGGCATTGCATGCAACTATCGGCTGCTGTTACTAAAACAGCTACATGGCTGATCAAGAGTAGCCCAAGCTTGGTTAGTGCAAATAACGAAATAAGTTGGTAACTCTGAAATGGTTTTGTGATACCAAGCCGCATATACTGTGTCTAGTCTGCCTAACGTAATGTAAATTCTGCCACCAGATAATAAACTTGACTTACATGTAACTCCAAAGTTATCAGCATCGGTGAACATTTCCCTTGCTAATCCAGGATATTGCTTGCTAATCTTGCCGACCTCAGCCTTCTTGTCAGCGGTAAAGACCTAGCGATGGACAGTGCAGATCATGGTGACGTTTACAATTTGTCTCTAATTGTCTCTAATTGTCGTAATGTAAGAAGCCAGTGATATATTGTGACTTCTTTACTTAGATAACATAAATACAGTGCTAGCGGCAGGGCGTTCTCATTCTTAAACCGTTCTGCAAAGAAAAGGTCAAGTTTGTCGCTCACCTGGAATTCCACATCGGCTCTGCAGCAAATTGTCTGGCAGAGACAACAAGGTGCGTCAATCTTCAGCACAGTGTCGTGATGTTCGTCCTTGATGTCAAAGGAATACCAACAGCCTTTCCTGGGGGAAAATAAAAAAATCAAGTTGTTTTACTTGTAAAATGACCAATGCATGAAGTCATACATAAGCTTATGTACCACCCATCCGTACGTCCATCCATCCATTGATCCATCCACGCATACAAAGTACATACATACATACATACATACATACATACATACATACATACATACATACATACATACATACATACATACATACATACATACATACATACATACATAATTTACAGTTTCCATAATATAGACGAAAATTTGAGCAAAGGATTAAAGAGGAGATCTATAATAGAATGGAGTAAAATCCAAAGACCAAGAGGCTTCAGATTTGCGGTCACCCAATGGCACACTATGAGGGCGCTCTGAAAGTGTACTCTTTCGTCTGCGAATAGGTCTTGACAGCTTACATTTGTCTTACGTAGCCGATGACTTGGCCCACAGGAGCTTCAACCTGAACTTCGAATGCACAACAGTCAGCGCCTGCGCACCAGCAGCAACCAGCACAGCACTTGAAGTTTCGCGAGATCCTCATCACCTCCTGTGTGTTTAAACGTAAATACAAACAAAGCGAAATAAATAACAGGTAAACAATCGAAAAAATAAACAACCATTGTTTATAAGTTAATTTCCTTTCTTAGTTTTTCATCATTCCAAGAAATGCATCAATTGAAAATGTTTCTTCTCTTAATTTGTAGGAGAGTGATCAAACACAATAATTACTCGAATGAACATAACAGATCCTGGTCGAGTTATATAGAAGTGAACTACATGAACTCATGTCAGAAATTTTCGATATTCTGAAAGGAAACTGTTGACAGGAAATATTCTCTTCATAAAGTAAATAATTTCTTTTGTGGAACAGTGTATTTTATCTATTAACGGTGTGTCCCACAGTCGTACAATTCTTGAATGAAAGATTACGACCGCCATCTCGCAGCTTTCGTTCCATATCATAAAGCGACAATATCAACACTGAAACTTGTAGAAATAAATTAAATCAAGCATATAGATCGCTGTATATTGCGGAAGGTAGAGCTCTTTGAGCGAGGACAATGAAAATTGGAGGATGGGAATTCGATCACTGACAATGGTGGCGCAAGAGCGCCCTCGTCACTTGGGGGAATAGAAGTATCCAATTATGTTCTGGCCCGTCATCACCTATGCAGTGGTTTTGTGTAATTGACAAGTATGCCTAGATAAATTTTAGTATTTGGGAGAAAAATATATGCGAAAAAACACCAGCAGAAAACGTTAGAAATTTCATAGGGCGTACCCTCTGAGTGTTGTCCACGATGTGTATTACAAAACTTCTCTGTGATCCACAACATATGCGCATACAGACGTTCGTTTCTGCAAGCAGAAGTGAAATGTGTTAGACAATGAGCGAACAAATAACAGCAATACGGAGAGGTGGACTAGAAGGATTGTAATACTGGATTGAACTTTTTGTTTCAGGGTAACTTTAGGTACATGGATATTGAAATCCAGCTTTTAAATAAATCAGTCAATTTTTCCTTTTTAATAAATGAATCTCGTTACTTCCAAGCTATGTTAATTTTTGTGAAATTGGGAAGACTTCATGAAATGTCAAAGTAATTAGGTAAGATGGAACTCAAAACACCGATTGCGTTGCAAGAATTCAAATGCATTGGCATGAAACTTATTTTGTCATACACCTGCTTTTTTGCCCCAGACAAAATCTTAAATTGTATGTTCTTGTGTATGGAAAGTGAAAATAATGATGCAACATCAGATACAACATATGGCACACCTAGAAAGCTAAATGCTGAACACGCTGAAAAAAGTGTGTGGTGTTCATGGACACATTAAAACTGTATTTCCTTAGGTTGGCCCAACGACGTTGTTTTCCATTTTGAAGTTGGTCCTAAGTTACAAGGCAGATGGGGTACAATAAACTATTCCAACGCTTAGTGCGTCGACCTTGACAGAGAAAAGGAACATTCACGGTCGTAATGTGAAAGCAATGCTTACCCTCTGCGGCGAAGTACACTTGCTGTCCCATGCTGTTCTTGATGACGTATTTGTTGTTTGTTTCAAAACCAGTGAATGCTGTATGCAGACATGAAATTGAAAGGTTCAGCGAAACTTTATCTCGATAATTATGAATACGTCATGTGTCAACTGAATATTCCGGAGAATAGATTAAGATGCGGAGAATTTTGTGTGCATTCAATTCACTGGCCAGGCATCGGAGAACCAGTCGACCAACAGCGCCACCAGTGTGCAACTTCCACGTTGAACACACTAACCAGCAACCATAACACCATGTGAAGTACGTTGTCATCATCATTATCGTCATCATTACTCTAATCACTATCATCATCTCGACTGTTTGCTGTGTCGTCACTTTCGTCATCACTTTCAATTTCGTCATCACCCGTAAACCACACCTTTCCACGACAAGTGGAAAAGTGACGGCCTATACCATACACAGAGCATGCAATCACCAACTACCAACAAATCCCCTTTTTTCCATCGACCAACAGCAAATACTCCGTATCACAGTACCTCTATAGAGGATATGTGTCCGTATGCACAGGACAGCGATTTATTATAATAAAACACAACACATTACCTTCAAATAATTCGATCTGTTGGTGAACCAACAACTGGTCAATTTGAGTGATGTATTCCAATCCTGGTGGACATGCCGCTGGTCTGCTCACCATTTCCATATCAATCTTTTCAACGGGCATCGGTTGGTGGACTTGAACCTGATGAGCCAAGCCAATTACAAAGAAGTATAGTAATTATGATCTTCCGACAAAGGCTGCAATGAATTTCTCATTTTACTCTCCACAGCATGTTGGTGCATCAATGACATAGAATATTTCATGATGGTGTTATTTGCGAGACATGATTTTTTTGTCAAAAAGTAGACACGTGGGTATAATATTGACTGGATCTTAATTCAAGGATTTTTTGTTCAAAGCTGCTGTAAACTTTTATCAGGAAATTGCTAATATCGCATGGAAATCAGTAAAAGACAAATATTGAAAATACATATTTGCTGGATCCATACTGAGGGAGTACAAGTGTCTGCAAGTTCGTGCGCATGCGTATTTGGACAAAGATGACGTAGCCTTACCGGTTCCTGGGGTTCCATCTTTTGTATTTATGAGGATTTGTCGAGCTCACTGCAACAAAAAACAAACACATAAAAGAGTAACAATATATTAATTGTGAAACAAACAGAGATAAATGTGATATCTATAGCAGGGCATATTCCGGACCTTTGGCTGTTTGGGTATTTGCATTTTGGTGTGAGCCTTCACACAAATATTATGGCCATATCATAGGGCTTGTCGATTTAATATTTTTGATCTTTTGTAATACAACTTGTAGCCATTACTCTGGGTTTGACGTTAGATAACGTAATTATGGCACCATTGCCAAATTGACAACTTTGCCCACCAAACAAATACCACTAAACAGTCTAAAAACTTGCAATGCAAGAAGGTATTCTAATTTCAATACCAATACGATTAACGCCATCTCATAAGTTCTCATTGTGAGACAACTTTTATGTTTCACACATCAAAGAAATGACATGTTAAAACCAAACATTCAATCAACCGAGAAAGGCCGAATGCATGAATGCGCCACCGTTTGGAATTTCCCCTTTGCCTTCTTTAATGACCTCATTTTGGTTTCCGAATATAAATGTAAACACGGTACCTGGTTACATAACACCCGGAGTCGGATCGCGGTGACTCGCAGCGTGTTTGCAAGGTTATATCTGATTGGTCGATTGTCACTATTCACAGCCACTTAGGGAGTCTATTTGTATTGTTTTCATTATATTGGTAAGATTCAGCCACCCAATTGGATAACAGCTTCGAAATGGCTGCGAGTCGGCCCTCGGATCGTGGAAAGATACCGGGGACAGAACTGTTATAGGGGGTTTACACGTGTGAGTTAAGTCCGGAGTTGACTCCGGAATAAATTTAAACCTGTGTCAGTTGGACGTGTGAACAGACAACACCGAACTAACAAAGAACTAAATTAATTCGGTGTCGGAGGGCTGGTCCAGTTCGGTGCTCCGTACTAAACAATGGCCTATTTACACGTGTGACCAGAACACCGAACTAAACGCCGAACTAAATCCTGTCTTCGGCTTGTGGTCATTACCACAATGGACGGTGTTCAAGTAAGCTCTCACGATCGCGGCCACAATGGCTGCAGGAAGAGATCAGGCTACTAATGTCAATCTGGAGAGACGAAAATGTCATCCGTATGATGGACGGCACGTCGAGGGATCGGCAAGTGTATGAAGTCGTCGCTGCCAAGGCCAGGGAGAAGGGACTCGAGAGGACAGTGGAACAATGCCACAACAAAATCAAACGGTTGCGAGCTCAGTTCAAGTCCGTGTCCGACAACAACCGTCGTAGTGGCAGAGCTAGAAAAACGATGCCATTTTACGATGAGTTGTAGGTAGTAAAGGGAAAGCAACTGGTAGTAAAGGGAAAGCAACTCCACACATCGTTTATATTTAGGTTGTATGCGTTTTGTGTATGATATTGTGTATAATATAAGTGTATATCATGTTTAACTGTTTTATGTAAAATGTTGCTTGGCCATGGCGAGACGTACCCATAATCTACGTGTCCTGTGTTAATCCGCACTGGAGAGACTACTGACACTGTGATCCTTTGGTGCTACGTTTCGAAAACATAGTTTTCTTCATCAGTCGCTTAAAATTCATTTTTGATTGGTGAGACGTGTTGAATGGTTGATTGTTTTTATTTTATAATATGTTGTTCCACGTTCGTTTGGTAGGGAAGCTAGAATGTCTACTGTTTGGTCTTGTTGTGTTTGTGTAGGTTCGTGTGAACCTGAGTTTGAGCTATTGTAGTTTTGTGAAGTCTGGCGCTTATAAGTGTGTCGCCTATATTTTTGTTCCTTCTAAATGCGATTATTGGTTGGTTTTGGAACAGTTTTTTAGTGTTTCGTCTTTTTCAAGTTCACTCCAGTTTTCTGTCAGGGCTTGCTTGGTTTTTGTCGTTTCGATGTACGGGCTATACGTTGTTATAAAGACTACTGTATTGTTGATGGCGTTATTTCTTTCGCTTGACCCGAACTAAATTTATACCTTGTGTATGACGTGTAAACGTGAGATCGCTTAGATCGCTGATAAGGAATATTTACAGAGCGACTAATCAGATTCCCTCAGGTTTTAAAAAAATCCACGTGTAAACCAATCGCTGCGTACTATCATAGGTGTGACGTGTCCATTATCAACATGACCTGGACAAATATCTCATGTATACGGTCAAATCACATTACGTAACGAAGTTTATGATAAGTTAGAAAAGGTGTGGTCAGTAGAAAGCCAGGGTCAGTATGGTTTGAATACTTTCTTTCTCCAACTAATGTGAAATATAATAATTTTCAGTATAAAAACGGAACATCGATATTAACGTTGTAAAGCGGGTATTCAAGATAGAGAAAAATCTTTTATATCTTCACTGATGTATTAAGTATAGGCCTAAAATTAAACGATATTACATAAAAGAGGAACTCAGAGCAAATGCTCAGCTCTTACAGTTTCAAAAAGGAAATGAAATTTTAATTTGTACCACAATCCTTTGGCACAATTAAGAAAAATTCAATGATGCAGCTGCAACGTAAAGTCTATTTTCTTGAGTTTCTAATATATACACGCTTGTTTTGCTTTGAAAATTACCTCTGGGACAGATATTCGGTCTCTCAAACCTTTATAATTCTTTTCTGATCTACCAATTGTGGAGCTCATTTTAAAGCTATTGCGGTAAGAAAACAATTCGCCGTCCTAGGTTTTCGAAATTCGAAAAATTTATTTTCTCCATATCGGGAAATCTTACATGATTTGTTTCTCTAGTAGTAGTACCAAAATTTGCACGGTGATCCCCGATTTTTAGCTCACATTTGGTATATCAATGTGAGGTTATCGTATAAGCTGAAGTCGGTGGCGTCAGTATGTCTGTGTGTGTGTATGTATGTATGTATGTATGTACCTGTGTATAGTTTGTCCGTCAACATCAAAAGCACGCGAACCGCTGCACGTTTCACCTTGGTATTTGATGTGTGGATGCATCCTGGGCAATAGATGGCATTTTGTTCAAAAGAGGTTTTCATTGCCAAAATTATGCAAATGAGCTTACAAAATGTGAAAATGGTAAAACATTAATAGCTCAAGAACCACCGTTTTAATTGCTTTGAAAATTAGTTGGGCAAGTACCTTAGGTGGACCTTATACAGTCATATGTATATTGTGAAGATATCTTGAATTTTGAATTTCTGCTGAATTTTTTGGTTATTTTTCTCATTTTAAGTAAAAATTCTTCTTCTCCGAAACAGCTGGCCCAATTGCTCTCAAATTTAGGTTCGATATTTGCAAGGATGTTACCCTTCTAATTTCTTGAAATTACAACAGAATTGGCAAAATTACCGTTGTCACAGAGAAACATATAGACAGAGTGGCAACACTTGCATGCCTTTTGTTCCATGGTCGTCTCGGTAGACTATTGGCTTTTCATATTAAAATGAGCTTCAAAGGTGTTAAACTTTTTGGAGGCTTTGTTTGTGGTTGATAATTACACGAGATTATGCGAAAAATACGACGAGATGGCATCGTACTGCCAGTCGCGTAGCAACCATAGTTACTTTGTGAGCTCTCAGGCCAGAAACACTGCTTCACGCAATCAAAACATAACACGCCAGCAGTTTCATAAACATGTCCTTCCTTGACGCACGTGTGAAAGACGGTATGACTGACCGTAAACCATTGAGTAAAACCAGACAGTATCGATGAAAGACTTTCAAATTTGGTTCAAATACACTCATTATATATTCATAAAAATATGAGAGGAATTTTTAAAACGGTAAAACTCATTTTCCTGAAGCTCAAAACACTCCCGTTTTCGCCAGCACGTCAATTCTGCTCACATACTTTCGCTTAACAATTGGCGAAAATCCGAAAATTACCGAAGGATTCATGGTCGGCACTCTTCGGAAAAGAGAGGCGAGAGCAACCTGAGGCGAGGTGAACATGGATGGGTTACGTAACCGCTTCACGCCTTAAACAATACCCGTTGCCACTCTATCTATCTTTCTCTATGCCGTTGTAAAAACTATTTTTTCTTTAAAACTGTTGGAGAGACAGCTTTTATATTTCGTGTACAGTTGCCCAGGGATGACAATAGTTGGATATGTGGAAATTGTCCAGAAATATACAAATTTGTATTTTTAAGACAATTTTTGTAATTTTTGTTCAAGAAAACATATTTAAAAAACAATTTTGTCATTTTCGGTCAAGAAAACTTGTTCTCAAAAATAGCGTCAATGACACTGTAGCTCCCATCCTGGACTATTTAGTGTTTGTTCTCTGGTCAGATATTTGAACATGTGTGAAAGGGATAAAGTGCATGAACTGCAAATACTTAAATGTAATGTACTGGAGACAGTGAAATATGTTTAATGTATTTATTGAGAATATAAAATGGAAAAAATACAGAATTAGAAATATCGAATACTGTGATACAACCATAAACTCAACAAGTCATTGACAATGACATAGTCCCCACTTGTAATAGGAGTATTAGTCTTGACGGGGCAGGGAAATGTGGTCATTAAGAAGTATCACTTGAGTGTATATGCTGAGATCTATGGGCACATAGGTCGTTGTTCCCAATTTGAAACACATGAGGCATGTCTAAGTTATGGTTTTAAATCGGGAAAAAAGATCAGACCTCTAGCAGTATTGGCCGGCAAAGAAATACATATGCGCATAATAAATGAGGTACAAGATGTGACATCTTAAGGTCTAATATCCGATCAAAATTGGAGGGTATAGAATTAGTGGTATGCATATATATGTATAATCAAGGTCAAAGGTCATCGAGGTCACATGACATTTTGAAAAAAAAAAAGTATATTGCTAATCAATCCCTATATGCCAAAAAATAAGACCTCCAGCTCTATTCGCTTGCCCAGAATTAGATGTGTGCATAATTAATGAAGTAAAGCGTGTGTTGTCATAAGGTCTCCAATCCTACTAAATACAAAGGACATAGCAGTTGTGGTTACTTTTTATTGACATAAACATATATTTTAGGTAAAAGGTCATCGAGGTCACATGACATTTGGTCAAAAAAGTTCTCTCCTATAGTTATCCCTATATACCAAAAATCAGTCATCCAGTTCTATTGGCTTGCTCAGAATGAGATATGCGCATAATTAATGAGGTACAGTATGTGGCGTCATAAGGTGTTCCATCATACCATACATGAAGGTGTTCCATCATACATACATGAAGGGTGTAGAGCACTTGTAGTTACTGAGTTATGGACAAATATGTATATTTGAGGTCAAAGGTCACCCAGGTCATGTGACATTTTGTCAAAAAAATTGTATTGCTATGTTATCCCTGTATACCAAAAATCAGACCTCTAGCTCTATTGGCTCGCTCAAAATTAGATATGTGCATAATTTATGAGGTACAATATGTGGCGTCATAAGGTGTCCCATCATACCATACATGAAGGGTGTAGAGCACTTGTGGTTACTGAGTTATGGACAAATATGTATATTTGAGGTCAAAGGTTACCCAGGTCATGTGACATTTTGTCAAAAAAATTGTATTGCTAAGTTATCCCTAAATACCAAAAACCAGACCTCCAGCTCTATTGGCTCGCTCAAAATTAGATATGCACATAATTAATGAGGTACAGTATGTGGCGTCATAAGGTGTCCCATCATTCCATACATGAAGGGTGTAGAGCACTTGTGGTTACTGAGTTATGGACAAATATGTATATTTGAGGTCAAAGGTCACCCAGGTCATGTGACATTTTGTCAAAAAAATTGTATTGCTAAGTTATCCCTAAATACCAAAAACCAGACCTCCAGCTCTATTGGCTCGCTCAAAATTAGATATGCACATAATTAATGAGGTACAGTATGTGGCGTCATAAGGTGTCCAATCATACCATACATGAAGGGTGTAGCACTTGTGGTTACTGAGTTATGGACAAATATGTATATTTGAGGTCAAAGGTCACCCAGGTCATGTGACATTTTGTCAAAAAAATTGTATTGCTAAGTTATCCCTATATACCAAAAATCAGACCTCTAGCTCTATTGGCTCGCTCAAAATTAGATATGCGCATAATTAATGAGGTTTAATATGTGGCGTCATAAGATGTCCCATCATACCATATATGAAGGGTGGTAGCACTTGTGGTTACTGAGTTATGGACAAATATGTATATTTGAGGTCAAAGGTCATCGAGGTCACATGACATTTTGTCAAAATATCCGAGATATCTGCGTGAACGGATGGACTCACGGATGGACGAACAGACGGACATGACCCAATCTATAAGCCCACTGGACTTCATCCGTTGGGGACTAAAAATTGTGTCACTGCATCCTTTTTGCAATATGAATATGATGAGAAACTAAATTTTTATTTTTCGTGGCCTTATACATGGGAGTCTATGGAGATCTGCCTTATACATGGGAGTCTATGGACCTGTAAACTAAAAATATGCAAATTTCACCACGATTTGCCCAAATTTTGGAAAGGTCACTCCTATGCACTTCCATACCAAGTTTCAAATCAATCGGACTTGTGGTTTCAGAGAAGAAGATTTTTTGACCAAAAATGGGAGAAAATTACAAAAAAATTCATGAAAAATAGCAAGTCCAAGATACTGACTCAAGATGTTAACAATCATTTCAGGTCAGCCCAAAGTACATACATCTAATTTTTCATGTAATCTGCTCAGTGGTTATTGAGTTTTTTTCAATTTTGACGGTTTTTACATTTTTTCACTTAATTTGCATATTTTTGGCAATGAAAACTTCATTTGAACAAAATCTCATCTACAGCCCATCATCCATGTACACACCAAATATCAAGATGAAATGTGCAGCGGTTTTGGAGTTTTTGATGTTGACAGACTGACATACAGACATACAGACATACATACAGACACACAGACATACAGACATACAGACATACATACATACAGACAGTTCCCTAGCCTATAAGAATAGCTTCCATTGCCATATATACATATGGCTATGGGAGCTAAAAACTGCTTGTCTGATAGCTTTGTAATTTGGTATAAAAGTCCTGAAGGATGTTATCTTCTGCTCAAAGTGTTGGGAAACCCCAAATTTGTATAATTTAGGTAATTTTCTCAGTCTTCGACCTTAAATGACCTCTACCAACCCAGGATATGTTGTGAGACAGTGGTTGAGGCCGTGAACATAATTTTGCCATATTTGGTATCAATTCGCAGTGAATTTGATCCAGAAAAATAAGCTGAGGTTATTTTTTTCATTTTGGACCAATGTTTACAACTTTTCCATGCAAGACACACATGAACTGATAAGAAATTTCAATCCAGGATAATTCCAGATTTCATAATCACCCCCACAGTGCAAGGCATTTCACCATCTGTAACTAAACTTTAAGTGCTGTTACATTTGAATGATACTACTGATACCATTTTAAAAATCCCCAAGGCTGTAAATAAATCGCCTACTTTACATTTCCCCACTCTCCCACGTTTTCTTTTTGTCGAGCCTTCTCTGGCTGATTTTTTTTATTGACATTTGCTAATGTATGTAGGATCTGCTTGTCCAATTGCTGATTAAGTTGATATGCATGTTTCTAAAGTTTACCTCAGGTACCTATGTTGTTGCAGACCATATTTGCTGTTGTCAGTCTTGTTTTTCTGGTTGTACTGTGTAGAAATCATTGTCATAATATCAATGTAGAATTTTGCTGCACTGAACAGATAGAAATAACATTCATCGTTTACCTTTGGTACCAATACTACTACTATGAACCAATTCCGATCGAATGTGAGCAACATACCGTATCATTGGCGGTATTTTTATTTTTGTATTTGGAATATCATTGCTGAAAGATTCCTTTAGGAAAGTCTGAGTAACAGTTAAAGTCTTCCTTTTTCGAGGCGCATACTACCTTAATTGTCCCTCAAGTATTTGTGTTCTTTCCAGCTGACGAATGTCCAGACAAGAATTAAACATTGATAAAATTGTTCGATGGAGACACGAATTAAATCAATACATAAATCATGAGGCTTGCAACTACAGCGATGATGCTGATCTGTACAGCGGTGAAGCGTCCCTCCATGTGTCACACGCATGAAGATAATTTTATTTGCAGTAGCAGTGCTATCAGTTTGTCACTGTTGACGTTAATTTTCTTACGTCAGACATCAAACTGGTAAATCCAGGTAATCATCGGGATAGTGGGCGTAAACTTCTTAAGATCTTCTTTGATTATCTCTACTGGACTGCAAGGCAGCAGTCAAATTTTTGAGAATTTCTCACCAGAGGTGTTTTACACTGCAACAATATCTTAACAAAATCAAATTACCGCGGGAAAAGTGAAAGCTACTCGTAACTGCCCCCCCACCTCTACTATACTCCCGCCCACCAAGCCTCCCCGTTTCCATCTCCCAACGACTAAATCTCACCGTGTCGTTGCAACACACACTTTTTTCCTGTCGGGCCAGCAACATCCGAAAACAACAACGTTATACCTGCTACCCTCTACCTACAGTTTGTCCTCTGAGCAAAAGTAATGGACTCACCTCCCCCCTCCCAAACACACACGAAAAGCAAAAGAAAATGCCCGTCTGCCGTTGCTTGCCTTTGATTCGAGAATAAATTTCATTCATTCATACATCACTGATAACTTTGGTGGCCACTACGTTATGATGTCATGTGCCGCAATGATATCAGCAAATAAGACATCTGCTTTGGTTTAATCTTTGACATACAACAGTCTGCGTGTTCGTGGTTCTGCCCAAGGTGCAGTGTCTTAGAAACTCTGAATAAGGTCAAAGGTTAATCTAACATGTTTCCATGGCCACCATTAGGTATACTGCATAGGCGGTAACGTTGCTATTCAACGGCACTGTGACTTCGGCGTGTACGTTTCAATATGTTTGAACCATACAATAGGAAAATTACTCGCAAAAAACCCTTTCCGTAAAGTTCGTTTTCTGTTACGTTGACAAGGTTTGCTTTTTGCAATTAAATTTTATTCCGGTGAAGGGATTAAGATACATCGTATGGCATACCTAGGAAGTAAAATTGTATTTGAAATTACACTATCGGCCTGTTGTAATGCATACGATTGAAAACTAATGTGGTCAAGATACAAACCTGAGTGAATTTCGTAGGCGTGAAATCAGTCAATTAGCGTAAGGCAATGCGATATTTTCACCGGTATAAGTCAATTATAGATATAGTAAATATAATATATTGTAAAATTTATGATCCATTTGAGGCCCTAGTTTTATAGGGTCTATGGATCAATCGACAAATGCTCGCAGAGGCAGAGAGAGAGAGAGAGAGAGAGAGAGAGAGGAGAGAGAGAGAGAGAGAGAGAGAGAGAGAGAGAGAGAGAGAGAGAGAGAGAGAGAGAGAGACAGACAGACAGAGAGACAGACAGACAGACAGACAGACAGACAGACAGACAGACAGACAGAACAGGAGATGATTCTGGTCTAGGGTGACGCCTAGTGACAGCAGATTGATATATGATTAGTTGGTGTTCAGTAACATCATATAGGGCAGAAATAACTGACTGTTGTAGTACAGCCTGCACGCAAAACACATAGAAACCTTACATCCAACATCACAGATATTATTGGTTACTATTTAAAACCATTAATCATATCATAAATGTGATCTGATGTGACGCTTCTCTGACTGTCTTTTAGTGTGTAGATTACAGGTATGATTTGTTGCCGGTCAAAGGTCAAACGCTGGATTGTTTTGTGTACACATATAAATATTATGGAGGACATTGGAGTTTTGTCAGCTGAATCTCCACACAAATAAAAAAGAAAAATTTAGGCGTAAATCAGGTTAATAAGTATCTGACTGAGCGGTTCAATTATCTGAAAAGAAATTGTCTAGAAACGGGATGAAACTTGTGGAATAACTGACTGATGGAATATTCTATGAGGGTTCTTTGTAGGTGATATGGAGCAATGGAGACTCCAGAACCTGTAATATAATGTGTGACGCCGGTGAATTCTTAAGTCTGACAAGTTATGTCGGACAGTCAAATATTGACAAGAAAACATTCAGATGGGAGTAATAATGAGAACTCCTATGATCGGTCGCACACTGTCCACTATGTTGAGCATTGGAGAAAAAAATAGCTTATATACGCAGGTCCACCATATTGATACACTTCGAAAAAAAACATCCAAAAACTCCGACTGTTTTGAAGGTGACTTTATGTGTCACTTTAATATTGTAATACGTTCACACGGGGTGCGTTATTTCAGTTTTAAAGTAACACTCTTACACTTTTGCTGACATTTTCAGATATGATAAGATGATTGAAGTTGTAAGGAATGAAAAGTGGTGTACAGGGGTCGCGAAATGTATAAACTATGGCACTAACTGACGTAACACATATCGTGAGAGCACAAGACACATGACTCACCCATGCTCTTATCGTGATTTCAATGATACCGAATTTTATGGCCTTTACTACGTTCGAAGTGGTCTTTCGATCAGCATGACCCTATTTCTCTGTAAATCAAGCACGCATCTCTACCAAGGTATATTAAAGCCTAGGTACCGTTCAGAGATGATCTATGTGGAGGTGATGTAATGGGTATGAATGAGTTGTTCGTCTTGGCCAGATCGTGCAGGAGATTGTTGTCTTCCACCATGACAATGACAGTGGCCAACTTACCTGGAGAAATCTTCACTGACCAGTTGGAGATCTTACACACTGTGGATGGTACTGGGCAGAGGACGGCTTTATCCGTACTGAAACGAGCATGAAATCCTAAAACAGACGATCTGACACGCACAGTCGGGCTGCGGGATGGACTTCGCACAGGAAGATGCGCCTTGTCAGAGTGCCGGACTCGAAGTACTTGTCGTGAAGGAGACCAACTAAACACAATGTGATGCGCTTGTTTGCCGAGTGCGGAACGCCTGCCGAAGCATGTAAATGTGATAACCGCTTGGCCACACCTATAAATAATCACAAAGTTAATATTTAACTGGCCAACCATTTTGTGAAAGGTTGATTTCCTTTTCGTAAAGTGCAACCGGTCCCGCACTCAAGCTCAAGTCAAGTTCAGCACACAATACATAAATCAACTAAGAATGTAGCAAACAAAGGCTATGATGTGGTAAATCGTACTTGACCAAGTTCATTTAAACGCTCCCATTACTCAATTATTTAGACATGACAAATTGATTTTATGACGCTACATTTTCACCTACATATACACAACACGTGAGATATATATAGTGTCTGCTCTACGCACTGAGCTATATGTTAGTGGATTTTACATGTAATAATTGCACCCTACAAGGTATTCGTCGTTAATTTCTTGTGCAGATTTTTTCTTTTTTCCTTCATACCTCTTATATATATTTAAGACATACCATCAAAGCCTGTCTCAAGTGGCGTCTGACTTACAGCTTTGGTGGCCACTACGCTACGGTGTCATGCCACTTCATACCGATGACATTACATGGTCAATCGAACTGCCAAAAGTCTTTATGTTTACACGTGGCGTTTCTAGATCTATGAGAGATTAGCTTTGACCGTCGTAGTAAGCAAACCTGATAGAAGTAATTGCTCATCGCTTTAAGGTAAATTTTGTAAATTCTAGACTCGAGGGCGCTGGCTAATTGAAACGAGGAAGATGCATCAATAAGTCTACTTGCTGTGGACTATAAAATTTTGCGAAAGTGCCAATCGGCTACGGAGAGTAACTGGTAAAATACGTCTTCCAGATCAGTTTGGCTGCACCGCAGGACGGAATATAGTTGACAATATTGTCTTCACGAGAGATATTACTGAAGATGCATAAACCTCTTATTTATTATCATCAGTCTGGACCAAATGAAAGCTTTTGGCAGACTGAACAGAGATTTCCCTTTTCAAGTCCTTGATAGATTCAACTTAGGTAATGAAATCTTCCGGTTAATAAAATTCTTTACAACTATACGACATGTAAAATATAGTGCGTTCTAACTCGCGGTCATATTCATGGAGAGAGAGACAAGGGCGCCCTCTATCACCTTTACTGTACGGTAAAAGTGCCAGAAAAATATTTGTAAAGATGACAGCATTTCAGGTTTCATTCCATCAGACAAACAAATAGATAATCAAAATTAAAAGTTATGCAGGTGACTCAACTTTATACTAGATATAGTTAGAAGGTATCACATAGTCTTTAAAAGTATTCAACAACTATGAAAAAGCAACAGGTGCGAATCTGAACAAGAAGAAATCCAAAGGTTTATAGGCAGGGAGTTCTAAAACCCTGCTGAATTATACTGATTTTAGAAAAAATGTTGCAATTTTTTTGGATTAGGTTTGGAAATAGTAATATACATATGGCTGGAAAACTGTTACAAATGTGTCAAGGTCTGGAATACATGAAAGTTGTCCCTTAAGGCAGGGCGATGATTGCTACCGACTACGCAAGCGACATCAAATTTGTGGTACCTGGCATCAGATTGACATATACCTAAACAATTAATTAAAGAAGCAAATAAGAAATTTTGGAATGATATTTCGAGAGGCAAACGAGAAGTCATAAAAGGTGAGTATTTCCATTCAAAGATACGATTGTGGCACAAAAGTTGTCGACATTGATGAAAATATTAATGTACTCCTTTACTCAGTCGTTTTAATTCAACATGAATCGTAAGCAATCCAGTGAATGATTTAAATTGGAAGATATTCCAAAGAGATTTAATGACAGGGTAAAGCATGGCCAAAACATTTAATCTAAGTGGTGAGAATGTCGTATTTGTGGACAAGATAAGATCTGGAACACAGCTTACTTGAATGTAAATATGCAAAAGAAATTGGGCAAAAATGTATTAACACGATTGGAACTAATTTGAGTTTATTGGATCTTCATATTTTTCAAATTTTCTCAAAAGATTTATATGCCCTATAGCTGAATGTTGCAATATTACAAATTACTCTTACAAACAAGTGTGTATGACGTTAAATTTGCAGATTAGATTGACGTTACTTCACCATCCAATTATTCCAAATTACTTCCAATCGTGTTTATTTCTTATTTTGTCAGGAAGTACAATATCAATAACAAAACCCACCATAAAAAGATTGGCAATGGGAGGAATTGAAAATAAAAGAACAATATAATATCTTTTGAATCACTTCTTATGTGACCCTGAATACATAATTTTGATTATTAGAAACTCAGTTACCCCTGAGAAGATTAAGGTCACCTTTCAATCGCATGTCACGAACATACTATGCTATCTATCTACATGGATGAATAAATTATATTTTTCATAAAATGATGAACAAAATTGATGACTTTTATGACCAATTTTCCAAGCCTAGTTAGACTGGAAGGTAGAGGATACGTTTTGAACGTATTTTATTCCTTTTCTTCTTCTTTAAAGTTAAACGGCAACAGTTTTTCGGACCAATACCTTCCATTTTTATTCCCTTACTTAAACATATTCACAGTTATGTAAATTTGACTTATAATGTTGGAATAAATTTTCTTTCCCGAAACAAAGACGTCTCAACCGATTCCATCAACTTTGTCTGTGATGCTGGCAATTTAGCTCCATATTTTTTTCTCACGGGGCTCACCGGGTTACATGGTCGGTAGCCTGATTACAATTTCACACAGCCTGTATAATGCGTCGACAAGGTGAGCGACAACAGAAATCAAATCCTACCAAACAATATCATCAAAAAAGTTCATTAACAGTTCGATTTCATGTAACTTGATGTTACTGTACCCTTCTCGTCCTTGTACCAATGTCATTATCTTACCAATAGGCGCAAAGAAAATTAATATTTCAAGCTCACGATGCATTAGCGTCCTTGGACGCGATAAATCAAACTGCAATTCCTCTCGCTTTGGACTCTAACAATGCTGGCGCCACGAAATGCCAGCAAGGTATCGACAACATGGTCTCTCTCCTTTACACATTTGAAAATTCATCCAGTAACTATGTTTCTCATGGAGGTATTCTGCGTACCAGCCCCACTTTCTATTGTATATATTTCAACAACTTGTCATATTGCGCTGTTATTACCATTTAAATTTACTCCTTGGCCTGGGTTTGAAACAAAAGAATTGTAGCATGCCACACATGGGCAAGTGATGATTTGTATTTTTATATCTTTTCTTACCTCGGTAGAAATCAAAGTATTGTATCTCGTCTTATTGTATTCTTTATGGCGTCGGCATCTGACATAGCCACGATACTGTATAAATGGACATTCACTCAGGGATTACCACGGTCATATCTTTGTGGAGTGACCAATACAGGACATTCACTCAGGGATTACCACGGTCATATCTTTGTGGAGTGACCAATACAGGACATTCACTCAGGGATTACCACTCCTTTGTGGAGTGACCGCGACAGGACATTCACTCAGGGGCTAACCATGACCGACTCAAGCAGCAACACTCACACGCAGAGTCACAGAATGATGTATCAGTGACTAGGCCGTGAGGCTTAGCCACGGTTCCGTGTTCAATACACAAACAAGTTCAAGTTCTAAATCATCACTCGTTGTCATTTCCAGCTTCTTTTCTAATGTTCCGACACCAAAGTCAAAGCCATGTACCAGCAGTGAGTCGGGCTTGGTGATAAGCACGAGGCTCTGTGCAAGACTGGTTTCTAATGCTCTGCAAGGTTTACACTTCTAACTTTACCCTGTCCAAAAGACACAGGTAAAGGTCTCACAATTTTATATCCAAAATCAGTAAATCATGCTCCAAGCTTTAGGAAATGACGCCACGCCCTTGGGGTTTAAATGCCCAGCTCAGTTCTCATTGTCAGAAGATGTCATCAACTCTATCGATTTTGTTGTCGGTGCACTCACCACAAATCCAATCATTTTGATCTGACATTTGATACCACGGAGACATACCTACAGATCATCAATATTATTTTTGTCACGTGACCAACAAAGAAATAATCGCGTATACAAAGGTGTAGTTATAAATAATATTTTCAACTTCAAATACCATTAGGTGAACGCCGTAACTTATCTTGAAGACGATAAAACCGATGAGCAATCGTTACTCTCAGCTTTGATATATGCGAGAGAGAGAGAGAGAGAGAGAGAGAGAGAGAGAGAGAGAGAGAGAGAGAGAGAGAGGAGAGAGGGGAGAGAGAGAGGAGAGAGAGAGATTACTATGATAAGTCAGGGAAAGATAAAAACACTGTAAGCTAGTGAGTATGAGAGAGAGACAGAGAGACACAGAGAGAGACTGAGAGAGACAGAGAGACAGTGAGAGACAGAGAGATTACTATGATAAGACAGGGACAGATAAAAACAGTGTAAGCTAGAGAGGGATAAGAAGAGACAGACGCAGAGACTAACGGGAACTGTGATCATTGTTTTTCAACATTCTGTATTAATATGGTACGATTCGATTGCTTAGCGAAAGAGTTATGCAAGTGGCGTGTGCTGTAAAAACCTAACGTTATTATTTATCTGTTGTTATCAAATCATTCCAATTGTTCGTGATACGTAGTTTACATGAAGTTTTCATCGGCAAATCAGGTTTTTATAAACAATACTTTTTGTAAAAAACTGCCTTCAATGGTGCATTCAACAATGTCCAGGCGATAATAAAAACATGTTGAGTATTGTCAGTGGCCCCTGCCTCACTGAATAGCATTTACATTTGTCCCGTCGGCACAAAAGGCTTCAAGGGTCTCTGCATACCACAAGCATAGGTAATAGTGTAACGTGCCTGTGTGCGTCATAAATCAAAACCGTGAATATTTATTACCCTATGAAGGCTAAAACTGTCCACACTGTTGTCACCTGAGTTAAACTGCTTCTATGACGTATTCCGCGTTTGCGGCAGCATTTACAGTATTCGGAGTGCCTTCCTAAAGGTATAATAATCAGGCGGTATGGGCAAGCAATGAGCGAATCTGGATACTAGCTATACAAGGTCGGTTTTTTGAAACTATAGTGTGTTTTTTCAAAGGAAAACAGAATGGGCAGCTCGGGCTCGAAGCGCGAAGACCAAGGCGGGGATTTAGAGAATGACACGACAGGCAAATATGGTAAGTCACTACCGCTGCTTTCTGATTGATACATTGATCCCTTCAATTCGATTTTCGAATTCTCTCAAAGCACCGCCCTTCGAGTGCCTCTCGCGGGACTTTCCCTTCCTGATAGGCGAAAAAATGCGGATCAGTGGCAGAATACAACAATTGCAAATAACACTACGTTTACGGTAATTGTCCTTGTACCGCTTGGCCATGTGTAGCCTGCGCCATTTTGTAAACCGAATTCTTCTTTTACCCACTGAGCATTTCCCGACCAGAAGGTAAAATCCAGCTTGAAGGTAGAAGGTGCCGTTTGTTGTCGAAGGTTTTAGAGGAACGGCGTTATCTTGTTAGATAATATGTTAACTACCAAAACAAAATCGCCATTCTACTTCCGTGTCCACACTTCATTGTTCACATGACCATGGTTCATTGACAAAGGTCAGCCAGTAGAGCTCTTCGTGCAAAGCATTTCGTAGGCGATTTCTTGGCGTGGGCATTTTCCTCGACGCCGGGCGCGGATATTCTATTTTTATCTAGTGTATTTACTTGAAAAAATCCAAACTGGATGATAAGGAGTACAGTTACTTTTTGAATTTTGCCCCTAACAGAGGGGAGAACCACGCGGGAAAGAGATGGCAGTTAGAACTTTCACAATGGGATTGGGTGAGAGGAAGCCAAGATATTTTCTTGTGGTTAATAGTAGGGACAGAGTAAAAATGAAAATGCGAGACGAGAAATGTTTTCAATCCCAGTGTTACGGCAACAATAGACAGGTGTCATTTTCCCTCCACAATGTGATATTCATTAAAGTGATGGCATATAACATATCAAAATTGTGATGCTCTGCGCATCTACTAAATCAGCCCTTGCCCTATTGACCTTCAATTGCCATATCATACTTCTGTGTTTACAATTATATATGTATCCGCCATGTTTGCAGCTCCGTTATATACGTCAGACATCTTGTCATTGGTCTCCCCCTTGTATTGACGACAATCTTTTGCAGCGAAACGTTTATTATTTAAAATTTGATAATACCTTCCATAATGATCTATACCCTATAACAAAGTATCTTGAGTTTTTTAAAGAAGACACTGACGGGCGAGCATTTCCATTATGTTACGAAGCTCTAAATTAAAAACTTGCTGTCAAAAGCCACGCTGGGAATAGTGCCAAGTAAACAAGTATGCGAACATTGATAAGGGCGACATTTTTTATTTTTGTGTTTCTCATATCCCGACCGACCGTAAATTTCAGCTCCGACATGAAAATAAAAAAAAAAACTTTTTTATTTGCGCCGCCTCTGAGGCGATCATCCCAGCAACAGCACCACCATCATCAAATTGTGAGATTGCAGCGACTCAGACTGAAAGGACAGAGAGCACAGAACACTGAAGTGAAAGACAAGAAATTGCAGTGACTGAATGGACAGAACATTGAACTGAAACAAGTACACGTTTTTCTGTACTTAACCAGATATGAACTGAAAATGCTCACGTGTTTCATTATATATTGCATTATATGTAAATTTGAACCTTTGCCACATGTTTGCATCTTCATTGAAAGTAACATGATCAGTATAATGAACAATATTCACTGCCGATTAATTCTAAAAGTTCATGAAGTATAAAAATATGTAATTAGCTGAAATAAAGAAAAAAATTAAAGTTCTTTGACTTCTGTCATTGTATCACCACTTTATACCGGTATATAGCAAGTGTAATTACGTTTGGCCAAGTCCTTCAAGCCATATATGCCGAACTGTGAAAGCTCATTAGATATGCAAATTATAAATTTAATTTATAGCTGACATGAAAATGTGAAATGACTTTCGATATTGTTTTAACCTGGTATAATCATCAATGTACATAGCATGTTTTGCCAACTTTGATCAAGTAAATCCCAGTATATATCCGTAATTAGAAAAGATCATTGAATATGCAAATTAGGAATTGGCTGAAGAAAAAATGCTTAATGACTTTCAATAATATTGTATCATAGTATCTTTAATGTATATAGCAAGGTTCATCGACTTTGGTCCGGTCAATTCAGATATATATCCCTAATTAGCAAAGTTCATTAAATATGTAAATTAGGAATTGGCTGAATTAAAAATGCTTAATGATTTTCAATAATGTTGTATCATAGTGTCTTCAATATATGTAGCAAGTTTTGTCAACTTTGGTCAAGTCAATTCAGATATATCCCTAATTAGGAAAGTTCATTAAATATGCAAATTAGGAATTGGCTGAAGAGAAAATGCTTAATGACTTTCAATAATATTGTATTATAGTGTCTTTAATGTACATAGCAAGTTTCATTAATTTTGATCTATTCAATTCAGATATATATCCCTAATTATGAAAATTCCTTTAATATGCAAATTAGGAATTGGCTGAAGTAAAAGTGTCTTTTGACTTTCAATAATGTTATATCACAGTATCTTTGATGTATATAGCAAGTTTCAATAACTAAAATCAAGTTAATTCAGATATATATCCCTAATTAGGAAAGTTCATTAAATATGCAAATTCGGAATTGGCTGAAGTAAAAATGCTTAATGACTTTCAAGAATGTTGTATCATAATAGCTTCAATACATGTAGCAAGTTTCATCAACAATGGTCCAGTCAATTCAAATATATATCCCTAATTAGCAAAGTTCATTAAATATGCAAATTTGGAATTGGGTGAAGTTCAAATGCTTAACGACTTTCAATAATGTTAAATCATAGTATCTTCAATATACATACCAAGTTTGGTCAATTTTGATCCAGTCAAATCAGATATATATCCCTGATTAGGAAAGTTCATTAAATATGCAAATTAGCAACTATCTTTCATGTCACCCCTTAATGCTTCCCACTGCTGATATATCTTGGTGTGATCAACATTTGTAGCAAATCTCATCAAATTGTGTGCAGTCGTTTTTAATGTATATCCGTTTTTTCTAAAATCATTAATTATGCAAATGAGCAAAAAGTATGCAAGCCAGACCCACCAAAAACTAATCAGTTCTTGCCATTTGCAAACTCAATCTATGTACCAGATTTGATTCTGATCTGATCAGCCGTTTTTGAGATATCGGACCAACAGACAGACAGACAGACAGACAGACAGACAGACAGACAGACAGACAGACAGACATCGCTGCGACATATGCTCACGTGTGTGAACACGTGAGCAAAAAAATTGTTGAGACTGAATGGACAGAACATTGAACTGAAACAAATATTTTTTTTTTCGGTACGTGTTTTTTTTTATTGCGACCGCCCGCCCTGCCCGAGTATTCCTCTGGAGATGAGAAACAAAAAAAAATAAAATAAAATAAAAGGGTCACCCTAAAAAGTGCAACCACATTTTTGGGCTTCTTTTACATTGTGTACAACAATGAAAGTTGATAAATACAGAACAACCACCCGTTGAATTCAAAGACTAGAGTATATTAGTCCAAAGTAGCCCTTTTTCGGGGTGTCTCAATTTCAACCTTCTGTACTATACGAAGCACGATTTATTGTTTGCTCACCAGTCTTATGGGGACATTCTCATGAGTTGTTTATCAACAATCATATTGTGAGCTGTCGTCGTTGTGAAAATTTGACCATATATACAGTAGAGGGTTCCCCCTCTGCCGTCTACGATTTGACGATGCTATTCTGTGTTGCTGGGCCGGGCACAACCCGACCTCAACGTCTCCCATACGCACCTACTATTTCCAGACGATAACATCTCTTACCGACGATCATAAACATAAATATACGTCATTCACATTGTTTTCTGATTGTGGCCTTGACGTAGCGTTCTGGTGTCACCTGTAAATGTGTCCACTCATTGGCAGCGATAATGCTACCACTTAGTTTCTGTCATTGACGCCGTAGATGGCGCTGTAACGGAAAAATAACGCTCGTAGCACACTACTTTCAAGCGTTTTCGTAATGATCGAAATATTTTCAAATGAATGACAATATAAATGTAAAGCAGAAAATCCCGATAGTGATCAACAGAAATGTTATCATATTATTTAGAAGGGGTGGAATTCTGAAAAAGTATGAAAAATGGTTTTATAATTGGAAACGAGTGGCAGTAACCTCATTTCAAAGGTACCTGGGTATTGTTCTTTCATGGACTGGACAGTGGTTTCTAGCCCAAAAAGTCTGAGCGAACAGGCCAATAAGGCTCTTTTTAGTTTGAAAAGCTGTCTATGTAAATTTGGTAATATTCCAGCAACAATGGCTTTAAAAATATTTGACTGTAAAATCATGCCAATCCTCCTATATGGCTGTGAAATTTGGGGATTTCATCCTGCACCAGACGTTGAAAAAATCCACAACAATATGCTGCGTTATATCCTCAGTTCATATCATAATACCTCAATTATTGCCATGAGGGGGGAATTGGGCAGAGTGTCTTTAAGAGTACCAAGATATCTTAGAATTGTTAAATATTGGCTCAGAATTGTAAAAATCGATAGAAACAGATTTACCCACAAATGTTATGAATTTCAGTTAAGCAATATTGATGGAAACAGGTACGATCTTTGGGCAAAGAGTGTAAGACACTTATTACAAAGTTATGGTTTTGGGGAAGTCTGGAACCAACAAGGGGTGGGCAATGAATCTGGTTTTTTTTAAATATTTTCAAACAGAGATGTATTGATATTGACATGCAATCATGGTCAGAAGATTTGAGTAAATCAAAGAAATTTAACTAAGTAGTTATTCAACCTTGAAAAACAACTTATTTTTGAGCCGTACTTGAACTGTATTGATAATTTCCGCATACGCCTTAAAAATTGAGACTGGCAGATGGAATGATATTCCAAGAATTGATCGAATATGTGAAATGTGTAATTTGAATCTTGTCGAGGATGAGTTCCATTTTCTACTTGTCTGCCCAAAGCATAGAGATTTAAGATATAAATATATTGCCACATATTATTTTAATCCACAACTTGTATATAAATTTGTGATACTTCTTTCCACTTGTAATAGTGCTAATTTGAGAAATTTAAGCAGATATATTTTCTATGCCACACAACTTAGGGAGAATATCTTGCTTTAACCAGGGAAACAATCTGTAACTTTTCCAGTGTTTGTACTGTGTATATAATGTTATTTACTAGCAATGTTTGTACTTCATCGCCGGGGCCAATAGTACTGATATAAAAGAATCTCCGATCTCCATTTATTCTTTCCAGGAACTCCCGTCAAGTATGATGCATCGTTCAAGGGACCAATAGAAAACAGGTTAGATGATGTCATGTTAATTATTCGGTGTTGATTAACAGATCTTAACATAAACTAGTTCCCTAACTAACTGACATTATAATGTTTATCAACGCTCACCTACTCATAAAGAACATAATAAGAATTGGTTTAATTTATTGAATATATGTAAGAAAAAAACATTCTGTCGTGCAGGACAATGCTATTCCTTTGCCGGAAATCGAAGATAGATTACATTTAAGATAGAATGCGCCTCGGGGACAGATATTCGGACTCTCAAACTTTTACAATTCCTTTTTTTGATCTACCACTTGTGGGTTTCATTTTAAAGCTGTTGGTGTAAGAAAACTTATAGTTTTTCGAAAATCGGAAATTTTATTTTTCTTCATGAACTTAACACAGGGTCTTTTACAACACTGTTCTGACCTACCGCTTGTAGGGGCTCATTTTAAAGTTCTTTGAAAGAAAAACCATCATTACCTTTTTTATTTCTTGAAAGTCGAATATTTTATTTTTCCTTATAGAGTAAACACCGAAATGTTGGCCATTTTGATTTCAAATATCGGTAAATGTTAGGTAATTTGTTTCTCCAGTACCAAACTTTGCTTTGATTTTTATTTTTGGTTTGCCAAGAGAATAGGTGAAAGTTTCATTGCGGAAAGTTTTTGAGCAAAACTTTGAGTCTTTCCCTTTCGAGGTGGGTACTACCTTTACACGATATACTCCGTGAAAATACGTGGGATCCATTAATCTGGTTGTTTATTTTATTTTCAGAGGCTGCACTGATATCATTTGCTGCATAATCTTCATCGTGTTCATAATTGGTTTATTCTGTGTTGGAGGATACGGTAAAACTGCCTTCTCATCTCGTTAACTTTTATCAATATGTCAGGCACACAACTCACTGATTTCGAAGCTGTGGTTATTATGCTGTTCTAAAATGCAGGCGTCATATAAAATATTGAACTTGAACAGGGAAACGAGATTTACTTGTATGTGTTTTTTAGAACAGCATAAATAGGGAGAGGGAAAGAGAGAGAAGTTGACTTCAGTGAGTGTACCTTTGAATCCTGTATATTACGAAATACTCACCATCACTTTATGTTAAGTCATCAATAACGGAAGAGGAGGATACTATCTGAAGTGTGTATATATATATATATATATATATATATATATATATATATATATATATATATATATATATATATATATATATATATATATATATATATATATATGACAGGATAGGTCAAGCAGCACCAACTCTAGGACACAGTGTTCTTCACCACTACAAACTAAATTTTATTGTCCGACGTTTCGTGGGCTTAATCCCACTTCATCAGGGTTAAAATTGTTGACTGTCAAGATGGAAATGACTTATATATATATATATATATATATATATATATATATATTATATATATATATATATATATATATATATATATATATATATATATAAGTTATATATATAAGTTATATATAAGTTATATATATAAGTTATATATATATGTTAAGTCATCAATAACGGAAGAGGAGGATACTATTTGAAGTATATATATATATATATATATATATATATATATATATATATATATATATATATATATATACAAGTTATATATATAAGTTATATATAAGTTAATATATATATATAATATATATATATATATATATATATATATATATATATATATATATATAAACGTTGAATGGCAAATTGTACAACTCTCGTGTTCCCTTTTGCTTACTATTATTTTGTATGATTCCATTCAGATTCACTAGCAAGGCGTTATGTTTTCCTATCTATTTCAAATAGCATTTTACGTGCTGGGAACACAACTTGCGATCTTCAAACTGTACCGTAGATCTTCTTTACGCCACGTTCACGAAATGAAAATTCACTTCGCATTAATGGAACATTGGTACTGTGGTTGCCTAATTAATCGACAAGAGTTATGTGGTACACAGTTTACTTGTGGTCGTATTCATATTTTGTGACTGAAATTCAAGATTTGATGTGACTTTGAGTAACACAGAGACAAAATGACGACGTATCGTACAGTGTGCAACCCTTCAGTGCATGAAGTGTAAGCCAAGGTGCAGTCATGATCAAACACAAAAAATTTGAAAGCAACGAGAATTCTGTAGCATCTCTTAACGCCGTCAAACTTCACCATTAGACAAATTCTGCACGAACGGGTGCATTCATCTGTGACCCGAATCAACTAGAACCGCACAGCTTCATTTGCCAAACTGGAACTATAGCTTAAATTTGAATGGCAGTGCGGAAAGTAGTTTTTACATAGACATTTGTTTTTATTCCATAATAAGCAGGTCTGCAGTATATTATCGTAGATCTCAATGAAGTATTTATTTTATCGTTATATTGATTCCGTAGCATGGTTGAATGGCAACCCGAATAAACTGATCCATCCGACCGATTACCGAGGACAGATGTGTGGTTATGATCCATTTGTAAAGTAAGTGTATGTGACCAATGAACCTCGGTTTCTTCTCATAGGTTTTGTTCAAACTGATGCTATCACTTTTTGCGCTGAAAAGTAGCGCCGAATCTTTGTCATCCTCGCACGTAAAGGCTATTGTTATAGTTTGTTCCTCGTCACATTGCTGAAGACGTACCGAGGATCAGTGTGGTTTGTGTACCAAAGAGGGCGCTATTTAACGGGCTAATGTTACAAGTTTTTCTGCCTTTTTTGCTGTTTGCTACCCAAGTCATCGCAAGTGTGCAACAGGGGTATGGAGTTCTTGAGGGCAACCGGATAGCTCCCTCACTCTGCAGATACTATACACATCTTTTTATCCGTATCCTTTCAGAGATAAACCGTACCTTTTATATTTCGACATGATTAAGTGCACCAGCGCGACGACATTGTTCAAGTTACAATGCCCGACAAAACAGGTAAGGATAACAACAAGTATGCATCTAATGCTGAAAACGCGGCATTATGGTATCCAGTTTATGCAAAGGGTATCGATGATGGACAAGTTTACTAACATAGTGGCTATGACTCGTTTTTATAATTTGCTTTAGTGGCATTTTGGCTGTAATCGTGAGTACATCGTGCTTATGTTATATGATATTACGTTCCACGTACGTCATAGGAAGTCATCTAGAAACCTCTAAACCACATGAATGCTTCGGACGGTGAGAGAGAGAGAGAGAGAGAGAGAGAGAGAGAGAGAGACAGAGAGAGAGAGACAGAGACAGAGAGAGAGAGAGAGAACTAAACATCATCTATGGTACCCTTTCCAATTTAAATTTATATGAGACCATGACCTTTCCAATAATAGGCCATAGTCTCAAACATCTGAAAACACTACTATGTGATTTGACTCTCATATGTCAACGACAGATCTGTGTGTCAGAATGCCCAGAAATATCGTGGTCCGGCATACAGGATGACATCACCTATCATATCGGCGGACGCGATAGCGTTGACTGGGAGAAGTACATATGCGACTATGAAATAGATCCTAAAGGCTTCGGAAAGGTAAGTACGATTCTTAGCATGAAATGGCGCTGTTCCTCTAAATTCACGAACCGGCGAACTTTAACTTTCTTTCTATGTCTATGTTTTAGTGTGGAGAAATGAAAGGCATATTCGACCAATTTCTTCAATCTTCAAACGATCTTTATTTGTAAATAAAGTTTTTAATAAAGTTTTAAATAAAATTTGTTTTAAATAAAGTTTTTAAATAAAGTGGTTTTATAAATAAAGATCGTTTGAAGATTGAAGAAATTGGTCGAGTACGCCTTTCATTTCTCCACACTGTGTCAAGACTTTACTGTACTCCCGCTTCTTCCTGATGACTTCAATAGTTGCAGTTGGATTGAGCCTATTTCTTGGAATTCTATATGTTTTAGCTTATGATCTCTAAAGACGGCAAACAAACTCTGCGTTATTGAGATGTCGACTGTGAAGCAAGTCTGGCAAACTGAAAAAGTAGCATTTCGTGCGCTGTTGGCTAATGGTAATATTGTCATATTGACTTCTTCAGTCACCATCTGCTCCATCAAACAAGCATATTAATTTTGCCGGTTTTTTTTCACAGCCACCATCCGAACTGTTTGAATATGAAGAATGTGCCGCCTACTACTTTGAGTCCAAACCATGTAAGCATACGATATACCTTCAATATATCTCATACTTCTTGTCTTATGCACTGTATCCCTAATTAGATTGGATGTACAGAAAATATAAGTCATGTCATTAGATACAGACCCTGGGTGAATTTCTAGCAAATGAAAGTACGGTAACATTCTGTATGTAAGTGGGGAGCTACGATTTGCGTAAAGCTATTGCATTTATGACATTACAATTTTAGGTTTTGCCATGTACACCAGGGCGATGTAAAAATGTTAATTTTATCATTCACTTGTAACACCCTTTTATTAATGTGTAATATTTCTTTATCGTTATTTTTAATGCTTTTAATTAATTTCTCCATCGAGAGAACCGTAATAATGCATTATGATAATGATAATGATAATGATAAGAAAACTTTTGTGGAAGGAGCAAATAATTACCGGTGAAGTTCCCGGATTTAGCGCCTCGACTAGGAAGGCATACCTCATCAGTAAACGATGAACATGCAGAAACGTGTGCGTGTTTGCTTCGAAGCAGTGTGCATTAACTGGTCAGTCATGCTTCCCTGTTCGTCTATTGAAAATGAAAATCTAATTAAATCATAAATAAAACCCAAATCTCGAAGGAAATGTTCAAAATACCGTGTATCGCCTGAACAATCGGCGCGAGCTTACGTCATGTTGTTCTAACGACATGAAAAATGGATGACAATCTCCTGAGGGACGCGACGTCTGTTTTACTGCAAGGTGTTGTGGGTAAATTTATCGCCGGTTGAGTCATGTTTGATTACGTTTTTGCCAGACTACATCTAACTAAATTACAGAACACAAACTGAATAGTTTAGATCTCGTACATTAACTATTCTTTTCTCACCATTTTTCCCATTCTAGTGGTTGGACGCTGCATCCCATCGTTCCTTGTGGACGCAGTGGATATTGGGAAGGAAGTCGTCAAAGATTTGAACGGTAATCCGATGCGTGACAGTAAGAACAATACTATAACCAACGAAGACGTCATCCAGGCAGAAAAGTAAGTGAAATTTACATCAGAGATGTAACCAGGTTAACAGATTCTCCTGCTGGGGTGATGAAAATATGTTGCGTCCAGTGACTCTTCATATGATGGCGATTTATTGTAGATGTGGTGGGACAAAATTGAGGGAAAAAACCCATGTTTCTTTAATGTCAAACTAATGAAGGTTTTGACTTAAGTAATACGTGCAAATACTTCTCCGCCAACCTTTCAATGTCCATAGTCAAGGGAACAAATACGTCGAGAAAAATAACATACCATGTCATTATTCTAGATTATTTACGAATTACTAATTAGGGCCATAGCTGTGTATCTGGAGGGGCAGGCCATCGTAGCCAACATCTTCAGTGACTTGAACGAGTCGTGGCCGTTCATGTTAGTGTAAGTACCAATTATTCACATCATTGTTGTGAGGCGACTGTGGAGTCTGCCTTAGTCACCAAGAAACAGCTGATAATGCAATATATGAAACAAAAAATGGGAAGAATTTAAGTGAACAGAATGGGGCGAATTAAACATATGGTGTACATGACTTTCGGGGGGGGGGCGCTTATTATGAATAATTCAAACACGTGTAGGACAACCCCACACTTATTGCATTTGATTCAGGAGAGAGACAGTATCATTCAGTTTCCATTATCGAGGGCAAATTCACACTGACTATGCCAGGATTCGCGGTTGCAACAGTGTTTGTGCGCAATTCTCATTGTACAGAGTTTGGTTCGGAAATTTTTGCTGTTCAAAAATGTAATCTTAGCAAATCATTTCAGCAGTTTGTCTGTTTTAGAAAGATTGAATCATTATTTCCTCGTTGGATTTTCGCACTTCAAAACTTTTTTCAAGTTAAAGGAGTTTATGTCAAACGCAGTCTGTTTCGATCGGCATGCATATATTTGAATTTAATCAACAATCAATTAACCTGTTCACCCCCAATTCCCTGTAAACAGGTCCACAATCACCATTGCTAACAATGGGTTTGGGCTAAACCATGGCAGTGAAAAGGTTAAAGCCCCATTAGCTGTACCCAATATTTGGAGAGATGTTTTCGATTCCTGTCATCATACTACGGAAGCGTATTCGTGCCATTTTTTGTAAGAAAAAAAATTAAAATCTCGTAATTACGAGTTTTTGATTCTCGTAATTACGAGTTTTTGATTCTCGTAATTACGAGTTTTTGATTCTCGTAATTACGAGTTTTCAATTCTCGTAATTACGAGAATTAAATCTCGTAATTACGAGTTTTTAATTCTCGACACTATAAGCCCTGATTCTCTTAGTTATCAGACAATCCTTAAAAACTCAGTCCTTATATAGTTTTGAGCTTTTATTTCTCATACATATATTGTTGGTTATTGTTCAACGAGAATATGGTGTTTTCAATATGGTGTTTTCAATATGGTATTATCTTGATTATAAGGTGTAGTAAGCAATTATAATACACTCGTAGATGAATAAATAAATGAATGTAACTTTGGACTGTTACTTGGCTACAATTGTAGATATTCAGTATGTTATCCATTAGATCAAAAGTCAAGCATAATAGCGTGTAGATTTTGTCTGGCTGGATAAACATTCTTTTTAGGGTGAAATATCAATAGTATGACATTATGCAAATATTTCACATCTGTCAACACCTTTATTAGAGTCTCACAGCCTGATAAACACCCCCTCCCCGCCTCAGGAGATAATCCCCGAACTCGAAATACCTGCCGATGTGATGTTATTTTTTTACATCCAGCATAGATTGGCAGTTGCCATCATGTTGGGTTTGCACTAGAAATTATGACAAACAACTGACATCTTCTGATACCCCTTCATGTGTGAAAAAGACATTATCCAAAACAGCAGTGAATGAGGGAATCGGACAGATTTCCAAACTTCCAGATTAGTATTATTTGCTAACAAAGATTTACACAATCAAAGTTTGTATGGATACAGATAAAGTAAAGAAAGTTTAACAATCCGTGTCTTTGCATTGCTTCTTCCTAATGTAAAAGAATAGTACACAAACATTGATTATGATCAAGATGAGTGACCGAATTGAAGTGCAACTCATTTCAAGAACCCAAGAAATGATTGAAAATGGCAAATAAAAGCGAAAATATGTTTATTTTTATCACAGATGTTATCAAGTAGAAGTGAAAAGGAAATCTCAAAATAGACGATGAGTTGAAATAACGCTGTGATAGTTAAATTTTCATATGCTTCCATAAACATTGAAATTACAAAATCATCATTATGCAAACATTCTGGCAATTTGAAAACCTCATAATTTGAGATTTTTAGAAATTTGCGATTACTTGACTGTAGTTTTTGACCTTGTATTCATTTATTCGCAATGACAATGACGGACTATAGATTCTCATGACAAGATAATTCTCGTAATTACGAGTTTTTAATTCTCGTAATTACGAGTTTTTAATTCTCGTAATTACGAGTTTTTAAATCTCGTAATTACGAGTTTTTGATTCTCGTAATTACGACTTTTTGATTCTCGTAATTACGAGTTTTTAATTCTCGTAATTACGAGTTTTTGATTCTCGTAATTACGAGTTTTTAATTCTCGTAATTACGAGTTTTGATTCTCGTAATTACGAGTTTTTAATTCTCGTAATTACGAGTTTTTTATTCTCGTAATTACGAGTTTTAATTCTCGTAATTACGAGTTTTAAATCTCGTAATTACGAGTTTTTTATTCTCGTAATTACGAGTTTTTAATTCTCGTAATTACGAGTTTTTGATTCTCGTAATTACGAGTTTTAATTCTCGTAATTACGAGTTTTAAAATCTCGTAATTACGAGTTTTTAAATCTCGTAATTACGAGTTTTTGATTCTCGTAATTACGAGTTTTTAATTCTCGTAATTACGAGATTTTGATTCTCGTAATTACGAGTTTTTAAATCTCGTAATTACGAGTTTTTAATTCTCGTAATTACGAGTTTTTAATTCTCGTAATTACGAGTTTTTAATTCTCGTAATTACGAGTTTTAATTCTTGTAATTACGAGTTTTTGAATCTCGTAATTACTGGTTTTAATTCTCGTAATCATGTGGCTCCATTCTCATTATCTACTCACATGGCGTACTGATATGGCCTCTACACATTGTATTTTTCCTCCATCGACATTATTACCTCTATCTACATTATTACAAGACTTTGGTCAGTCTGGGGCATATATATATAGCATAGAACATGAGAACGTTGCAATAGTGTTAAGGATGTATGTGCCTGTATAGAAATAATGTTGTTTTGTTTGTCAATTGAAGGGCAACTTGTAATCTGTAAACTCTGTACTTAGTGGATCAGGAAAACAACATTAAATTCACAGTTCTCACTTGCACCGAATGTCAAAAAGTTTGATACATTGCGACCATATTTGAAAAAATGCATTTATTCATAGCATAAATGTAATAAATGAAATTAAACTGAACTACAATTGACGACTTACAAACTTACAAGAAGAAAACAGTCATATATTGATTGCAAATGGCATTGTCATTCTAAACACGTGCGTTTGTTAAATGGTGTCTAGCCTATCGCAATACGTTTCCATGTGATTTACTCAAAGTTCACCATCCATATTTTGGATCACTATCCGGTCAATCTGAAACTGATGGAAAAATAAGATATTTTAGAACATAATTCCATCACAACATGATGTATTAACAAACCCATTGATACAACGCACACTGCACGCATGAACGCACAATGCAAGACAAGCTGTACAATGAAAATATTTTGCAACTACATTAAGCAGAATTAGTAGGTAATATGTACAATGGTCTTTAACAGGAATTGACTTGACTTCTTTTAATTAATTCCTGCTATTACTTATCAAATGATAGGGACAACAGATCGCCCTGCATCAACTTAGATGTGAGCGCACTGCAAACATGGAGCTGTTCATACAGCATGGTGGGTTGTTGTTGAAGTAGGGGTCATACAGGTCAATCACTCTTATGCCGCGCATTCGTGGCTAGCACATCGGTGATCATTGGATGGCATGCATCTCTTATCCCTAACAGGAAACTGACCAATCTAGAAAGAAACATTTCAGGAAAATTCAGGCCAACTACACCGCGTTTCAGACAAGAACTTCCCATCCGAGCTTAGCTTAGCTGTGGCTGTGCGTGACCTTGACAACACCTCATTCACCGATAATGGCGGCAGTGAAAACAGTCGACGATGTAGTATGCTCATGTAATTCCGTTCTATTGCAGATCTTACCTTTCTGTTTGGTAACACTCAAACAACTACTCAATGAAGTTTCTTCTTCTTAAAATGTTTGTAATTGTTGACTGACTTCGAACATGTCACACTGTTGTTGTGATCAAATGGCCGGCATGGTAGGACACGTCCCTTTGAAGCGTGTTGCGTTCTCTTTCATCACGTGTCATCAAAACGAGATAGAAGTCGGCTACAAGTAGACGCTAACAGAAGTGTTAAATAAAACAAAACCCATGAAGCCCACGCAAATATTATTTGCTGAGCAGAAATATCACAAGAAAGTGATTTCAAGAATTAAAATCTCATAATTAGGAGAACCAAAATCTCGTAATTACGAGAATCAAAACTCGTATACGAGAATCAAAAACTCGTAATTACGAGTTTTTGATTCTCGTAATTACGAGATTTAAAAACTCGTAATTACGAGAATCAAAAACTCGTAATTACGAGAATTAAAAACTCGTAATTACGAGATTTTAAAATTCGTAATTACGAGATTTAAAAACTCGTAATTACGAGAATCAAAAACTCGTAATTACGAGAATCAAAAACTCGTAATTACGAGAATCAAAACTCGTAATTACGAGATTTTTTTATTTTTTTTTCTTACAAAAATGGCACGAATACGCTTCCGTATCATACCATCCGTCGCTCAAGGGCGCTCTCTACGCTCCCCTCTGGAGCGTAGAGAGCGCCCTCGAGCGATGAATCTTTCAGTCTAATCAAGCCATAGAGTCTTTGAAAATGGCAATATATTGATTCTTAGTACAGTGACAAATTTCCTAATTACGTTCAGGTGTTTAGTACACGCATATTTTCTGCGGCCACTGCAGATTTCAGTTGCAACTCGGAGGTTATTAAGTTGTTAAAATCGTTCATCGCCAATGTTTGAAAATAATGTTCTAGGGTTAATCCTCAGAAAGCATTTTTTACAAAAGTTGCATATGATTTCAAACCGTCTTATCGAAACAAAAACAAAAAAATATGGCTAATGGGGCAATTGATATGGTTACCCTGGAAAGTTGATGGAGCAACAAATAAGAGCGAAATTGTACGCAAAATTAGACTGAATAAGTGGTTCTATTTACAGAGGTTCAGTTCTTGGGATGCTGATATGCTTATTGTGGATAGTTGTAATGAGATGGATCGTTGGAGTGATGGTTTGGTTGTCTATCTTAATTACGTTTGTCCTTCTCGGCATCGGTAAGTCTAATACCCTACAATTATAATGATTGCCACTTAAAAACATTATTTGTAGAGCCCCTTAGAGGCAGCTTATCAAATACACCACATATTGATCCATCTTCCTCACCCAACCATAGCTTGCATTGTGCTTCCATTGTGCTTCCATGCATACTTATTGAAAAATTATGCCTCTTCAAAAGAAGGCTGCAATCGACGATGGGTGCACGCAACGTCCAAAATAGAAATTGCTACAAACAAACAAATAGAAGAAAGCTTACATACACACAAAATAAATTGCAAGACACCCTGAGTCAGCAGTAATCAGTCTGTACGATTCAAACTCGTCTTTAGTTCAAATCGGCATCCGACGGGTACAAATACTTATTTGGCTATGACATATGCTAAACACGCGCAGGCAAATCACAATGTAGAAGTTATTCAAACTGTCGCGTAGCACAAGGCGAAAATGGTGATTAGCATTTGGGAGGGGTTACAGGTCAGACTTAAAATGGCACTCCAACACCGAATTTTGTGCACGTACGGGACTCAAAGCCCTTATTTTTGCATGCGTTATGTGTGTGCATGTCTGTACGCCGGTACGCATGTTTGTCTGTCTGTCTGTCTGTCTGTCTGTCTGTCTGTCTGTCTGTCTGTCTGTCTGTCTGTCTGTCTGTCTGTATGTATGTATGTATGTATGTATGTATGTATGTATGTATGTATGTATGTATGTATGTAGTCACTATGTATGTATGTATGTATGTATGTATGTATGTATGTATGTATGTATGTATGTATGTATAAGCATGCATGCATGCAGCATAAATTGGAAGACTGAATATTTGAATCTTTCTCTCTTTTCAGGAATCTATTGCTGTGCCGCTGAATACAGCCAGCTTGCCAAAGTTGATGATTCATCCATAGAGTTTCAATTCACCCTTGAGTTAGAAGCATACTTAAAGATGAAGGAAACATGGCTGGCATTTAGTGAGTACCTGTCAGTTGATTGATTGATCGATTAATTGATTGATTGATTTACGCATTCCTTTCTTAAGTTATTTCAAAATGTGATGTTACAACCTCCAAAAATAAACATCGGTAATTATTTTCTATTTGAAGGACACACTTGTCTGTTGCCCGTACAAAAGGCGGAAAGCGCCTCAGGGACAGAGATATTCGGACTCTCAAACTTGCATAATATTTGTTGGTCTACCACTTGTGTTGGTTTATTTTGAAGCCCATCGAGTGAATAGAGTGTTCATCGGTTAATTTGTGTGAAAATTGATTTTCCTGACAAAGTTAACACAGAGATGGCGGCCATTTTGAATTTCAAGAGTCGGTAAAAAATTTAATCGTATGTGATCTCCAGAGCAAAATTTTACACGATGACCCCTGACTTTTATTCTTGAGTTCGAAAAGAAATCGTTTAAAATTCCATCACGGAATGTTGATGAAAAGTGTAAAGTCTTTCAATTTTCTAGGCGCATATTAACTTAAATAGGAAGGCACATTCGATTTACCAGTGCCATCATGTGACACTGCTGCGCTGCCTGTTAAAATATTGTCTGATTTAAAATATATACATTTACTCGTAATATGGGCGCCATTCAATATCAATTTTTAATATTTTTTTCAGCAATCATTTTGTCAATTGTGACACTCATTCTGCTGATATTGGTGATCTCACTCTGTACTCGTATCAGACTGGCCATCGCCTTGATCAAAGAAGGAAGCAGGTAATATGAAACATGTAATGTGAAGCGTGTAACTTTAAATCAAGCTTGGGTTTAGTGTCTGTCAATATAATATTACAACTACCAGAGGTTATCACATTTTAACCACAATGTATGCATAGACGAATCTAAGCAAAATGTACCGTGTTGGTATCTGAATTTTGGTGTTGTTTATTTAAGGGACCGTGGATATTTTTGACAAGCATATGGCGAACGACACCACCAAGAAGCTGTGCGTTTCGTTTGTCATGCAGGTGTCTTAATTATCAACCGTCCCTTGGTGAAGAATGGAAAACGAAAATGCTAGTTTTACTTGGTATTCAAATGTTGTCTTAACTAAAAAGGTAGTGTACACACTGGACGTTTTCTTCAAAGCTAGTCCTGTATTTGTTGACCGAAAAGATCAGAAAAGTTGTCGTTCCGGGTCTTTAGTGCATGCATCAATAGCTCGCACGAATCTAGACATTGATATTTCTCCTAACCACATCGGTAACTGTTTCCTCCCAGAGCCGTGTCATGTATGATGTCCACTTTGCTATGGCCGCTCATACCGTTCGTCCTGCAAGTGGCGCTGTTCGCCGTGTGGGCGTTGATGGCAGTCTACCTTGCAACATCCAGCAGCAGCTCTTACATGGTTGCCGACACCCCGTCGGAATTCCCGCAAGGAAACGGAAGCGAGTGCGATATCACGGTTAGTCGAAATTTGTAGGAGGGAAAAAGTCACTGAGAAATGTTGAGAGAGAACAGTCGTATGAAGATTATCGTTGCATAGCCGTTTGATTGTCAGTGAACCGAATTTTACGCAAGAATGATCCGTATAATGTTGAGTAATGTGATAAAGACAGGAAAGGATGAGAGAGAGAGAGAGAGGCGACGAGAGAGAAAACAGAGAGAGAAACAGAGACAGACAGACAGACAGACAGAGACAGATAGAGACAGAGAGAGACAGGCAGACAGACAGACAAACAGACAGAGCGAGACAAGAAGACAGAGAGCGAGTCAAACAGACAGACAGACAGACACAGAGATAGAGAGAGGTCAGTTTCATTTCTGTAATTCATTTGTTGAATTTATTTTTGCTCATACTTTGGTAGGACTTCGACAATCTTGGCACGACAGCAAAGTGTGTCTTCATTGAATACACGAGCAAAGTGGGCGTAACTGTCATGCAAGTCTACGCATTACTGGGACTGTTTTGGCTCATGAATTTCATCGTAGCCTTCGGGGAGATGGTCCTAGCCGGGCTTTTGCCTCTTATTACTGGGCGTTTGTCAAACCTGATGAAATTCCAGCATTGCCGGTACTAAAATCAGTATGGAGATCAATAAGGTGAGATGGTTGACATTCAGTGTTGACATTGAATGTCAACGACTTTTTTGTCTACTTGATGTTTTTGAAGGGTATAAGCAAACACGCGTGCATGTGAACTTGGAAAGACGATGCATTGTGGGTGGGGCGGGGGTCTGTTCTTCTCATGCTCAAATTCACACCTATAGACACCTGTCTACACCTGTCAAGAAAATAACACGGAAACAACGTATATGGGAGGTGTTCCATCATCAAATTTCGATTTTGCTTTGAAATATTTGTTTAACATTTTAATTGCAACATTAGCACAGAGTAAAGTAAATCTTTGCATTCATTGCATTCATATCTTTCCACGACAGTCTGATCATCTCTTCACATGATGAAGTGTTTGATAGTTGTCCCAATTTCATGTGTATTATAAAACCTTCTAACACTCTGAGTGTCAGACAGGGTGATTTCGCTCGCGGGAAACCATTGTCGGACACAAATAATGGTTAGCAAGTACAAACTTTAGGATGCCAACTAAAAGGGCTTTACTTAAACCTTGTCCTGTTTGTGAACTCTAACCCTTATACCCTAACCCTAACAATCCCCTAGGTTGCTGGTGATTAATACAAAACGCTGCCCGTGCCCACTAATTTTCACTCATGCCAATTTTGTCGACACATTTTCTCATTTCATCCAGTTTATCGTACGGTGTCCCGTCCCGGCAAGACTGAAACATACTAGGTCCATATCATCGGGAAATGGCATATCATCTTCTCATATGTCTGTGCAGACAACCACCACTTTCTGCCATAATAAAAATTGTTCTTCACAAATAACGTTTTCAATGAAATATACGTTGTTCGCAATCGTTTTCGGGGTAATCCGTATAAGTCAGGCCTATATAATCGCCCTTATTGCGTTATATTTTTATGATGTTATTTTTTTCAGATATCACCTTGGTTCCTTAGCCTTGGGGTCACTTATCATTGCAATTGTTCAACTTGCAAGGGTTACGTTGGAGTACATTGATCACAAACTGAAAGGTATTAATGGCGAGGTTTCATCATACTTGGCTTCAGATCACTTATAATTAGATTAGATAACTTAAAGCGATCATTTTAATTGTTGCTGCTGTTTGTTTGTTTGTCTGTTTGTTTATTTTTTTGAGCGAGAGAGAGCGAGAGGGAGAGAGAAAGAGAGAGAGAGAATTTAGTATTGCGGTTGCTCAGTTTTCTGTTTAATTTTTGTATTGTTTATTCGTAAGAAAAGAACGAAAAGTGCAAAGCTCTCAGAAATCCATGGCTGTTCATGTTTGCTTATTATTTCACGTATTTCGAGACATCCAACGAACCCTCGAGATTTTCATTTTCAGGGGCCGAGAATCGAGTCGCTAAATTCATTTTGAAGTGCATGATGTGTTGCCTCTGGTGCCTTGAAAAGTTCCTCAGGTTTCTAAATAAGAATGCTTATATCATGGTAAGCTACTTTTATTACCAAGTATAGTTCGCAATGCTCAAATATTCACTCTGTAAGCGTCATTTTTGATCTCGGGCAATGATGCTAAAGCTCCAAGGCTTCAGCGTGTGTTGCACGACTCTGACCATGGCAGAGTAAAGGCCGTTATGAAATTCTCCATCACATCATTATTTGCTTCAACAAATCGGTGAAACAACCACTCCAATTTGGTTCAGTTATATTAATAGTTACAGTAGACATAAAGGGATAAAAATTATGGTTAATTTGATTCTTCACACTCCATTATTACAGATGATTGTCGTTACGTGTCATAGTTTATTGTAATTTTAGAAAGAATAGCTCCCTCAAACGAAAGGGACGGAATTAGGTCGATAAAATCCGTACAATTTTTTGTTTAGATTGCCATATATGGGAAAAACTTCTGTACGTCAGCCAAGAACGCCTTCTTCCTCCTCATGAGAAACATAGTCAGGTGAGAAATTGTTGTCAAAAGTATACCATCTCCAACTCTGGACGTGTGCGCATGTCTCATTCTACGTCAACTTTCAATTTACATCGTAATATTTTCTCCATCGTCTTAAACATTGACTATTGAAGATTGAAATAAGTAATATAAAAGTAGCTTTGGTGTAGAATCCGATACAGGATTATATGTATTTGAATCTTTGCAATGGCACTTCCACTTTGGTTTCCGCATGAAATGTACAATGAAGGCATGCATACAATGTTAGCGATTTGCATAAAATCAGCACAAATGGTAAAATTGGTTAATCCGTCACGACACAAAAAGTAACGTTCGTGAAAAACGGCTCCATACTTTGGAAATGTGTTCCATACTCACAGAAACTTGCCATATACAGTATACCTATCTCAATGATGCCGACATGACTTTCTCATCACAACGTAGAGGTCAGCATGTTTTGCAAATATTTTTGTTGTCCACAATTCAAGCATCTTGACATCTTCGAGTAATGATAATATGTCAGAAAGTATCGGACCTGCCAATAATCAAGAAGACTAAATCACAGTTTTCAAGCACGTCTGTCAATTTGCAAATGTTCATATAATCTTCAGAAATACATTTCTCTCTAGTCCTTACTACTTCCCATTCGAATATACCTGCATGCATGTGCAAAAACAAAGGAAACAACTTTCAAATAATGAAGTGTATTATTTATTATTGTTCATGTGAGTTGGTATTTGCACTACCTGATGAGGGCAGGCTACAGTTACCAGATCGCCTCCTGTTCGGTATTGAGAGGGCTGATAATTATTCTTTCACGTGTTACCTTCGCTTAGAGTCGTGGTCTTGGACAAGCTGGCGGACTTTCTCCTGTTTCTGAGTAAACTCATGGTGACCGCTGGCATCGGCGTCATTGCGTACTTCTTCTTCGCGGGCAAAGTCACGTGGTATGATGAGTACTTTGCCAGGCACCTGGGCGATTTTCCGTCACTCAATTACTTCTGGGTCCCAATTGTGGTAAGTACTTAATGTCGCCTCCTTAATGCCAGTGCCAGCCCTGTGGAAGAGATTTACTTTGTGGACAAGAGCCTGAGAGGCAAAAAGACAGTCGATAAAGAAAATTATAACCGGGGATGTTTTACAAGTGAAAGTTCTATTCCTAACAAAATAAACTTGGAGGTGAAACGAAACATGTTCGGAACAGCCCTCCTGCTGCGATTTAGCAATTTTACCCAGTTACTATTTTCCAGGCCTACTTCCATGGCACTGTCCGTCCTCGCCGTGTCTCTCCCCGTTTGGAAAAGCTCTAAATAGTCCTCTCCCAAAGACATAGCTTCCCGCTCATAACTTTGCATTCCCTCGCAAACAACCTATTCAGACTCCGTCTACCTGCCTCTTTGCCGGGTCTCCCTCTGAACAGATGAAACTTTCTCTCCGCTCTCCAAAATAGGCATAAACACATTGTGCTATCGTCAACATGCCCTGCGGAAATAGAGTTGGTCGGTCAGAAACTCATTCTTATTTTGTTCATTTGGGTGTGACCCATATATGGGTTGCATTTTGGTAGGTCGAAAACACATTTTATTTGGGTTAACCACTTGTGAACGTCATTTACAGCGAATAGCTCGGTTTATTTTCCGTGAAACAACCACTTGAAGAAAGGTTAATTCAAATATCTTCCATATTTGATAGACAGCTATCTTAATGTTAGTGCTTTGAAACGGAAAGGAGCGAGGCAAAGACAACAAATCATTTTCATAACTTAAACCGACAAGGAGACAGAATACGACGCCCTTATCGGTCATAAATCTATAGAAAGAGGCAACAGGAAGAAACGGATTGGACATTTTGTGAACGAAATCGTAAGGGAGCCTTCAGTAATTACAGGGGCTGAGCCGAAGAATTCGGCGCACACCTGCACAGTAAAATGTGACCCTCCCCTATCCTCTTGTCTAAAATGTTACCCTGTCTGACATTCTAAAACTTGACCCTCCCTAAAATACTGCAGTATTCTCCCAAGGAGAAATGTTGATTCACTATATACATGGAAGTCTGTGAGAAAGCTATTAACATTTTTTCTGATATAAAGCTGACAATATCTGTGCATTTATAGACGTTTGATAATTGAATAATTGACACTTTACCACCTGTCCCGTATGTTTTTGTCTCTTGTCTTTCATTAGTTTTAACTGTTCAAGGTGTTTAATGTAGATATCACTGCATCTTCTTTGCTTGTGAAGCTTGTCGATTATGTGTATGACTGTATTTAAAAGAATCGGTGTATTTCGTCGGTGATTTCCTACTCGGGATATGTCACCATAAAATCTCTGGCCGTAAAATAAGCTTCTGTTAAAAGTGACCCTCCCTCAAGATAGGTTTATAAAAAGTGACCCTCCTCCTTGGACAGTTTTCTAAAAAAGTGACCCTCACCCAATTCCATCAGCCCAACCCCCTGTAATTACTGTAGTCTCCCCAGATGTTGACTTCATATGACTCACATTATTTCTTAGTAATGCATGGATGTCATAATTATTCTTTTCAGGTTGTCTGCGTACTGACATACATGATAGCATCGGTGTTCTTCAGTGTGTACAGTATGGCAATAGACACCCTATTTCTGTGTTTCTGTGAGTATTTCATGCGTCACCTCAAGAAATCATTAAGGTAGTATGCTCCCCGAAAGTGAAAGTCTTAAACTTTTGCTCAAACTTTCTTTAAGGAAATTTTAAACCATTCTCTGACCAAATCAAAGAAATCAAGCGCCATCGTGCAAAGTTTGGTACTGAGAAACAAATTACATTTGGCGATGCTTGAAATTCAAAATGGCCGACATCCCTGTTTAGTCTAGGGAGAAAAATAAAATTTTCAAAAAATAAAAATTTTTCGTACTCCAAGACCTTTAAAATGAGCAATGACAAGTCGTAGATAAAAAAGGAATTGTAAAGATTTGAAAGTCCTAATGTCCGTCCCCAAGGCGCATTCTACCCTCATGCGATTCAGAAAGCAGCCATGTGACGTCAAACCTCTTTGATTCCAGTTTTCTCGGTCAATTCATACAGTTCCTTACTATTTCGTTTTAATGAGCTTGGTAGCAATAAACGCATATACGAGGACCAAACCTTTCAGAACGGAGGGTTACGAAGGGTCAGCATAAATGGTCAGACAAAACTGCATTGTATATTCTTGACAGTGCATCAAATGCTACCACACTGTAATGATGGTATCGAAAATTGTCTGCTTTCCGCACGAAAGGGGTCTATTACACATAGATCTAAGAGATTGGAATTGTATAGCCCCCTCCCACGACAAAAAAGCAGATTATGGTACAAAGCTTCGAGAATAACAAAACTAAAATTAGTTCAAATACAAAGTAGTTTCATACATCTTCGCAACCCCCAGACACATCTATCAGTCTGAAGATTGCAAAGGTGTATGGAACTTATGTTACAGATATTATTAAGAACTGAAATCATCCTCACTTCCTATTTATGTTTCCATGCATAGTTCATATAGTGAGTAAGCCGGACGTGCCTACAAACACACACCAACTAAAACACGCGGGAGAGACACATTCACAGTTCACAGTTAACGTGATAACTTTTCATATTTTGTTGAATTGTTTCTATAATGAACTTTTCACAGTGGAAGACCTGGAGAGAAACGACGGTTCCGCAGAGAAACCCTACTACATGAACAAAGAACTGAGAAATATCGCCGGGGTGAAGAACAAAGTGAAACGCTACAAACTTTGAAAAAGGAAGCAGACGTTATGTGTGGCAAGGCGTATAATGCTCTTACAAATTCAATAGAATGTCAAAGTTCAAAGTGCATAGTATTTTACCTTTCAAGGGGACAGTCAAAGTTTGATATCTTGCCAATGACACAGTCTTTTATCTTATACAGTGGAGTATTTTTCATTTTTTCCACTATCGAAAGTATACTTTTTTTAGCTTTCAATATATGAAAAACACGCTTGATATTGGGTTACTATTTGTCTAGTGATCATAGTCTTTTCAAGTCTTTTTAAGCTGTATAACTAGGTACAAAGATACGTTCAAATATGTGATGCTGATATAATTTGAAAAAAACTCCAAAAAGGTGTACGTCGGGCTGACTTGAGTATTTCTTAAGAAATACCAAACCTTAATTGACAGCTTGTTATACGAAAGTATAACTGCTTTTTTATTTAGAGGCTATACACATTTTATAGATAAACAGGCTGACATAGCAATTCTACACGTGACATGTCAAATTTTTATGACTTATATAAGAAAAGAAAAGTACAATAAACAAAAAAATGCCACACAGAAATAAAACTTATCTTTCATGTCAGTTGTCAAAATGGAGGGAATAAAAAATCAAAACAACAAAAATTTGTTCCAATCATATGAATTTGTAATTTTCGATTGAAACCAGGCCATTTCAAGTCTTGTGTTTGTTTTTGTGTTGGTATTTATGTATGCACGGTTTTCAGTAGAATGTTTTTCAGACGAAGAAATGTATTTAAATGCGTAAAGGCCAAGCGGGAAGAGTATGAGAGGGGCAATATGATTTCCATGTCCAGGACGACATTGAAAATATTTGACAAATTTTGATGTCGTTTGGTGAAAGAGACAACAGCAAAGACAAGATACATCAGATACATTAGCACTCAGTATTAATAACAAATTACTGTTATAATTACGATACTATGAGGAAATAAAACAAATGGTTGAATCAAATGAAAGTAAATTCACTTGGGACAGGTTTTCCAAACCTGTTTGTAGTGCTCCATGTTCATTCTAACACTCGCCATATTCACGAAAGCGAATAAAAAGTCCTGAGGGGGAAAACTTTTGGATGTACAGTAACCTTTTTAACTTGGAACTGTGACGAGCCCAAAGATGTATTAATAGGTGAACATAACAAAATCTAGATTGCCCTAAATGTGAGTTGAAACTCATTCGAATCGGTTTTAGTCAATAAACCAAGTACCCACGGAAAAAATTGCTGTTTATCGAAAAGCTCACCACCCCTTACAAATAATAACCAGTCCCACATGCACCCATCAAGACACGGCCACTCTTCCATCATTCTACAGTGAATTGAAGTTAAGACGATTCGTTCTTCGAGTCAACCCAGTGCTTATGCAATTTTGCAGAAGGAAAATTTTAACCATTAAAACATGGTTTGATAGTAATATTCAGTGTTCCACTGTAAACTTCACCAACACAGACAGAGACCAAAATATGTTCTTTTCTGAAAGATCATCTCGTGGTCGTTTCATCTCACGTAGAGAAATCATGCTGCCATGTGCAATTTTGACCAATAATTCAAAAGCAGGGGAACCTGTCTGAGTCCTGACTTACGCTACTCAAAATAAATACATGTGGCGACTCAGTGGTGACCTAAGTAAACCCAGAGTTAACCTAGACCACCTTAGGGTCCCCTTATCTCAAAGTGTGCTTCCATATGCAAATATGGCTACTACACCTGGGCAGTCACAAGGGATCTAGGATGGTCTCTCCTGTGCTACCTAAGATGGAAAATTTTCAATAGCTTTCGACTTTTGATCTGGACATATGGCAGTTTAATGAACAGCGATTAGTTTATTCATAGGCAATTTGGTGCAGTTTGAGTTTAATTTGGCATTATCAAACGTAATTTATGATTGAAAAGTAACTAAACCAACTACGTCCAGAGTTTGAAGGCTAAAAATACCGCTATATCTGTGGTCACGGTGATTTTGCATAACTTTTACGGCGTTGTAAGTTTCGCCAGTTTAATATCATAGAAACTGACACTACAAACAATTTCATAATATAATATGAAAATCCCAAAACAAGTCAAAAGATTTTATAAAATTTATCACACGCATCAAAAGAATGATTACGCTTATTACGATATTATTATTATTTTAGAATATCACATTACTATCACCATATAGTTCTTATTAATTTGTGTTTGACTCTGCGTTTGTCATAAGAACCAATATTTTATGCTCCAGATACCAACCAAGTTATTTAGGTCAAAATTTGACGGAACACCATAAATGCTTATTATAAATAATCCAGATCTCTATATGGCGCTAATAACTGCTTTATTCATGTGAAATATTTTAATTCGTAAAACCAATAAATTTTGGCAGCGGCTGAAAGTCTTTGACAAATATCAATCATGTCAAAACACGCCTGTGGATGATGGTTCTAACGCGAAAACAAACTGTCGACAGCCGCTTGTGCCTTTGTGGTGTTATGTTATTCATCTGACATATATTGGCAAGGGTTCTTTGCTTTAGATCAAAATCTCATAATTTGTCATGTATTCGTTGCTTGACATGGAGGCTCTAAAATATTTACCGCCGGCCGATTTTCAAGTGTTTGTGTCGACAATTCAGACTTTAGCGCGATCCAGGGTGGTGCCTCTTGTGCTTTGCTAAACGAGACGTCCTACCAAAATTGGGATTTCCCCGTCGAAATTCCTCATCAAATTTACCATTTTGCCGAGTCGCGATCTGAAGATTACTTGAAGGAACAGTATTGGGAAAAGGTTTCCGACAAAAATCCCCCGAGTGAAAATGGTCTGCAATTTGCTCGGAGAGGCGGCTCGAGCCTGCGGCTTTCGGTTATGGTAAAGCATATTACACGGTACTTCAGTGTCGTCACAGTGGCTACGTCGGTATTTTAGGCACAGAAAACGAGGGTGTGTTTACGGTCCAGCGTGAAAACTGTTCGGATTAATCACGTACGGCGTATGGCAATAGATCCTATTTCCTACTTTGCTCTGATTTCAGTGCGTATAGTAGTGAACCATTCCCACTGTATGTATATGTCTATCTGTCTTTATGTATGCTCACATGCATTATTTAAAGCAGAGTTTTTGTTTTCCTTGTCTGGTTTCCTTGTCTGTGATAAATTACCTCATGTGCATTTCAGTATGCGTCAATCTGTCTTTATCTAAACCACGGCTTATTTCGTCTTTCATGCCCTGCTATCAAACGCCAAGATTTGATGTTTATACCAATTAATAAAAGACAACGGCACGGCCTCACTCATACAAAGTAGATCTGTCAAGTATCCCTGAAAGCGTATCTGTCTGCGCATAGACTGAAAGATTCGGCCGCGCATGGTCTTCGCCATCTCCAACCCAGGCTGAGTTTTGTTTTGGTAGAGATAGACATATCCGCGACTCACTCTTTCAGGCCTATCTGCGCATGTGAAGAGCATAAATTATCGATATCGTATTAAGAATATGATTCAAATTAGAAAAGTCATCTTTGCACACAGAAGTGAATCTGTCATACAATGGCAAGTTCTTGTTAGCACAGCGCGTTACTCAACACAGATGATATTCGTCAACTAATGGTTTCTGGACAAAGACCACTTCCCGATGACTAATCGTTTTCCATTTATAGATAACTTAGCTTCCAGTGAATTAATCCGTCAGTATTTGAACATGAAAATGTCCTTAATCAAGCCAATGATTTGGACAAGTGCGGTTTTGTCCTGCAGCCAACCACATGAATGAATTTAACCTGCAAAAATAAGAGGAAACGTCACATGCTTCCATTAAAATGGGATTTTCTCGAACAGTAATTACGCAAAACGATGACAAGTTTCTGCTACACAACAACAGCGATAGCTTCGTACAATAGCATCACTTCAGGGTTCGCGACACCGAGTCTTTCTCCTGGACTTGCTCCAAGTCTGTGGGCATGTAAACATCTCAAAACAAAGTAAATTGAACGTGCAAACGTCAGCAGACGGTCGCGTTAGTGGCAGGCGGTTACCTAGATCGTGGGGTGGGCCAGCCAGTAAATGCTGCCAAGACAAGCCAAGCGACCGGGGCCAGTCTCCCTTTGTCCCTTACAAGCATTGTGTACCAACCGTTGCCTGACTCTATTTTACTTATGCCATGCAAACAATTGGCCTTTTATTATCAGTGTACCGTATGTACAGGAACGAGGGAAACTGTAATTAAATATGCCTCAATATCTTCAAGTAAGGCCTTCACAGAATATTGGTCTCACTTCATGTTTATCACCACACGATTTGCAATGTTTATACATATTCTTGCAATTCTAGTCACAATTGCTTGAACCGTGAATTCGAAGTCTGTCTGAACTAAAGACGCTAGAGTTTTGTTTTTCAAAAATCACTTATTTATCTGACAGTAAACGGCGCATGAATTTGAATCTTGGGAAGCACAAACCCAATTTACGGAGATATTACGCGTGCAGACAGTGGTTTGAAAATTAGTAAAACAACGGGGCATTGACCGTGAATCTAAAAATCTTATTTTGCACTCCCCGAGACGTGTAAAGAGTAAAAACGACGTCAGTACTAGTATGTCTGCCTATGTAGATTTGTTGGTTTTGACATTTTGACCTTAGAGACGTGCCAGAAAGGGTAAGTGGATTAATATTGCCCCATGCTGTACACGATCAAGCCTTAAAATATCGAAACACCAAGCGTGTCACTGAACCATGGCAGCAGGCATCGTTTCTTACAGTAAACGCCAAGCCGATTCAGTCTCGGTCCAAATTTATCAAATGACCGGCGTTCCATAAATTTGACGGACTTGCCACAAGTGTAGAATAATATTCCCTTGCGATTAACAGCTTCCGAATAGATCTGCTGTCGTCACACATACATGTATTATGATTGCATGGTTTTCACACGTGTAGAGTTACCATGGTGTCAGTCGTTACTTGCTTGGTATCGGCTGTGGTGATTTTGTCTGTTTGTGCACGTATGAATGCATTTACGAGTGGCTATTTCTGTAGAATGTAAAAAGGTGTACGGTACAAAAATACTTAACATATATATTCATTATAATATGCGCTCTGGCCGTAAAAGGGTGATGTTGTCACGCCAGTCGTCAGAAGCTCTTACATCGACCTCGCGCAGCGGTCATTAGCAAAACAATACCACAATTAATTCATTGGCCATTCACTCACCTGTCGATAATCACGTGACCGCTTGGGTGAGGCTGAAATCGAAATCGGGTCGTCCATTGACATCTGCTAGGGCTACTCCTGTCAAAGGGCACCGTGTTCCCGTGAAAGCCGGCCGATAAACTTCAAGGGAAAATAGCAGTCGGGCTCTGCTCATCGCGATATCGTTCAAGGTGAGTAACGGAAATAGTTGAAGTCTGCCACTGCAACAGAAAGCGCAAATTTGCAAAATGCAAATGACTTACTGTTCCAAAGACCTGGTCTTTGTAAGTAACCTCTCGCTGCTACTGTTGTGTAAGCGTGGTGTTTGAATTCGACATTCAGTCGCGTGTATGGTATCACTGGACTGGCGCTTTCCTTATAGTCCGGACAATATGGCCGACGAAATAACCATTTCTTCCGTACGATTTTAAATTCACAGAAAAAATTTTTGAGTCGTTCACTGATAAGGGGGGAAGGGCGGCCGCGCCATTCGTCAGCCAAAACAAGCTCAGGTGTGACTTTCATTATCGTCATTCTTAAATGTAATATTGTTACACGTTATTCCTAAGACTGCAAATTTCATTATCCATCAAAGATGTCTCGCGCGATTGCGAAATTTTCTACTTTAATTACTAATGACAGCCGTTAATCAACATGAACGATCATAAGGTGTGGTATTACCCTGAGTGTTCCTTCGCCACTGGCGTACCACGGTAGCCAACCATTCAGCATCACTTTCACTCTTTGGTTACATAATTGCCCTTTCTATTTTGACTACGCGCTTTGTGCCGTCACCACAACAACTTGAAGTCCTCCAAGCCAGGGACAAAAGAAGGTAATTCTAATATTTGCTCACACCGGCTGTGTAAAATCACAGTTGCCATGGGGACCACGCGCTAATTGCGAAGTCCAACCACTTGGTGATATTACGTAACAGTTTAAATAAGTGATTCAGTTTTTTCGAATTAAAATCAGTACCCTACGGCACCATGAATATATATTAAATTTAGTTTATTTTCATACACTTCTCATACAACGTTGGTCTCAAAATCTGAAAAGTACAGCTGCATATTTTAGAAAGTAGTCTGTCGCCCGACATATCCACCATTCCCCTCCCCTCCCCTCAATCCAGTTAAGTGATCGGCAGAGAGAAATACTTATTGTGTCTGTTTCCCAAAACATAAAGCATAACAATAGCTTACATGGAAGGGGAATATTCAAATTATTGGAGTCATTGTTCCGACGTTGAGGTACTAGACGGAGTGATCAGCATATGAAAGCATGTTGACATGCTAATGCCTTGGTATGCAGTCTCGGTTTGGTACACGTATGGAAGTAGCATGCATGAGCTTCGCCACTGTGTATTTTGAATAACCGATATCTAAATATATAACCGATGAAAACACACAGCTGTTTAAAAAAATGCTTGAATGAATAAATATTTCCTTACAACACAGCTATGGGTGGAGACGACAAAATAGAGGACAACTTTTATATTACACAATAATCTACGGTGTCAGTGATCACAAAAAATGCGAAAAGAGGTTGTTTGTCGAACTGTTGACTGAAAGATTTGTTTTTCTCTTTCTCTTCCAGTCCCGCGGTATATTTAGCAGTTGCTAAAGAGAACGTGTCCCAAGATGGCGGACCCAGTGACACAACAGCCAGGGCAACCTGCGCAATACACGGCACCCCCTCCGGTAATTCATCTTTCTTACTATGGTAGTATGCACCTCGAAGGTGAAAGACTTCAACCTTTCTTAAACTTTCCTTAAATGAAACTTTCAACCATTTTCAAATCAAGAATAAACATCAGTGGTCACCGTGCAAAGTTTGTAGTGCTTAGCCATGGAGCTACCTCCATTTCTAGCTCCATGGGTTAGCCAATATTTACCGAAATCAGAAATGGCTGCCATCAGGTGTTAACATTATGGAGAAAAATCAAATTTCCGATTTTTTGAAAAACTAATGCGGTCAAAGGGTTTCTCACTCCAAGAGCATCAAAACGAGCCCAAATAAGTGATTAATCAGAAAAGAATTGTAAAAATTTGAGCGTCTAAATATCTATCCCTGAGGCACCTTCTATCTCAATGGTACATTCCTGTGCAAGAATGACTCTGGCGGTCCTCCAAGTGTTGTGACACGAAACAGTTACGTCACTGAGCTTCTGATTTCCGGTCAACCAATTACATGTACAGATGTGTGAATTTAGTTACACTTTGCAAGTTCTAAGTCATGTGAGAAAGATAATGGTAAATTATTTAACCCTTTTCCTGCCAGATAGTATCACTTCCCCATCTGCCAAGTCAGTTAAAAGCGGTATTAGGCCAAAATCATTTGTATTTTCACCCACTTGGCTTGGTATGTTATAGCAGCTTTAGTCTGTAAAAATCATGTTTACAGTATTTCTGTCTTCAGGTACCTTCAATTCTTCAAGTCATTGTTAAAATGCATTATTTTGGACATGTTTTACTTTATTAATTTTAACCAACTTGACCTAATGGTGAAATATGAACTTGGCAGGAAAAGGGTTAATGAGTTCACTAACTGACACATGTATGACAATACGAAAGATAAACATTAAGTTGTTCATTGTCCTTAACCGTAATTACAAGATCACCTAATTAATTTTCCTTCAGTAAATATTGTGCGATTCGGACTTAACGCATCATTGAGTTGCCCATGGACGCACTCTCTAAATTAATTTTCCTGACCAATGATCAATAAAGTCATTAAAAAGACCACTTTTCTTCATACAAAGCGCATTTTTTGGTAGGGTTGCTTTTCACGTGCCATATAAGAAAACGAATATCGAATTTTTTGCCTGCTAAGTGAGAGCGGTGTAAACCAAATCAAATTATTTACATCAAACATAGTATTACTGGATGGTCTCCTTGATAATTTAGCCAGTGTGCACTGTACAAACACGAATTGCGTCGGCGATACTGTTCGTAGCGATAGTCCTGAACTTGACATATTAATGAAAACTCGATTTCACTTAAATAGGACATGTGTCTGATGTGTTCGCGTCAGGGTGTAGACTTCCAGCCTGGTTCCTCAGACATTTTTTATCCTTCCCGTATTCAGCGTGCAAGTTTTTCTGCGTTATATTCTTCAACAACGGGTCACTGGTAAAATATATCAAATGTGAATTTTTCCGTCGACAGCTTATTTTAAATCTGGACGTCACTCATTCTGGCCGAACGCTTCAAACATTGTTTACATTAATAAATGCATGTGACAAGAATATTTGTTAACATTGGCTAGAAACCCAACAACGAAATCTTATTGACTATAGACTCGTAGCTTCATAAATATGCACAAGCAAACCGGCCTTCAATTGTAACTATAAATTAGAACGCACATCTGGATTTAGTTCATTACTGTGTAGATATTAATTCTACATTTCTAAAACTATATTCAGCTATGATGCAGAAAAAAACGACGCGACGACACGTAAAAACTGATTTCAAACTGCCCTGAGTAACAGTATTACATCGCTCGGTATTCAAGATCAACTTTCAACGCGTGCAACGATATGGTGCGTGTTCAAAGTTGCCCTTCTCAGTCATATTTTTGGAACACACAATGCACCTCTGTGCTATGATGATATTTTGATCCGTCTAGCATATTGATGTGAAATTGACGTAATTATTGACATGCCCGCTTTACCACGCCTTGCAGATCGATCATTACCCCACTTAACAACTATAATTAGCGATCAATTTCTGAGATGATGTGAAAATCATTAGGCTAATGTGATCAGGCAACTCGACCATGGTTGGTGCATAGTAATTAGTACGCGTGACGCATTCAGTTTATCAAGTAACCTCACTCAAACCAATTATTGTTGCTTGAAGTCTTTGTTTGGGAAAATCTTGCATTGAAGGTCATTTTAAATACAGAATTTTACACGGAAGTCATTACCGGTAAGATTTATCAAATAAAAAAACACTACAAGTCGTAAATATGTGAAAATGTAAGGATAAAGTATCTTAGAGTATCTGAAACTCAAGGCAAAGTATCTGTCGGAGAAAATGTCAGACATTCGCAGTATTTGACACATTTAATTCCATGGCGAACAAAAACATGACTGTTTGCGCATTAACATAAATTACGGTTTCTGTGTCGCAACTACAGATTCGAAGTATAAATCAGTCAGTGTTTGTCCTCGTTTCTCGTTAACCGCAATTTCGCACAGCATACTGAGTCAAGCATTTGAATTAGAACTTTACTAAGTTTCGGTTGGGAAGGGTGTGCGCGAACAATGATATGCACCAATTGATTCCAAGCATGTATTAAGATTAATATTTCTGCAAAGACATTTTTTTTCATTCAAGTATCGCACTCATATTTTCTTAATCTAAATTAAAACACAAGCATTCTGTCCCATCACCACTGTGACCGTAAGTGTCGTCCTTTTATGCGAGAAAGTAAGTATGAAGTAAGCATCATTACAAAGTCTGATTTAAAATCCTGTTTTTCACTACACATGCTTTATTCTCGGACGATGGTACAGCCGACTATAGCACAACCAAAACCTGTCGAATGGATGCCTGTGCCGCAAGGTGTATCGGGATGTCCGCCAGGTCTGGAGTATCTCTCTCAGGTGGATCAGCTGCTTGTTCACCAACAGGTGGAACTCCTTGAAGGTGAGTGCGTTATTATGATCTCACATCACCCAGACATGTCTCTGATTAACGGAGTGTTCAGTCACTGTAATTCTGTGATTGATTAATTGATTTACTCACGGACTTGTAATGCATGACGAGTACAGAATCTCTGGCTTGTTACTGCAAAACCGATGTTACGAATACCCCCGTGAAGAAGCCGTTAATATTCAGAAGAGCTCAAGCAAAAACAAAAACCAGCATCTTATGCCATTGAGAGTCAACAGGTCAGTGGTACGTTGCACGTCAAGCAAATATGGCCGAATAATGATCCTTTGATCAGGGTTAAACCCGTTTCTCGGACAATGCACTTGGATATGGAAGAAAAACAACTTCAGAGTTCGATAATCACGCACCTTTTGATTTTATGAGTATTTGTTGGCCTCTATGGACAAGCAATTAGACCTCTGTTTTGCAATACTTGTGCTTTTCTTTGTCCAGAATAAAAAAAAATTATCAACCATTCCCGAGAGAATATTTTTAGTGGTGGGTCGCAATTTTTCGCGCAAGCATTTTTGAAGAATCATGAAATTTCACGCATGGCTTGGGGGAGGGTTACTATTTTTACGCAACTGTTACTAGGCAAGATGTGGTAGATGCATCAGAATTGTAGAATCGCTACTTTATTACTGAAAAAATCGTATCTATGGTAACCATAGTTAGGAGAGACTTTTGAATTTGTGCAAAATATGTACAATGTTATAGAACCTAACGCAGGATATTAACTCATATCGCTAGATGTAATTTGTCTAACTTTGCTGATTTTTTTATTTTATCGTATTATCTTTATTGCTTTATGTGGAACAATGTCATTCTCTTTAGTATAATATCGAGAAAATATCAGAATTATGTATGTTCAGAGGAAAAAACTGATTGTTTTAGCATAATATATGTTAAATCCGCGCTGTAATATTATTGATCGCTGAATGAGAACTGGTGACGTCACGGGTAACTTACGATACAACCATAATCCTATAATTGAAAGTGAATTTTTGAACTTCAGTGTCTACAGATATTCGAAAATGCGTTCTTTTTTTCTGTTTTGTAGTGATGACCGGCTGGGAGACTACAAATAAATACCAAGTTAAGAATAGCATGGGACAGCAGGTTTACTATGCATTTGAAGGTAATGCATATCTTTGTATTTGCAGTTCATATTCGCCCAGTGGCGGCGCCTCAAGCTATGTGTTTGCATTTGAATTATAATACCAAAGAAAATATATTATGCATGATACCTCTCATACTTCACATTAAAAAATACCATTTATTGAAGTTTTTGTTTATCTTTTCATATTGTTCATTTAGTGTCGATGCAGTGGAATTTCTTAGCTATTTTGTTTGCATTTCTTTTGTTTTTATTATCCGTTGTGAGAGCTTTAGTTTGTCACTGTGAAAATCCCCTCATTCCAAGATTAATGAGACGCGGTTATTGTATTGTTCATGTCGGTTTCTTTATTGCACTGTGAGTAAATCTGGTGTATGACAGCAAACGTAGAGTGACTTCCCAATAACGAAGTCAAAACTGGAAACACGAGTGTAGCTTATTATGTTAATGAGTATGCAACGAATGAGGCTTTCGGCAGGGCAAACATAAACACGCTGAAGTGTTAGAGCCTTCATCTCGACACAGAGCAATTGCCATTCAAGAAGATTTTCTTACTCGGACTTTGTTTCATTTCACTCAAAATGCACGAACATAATACGTTGATTTCCAAGTGTCACAACGCACGTGCGACATCGTATTGTTAGGGAAATGCATTCTTATGTGACAGTGAGGATTTCAGTGTATTTTGATTCGGTCAGCTGTTTAAGAAACAGACATCGATCAAGGCCAGCCACAGGCCATGAATCATAATAGCTAGTCATGTGGTTAGACGTCTCGAATTGCAAGGAAATCCGCTAAAAAAGAAACCCCAAATATATAAATAAATAAAGAAATTAACTAATTAATTAATAAGTGATTGCAAACCCATGATTAATGGATGACATGCTAATCATTTATGTAGATTGTCGTTATTTTAAAGGTAAAATCCGCCTCGAGCCAGGGGGACAGATATTCGGACTCCCAAACTTCTACCATTCTTTTCTGATCTCGTGGGGATCATTTTAAAGCTCTTGAAGTGAGAAACTATTACTTTTTCGAAAATCGACAATTTTCTTCCCGATAGAGTTAACACAGGGATGGAGGACATTTTGAATTTCAAAAATCAATAAATCTTATTTACTTCTGTAGTTACAAGATGACAGCTGATTTTTATTCTTTAAGTTAATTTGATAACAGAATGGTTGAAAGTTTCATTGTGGAAAGTTTGAGCAAAAGTTTATGTCTTTCATTTTCGAGGCGCATACTACCTTAAATGGCGTATTATGCGGGAACATACTAATAAACGTGATACACAATACTCTCATTGATTAATTCCTTTCCATGTTATATACAGAATCGGAGGTGTGTATGCGGCAGTGTTGTGGACCACAGAGAGGCTTCACCATGCACATCACAGATAACATGCAACAGGTAAACAATTTGTCCTTCAATGTTTTCTTTTATGAATATCGAGCAAAAAAAATAACCTCTGTTCTAAAGTTATTAAGTTTTGTCATACACTGTTGTGTTAATTACATGTATACGAGGTAGTCCTGTCTTGGAAGGAGGCTTCAACAAATGTAGATTGAAAGATCCGTCGCTCCAGGGCCCGCTCTGAGACGGAGGTGAGGGGAGCGTAGAGAGCGCCCTCGAGCGACGGATCTTTCAGTCTACTACAAATTGAGCCAAATAAGATTATCAGATACGATTTCAGCTTTTCATGTACAATCTACCTCCCCTGATTAATGCATAATTTTGTGTTCATCGACTTTTAAAACTGTTTTAAGAAGTAGTTTTATTGAATGAGCTCGCATGTCAACATGATCAGCTTTAAAGATTATAAAAGAAAATCATTAGATTTGGCGCAAGCACTATAAGCAGACATTACGGTGTATGATTTATTTCGCAACAACTTGCTGTCGTCAATTTTAAACCCCTTTATAAATCATGCGTTCGCATACAGTACCCAATGATATAGCAGACTTGAATCCCAGTGTACAGGTTTAAACAACTCACACAAACATTTAGGAGCCCCATGAATAATTTACAGTATATCTTGTTCATTAAAACAGGAGGTTATTCGTGTAAATCGCGAGTTCAAGTGCTGTGCTGGTTGCTGTTGGTGTGCCAATGCCGATTGCTGTGCTATGGAAGTGGCCGTCGAGGCTCCTGTGGGTACCGTCGTCGGTTACGTCAGACAAGCGTGAGTGTCCGTTCTATCGTCTAAGGCTACCGTTGCCAAACTTATTATTAGCTTTTAGTTTTGGAGACAGTTGCTGTGAAAAGAGGCTTGTTATTGCCGTAGGCTTGAATCACTGAATGCCAATTACGTGTGACATACTCGATCAGTGGGCAGGTACGATGTCACACTATTAATAAAAGTCATTAACTAGACTACCATTACTTCACGATTCCCTGCTATCTTGTTCATGTATGAGACTTGTTTATGGTATCTTCACATCTAAAAGTCCCTCATAATATATTTTAGCCCAAAATTGGAACTATATGCCCGAGGGTAGGTGACCATTTGCCCGAGTTATAAGGGCAAATGGTCTTCTGCCTCGAGGGTGCGTAGTCCCTTATTTTGGCTATAGTGTTTTTAAAACTTGCCCCTCTTACATAGTTTTCACTCCAAATATTTCGGTTTACATACAAATGACAATTGTATGTTTTATTTCCGTGTGAAAGGAAAATCTGGTGAACAATTAGAACGATTTTCATCATCGAACGGTGCACTGATATATTTAATCACTTTATTGGGCTTATCGATTTTTTTTACGCATTATGTTGTAAACAGATCATTTATATGTAAAATATGTAATTTAATCATTTTAAGTCTGAAAATTGTCAAGCTGACAATGGTTTCGGTTCACTTTCAGTTTGATGATGACTATGCAAGCCGCGACATCATCAATAAGTTACCGTTGAATCCTATGGAGCGAACGACGCTCGATATTAAATGCAGTATTACTCCTTCACAATTTGCACGTTCAGGTTTACCTGTAGCTTGCATACATGAATGAATAAATGAACAATGAAAAGATGTGAGTGACCATTTCAGAAGTACTGTGGCAGCGAAGGTGAAAGTGGACTTAATATTCATGTCTTCCTAAATATCTGTGATTTACAGACAGAGCGGTTGGTCTCCCAAATACGATATCTTGGATGGCAATAGAGAAACCATTCTGAGAATACAAGGCCCTTGCTGTATATGTCAGGGTGTGTGCTGCACTTGGGACCAAGAGTTCAAGGTAAAGATCATATCTATTTCTGAATTTGAGGAAATGTATCGTGTAGTGTAGTGTAGTGTAGTGTAGTGTAGTGTAGTGTAGTGTAGTGTAGTGTAGTGTAGTGTAGTGTAGTGTAGTGTAGTGTAGTGTAGTGTAGTGTAGTGTAGTGTAGTGTAGTGTAGTGTAGTGTAGTGTAGTGTAGTGTAGTGTAGTGTAGTGTAGTGTAGTGTAGTGTAGTGTAGTGTAGTAAAGTGTAGTGTAGTGTAGTGCAGTGCAGTGTAGTGTAGTGTAGTGTAGTGTAGTGTAGTGTAGTGTAGTGTAGTGTAGTGTAGTGTAGTGTAGTGTAATGTAGTGTAATGTAATGTAGTAAAGTGTAGTATAGTGTAGTTCAGTGCAGTGCAGTGCAGTGCAGTGCAGTGCAGTGCAGTGTAGTGTAGTGTAGTGTAGTGCAGTGCAGTGCAGTGCAGTGTAGTGTAGTGTAGTGTAGTGTAGTGTAGTGTAGTGTAGTAAAGTGTAGTATAGTTCAGTACATTGTAGTGTAGTGTGTACAGTGCATTGTAGTGTAGTGTAGTGTAGTGTAGTGTAGTGTAGTGTAGTGTAGTGCAGTGTAGTGTAGTGTAGTGCAGTGTAGTGTAGTGTAGTGTAGTGTAGTGTAGTGTAGTGTAGTGTAGTGTAGTGTAGTGTAGTGTAGTGTAGTGCAGTGTAGTGTAGTGCAGTGCAGTGCAGTGTAGTGCAGTACAGTGTAGTGTAGTGTAGTGTAGCGCAGTGCAGTGCAGTACAGTGCATTGCATTGCAGTGAAGTGGAGTGGAGTGGAGTTTGGTGTAGTGTTATGAAATGAAATGAAATATAAAGTGATATCATAAAGTGTAATGTAATGTTTTTTTAATTTCATAGGTATTCAGCAAGGATGGGATGACTGAAGTAGGAAAAGTGAGCAAGCAATGGTCTGGATTATTGAAAGAGATGATGACCAACGCTGATAACTTTGGAGTTACATGTAAGTATACCAGATGTTGTGTCTGGAAAAAAATCTATGAGAAGCCTTGTAACGCAATGTTTACTTTTCTAGTTCTATCATTGAATCTGTCAGTTTAAAATATGCCTTTAAAAGGTATATCGTTCCTCTCTGTGCCGTTCTTATCTTTGAAGTGTATATGTAATGAGAAATGTACCAATATTAAATGTAAGAGTTTCATACAATAAAACTTTAGAATAGTGTTAGATATCACCTTTATTCTTTGATGTGATTCAGCACAGCAAAGTTTGGCGCAAGACTTTTTCAAACTGGTTTTAAACTTCTTTGTTACTTGTGTTCTATGTGAAAAATTTTCTGGGGCTTTGACTAGCAAGTTTTGTGCCTTTTTTCTTTCATTTGATGAGCACGTTTTCGAAATAATAAATAATATATTAAAAAAATAAATAATAACTGACTTTACATATACAGGTAGGGTTGAAAGAACAAATTCTGAGCATTTATGCATGCTCAAAGAAGAAATCAAAAGACTAAAATACGAACAACAAAAATACCTACAGTAAAACAATTGTGTTGTATTTTAATGTCCTCGAGGTTGGGTCCCACATTTGCATACTTTGAACGATGTGTTTAGCCTCTTTTAATAATCTCACAACGCTATAATATGATCCGAGTAAAGTTACTTAGTCATCATCGAATAGGTTCTATCCTCTACGAAACAGATATTACTGCTGAAAATCGACTCCCCTTGCGTTGTACCACTTATAAACTCTGACGCTATTCAACTTGCCCAGTACACGGTCTCATAAGTCCCACTTGCGCGAGCGTGAGTAGAGAAACTAAACGGCGCCATCACCGACAGGACTACACTACTTAAAATGCGAAAGTATACCTTTGCCGCAATTTCACAAAAAAATCAAAATTCGCTGAAGTAAAAGCAGCGATTCCGAGGTGCAATTCAACTCTTCTTCCTGACTTAAAACGAATGTACTGTATAAGCTATGCAAAGTTAACGAAGGAAGTTACTGAATCAGATTTAAAATTCCTATTTGGACCCAATTATTAGCGTCGCTGCTATGGCACTTTACGCCAGCAGATGTAGACCGTCTATATTGCCAGGCTTCATAAAAGATACGTCTACCTGCCAATATTTATGCTAACCTCACGGGATAAATAAACTTTGCCCAGGTACCAATGCCTGATAACCATGTACTACGTAAGAGATGAAGAGTTTCTCAGAAGATGATCCCGCAACAATTTTGGTCATTTCTTTGACCGAGCGTAAAAAGACCGGACTTTGAGATGACTATTGTTTGCACTCAGTCACTTATAATGAACTTATCTTCACACTACGTCCGTCCACCAAGCAGCAATAGTTATCTGTTTGATAAGGCAAGCAACTTACGATTCGTATCACGGTGTAATGTAAGCGAGGTTTTGGACCATTCTCTTGCTGACAATATGAACATTGGTAATATGTATAAGTAACGGAGTATTTTCGGAGGTAAACCTTTTCCTCTATTTTCATCTTGTAGTTCCCCTCGACTTGGATGTCAAGATGAAGGCAACAATGCTCGGGGCTGTATTCCTGATCGTAAGTCACAATTTGATCTTTGTCTTGTAACTTGTGTATGTATACAAAGCATGTCATGTCTGGATGACAAAGACAGCTACCCAGAATGAGCATGCTGAAACATCGATAAGTTGTGCAAATTACAGTATGACAGACACCACTATACTTTGGTGAAATTTAAGAGCTTATTGAGTCAGATCTTTTGACCAAGGAGACGGTGGTTGTGAACCACATTCAGTCTTGTTTCTTCGTATATGCCACCATGTACAGTTTAATGGCGTTCCTCCGCAAACATTTTAAATTCCTAAAATCTGTTCTTGTGAATTTTAATGTGTATTTAAACCTGGACTTATTATTATTTTGAAAACATTCTTGAACAACGCACAACTTCAGAACCTGTACCAGATATGTGACGCTTTATGACCCAGTGATTCGAAATGGATTTGGTCCAAATGTAGTAAGTCTTTCAACAAAAGTGTTAAAATCTGCGACATGAGGCAATTGGTATTCTTCGTTTGTTCTTTCCATTATATCTTTAATGACAGAAATGAGGATTTTTCTGTAATTCATCAAAATTAAAATGTTCCATTTTTCTTTTCCAATTGTAGGATTTCATGTATTTTGAAGAGAACAATAATGATGACAACTGAGAAGAGACGAAGACTCCCTGGGACAAATGAAAAGCTAAAAATAAACTTACAAGTGCCAAATGTTACACTGAAACTGAATCGCAAAAGAAGCCAAAAAGTTCACGCGAGGTGAATTTTTTTTTAATCAACACTCTCTCATATAAAAATTACGCAATCGGTCAAAATTCTAATTAATCCACCGGAATCAAGGCCGAGGTGAAAATCGCCATCATTTGACATTATTTTTCTGATTGTAATTTCACTCGAAAAGTTATTATGTTTTTACGATAACGCACGGATTAAGGCCAGTGAATAATCCCCATTGATGATGAAGTCAAAAGGTTATTTGTATAAACATCAATACTTACTGGTATACTATGCATAAATCAATCCAATTCATCATGGGTTGTTATTTCACTTTTTTTGCTGTCGTTTGGAGTCACGGTTGGTCATCGTTTTGGCCTGAGCCCACTAACATTTTGTTAATGTCTGTACCAAAAGAATCCATACAGATGGGCTTTCAGTCTATTATCGATACATAATATTTTGTACCAGTGATTTAGTTTGTGGCGCCACTTTGGCATCTAAATTGTTCATACTTACACCAGGAAAGAGGAAATAATCCATATAGAGTCCGCGAACAGATAGACAAGAACATAATGTCAAAAGATAGCACTTTTGCATCTTTCGCCAAGCAACGTTTGCAGTGGTCACACTGTTTATAGGTCTTTGTGAAAAGAAATCTAGCATATAGTTAGTTATGAACCACAATAATGTACCTATAATCAAAAGATAATATATGATCGCATATATACTAGCACATTGTATTATATGAATATGTTTGTGTGGTTAGCATTTAGGAACAACAATCCTTCCATAAAGTATGAATAGATGATATCCTTTATGTTTTTCGTCTGTGAATTAGATAATTTGTAGTTATTACACACTTGCAATATAAATATGGGATCTCTTTCATCGGAGAGAATTTTTTTACAAGAACTGACATTGTTTTATACTTCCGTTTACACTTAAATAATAGTTAACTGATTCATATATATATATATATATATATATATATATATATATATATATATATATATATATATATATATATATATATATATATATATATATATCCCTAATGACCCCAAATGACCATTTGATGTAAACTACATTAAAGTTTAGAAGTGAAAAGTCCTCTAGTCTGTTAAAGCCTACTTTCATAAGTGGAAAAAAGACACTTTAAAATGGTAAATTTATCTTGTTGGATAACTGTCACTTTTCTCATCCTTATCCTTTAGCAATATGGTCATTTCTTTGATGAAATAAACTAGTTCATATACCACTTTTTTAGTTAGATGTTGTGTGAAGATTCAATGCGCAGAAAGTTGTCTAAGTTGTAATCTATATTAATGTTAAGAGTGTGTATGAAAGAACACTTGTTGCGACAGGGTTTTTTTAAAGATGAAAGGCTTGTCTTTGAAAATCAGAAAATATATCAAACATTGATGTGTATGCGTGTGTTTGTCGCGAGGTGACAATTTTATTTATAACTTGTCTTTTTTAAACTCTCAACTTTTTTCATTCGGGTGCAAAAATATATATACAGCGTCGATGTACATATAATACAATACGAATAAATTCTAAAAATTGTGTTTTGTGTGTTTATTTGTTAAGCTGTCACAGCTTGATCGTGCAGTCACGGTTAAGTGAATTAACTTGATGGAATGAAGTTGAATTAGATTGTGTGCTTCACAACCTTTTAATTTATAGAATGTTCTCAAGTTTTCATGACGGACAAAACCGTTTACAAGAATTAAATGACTTGAATGCCTCGTCTCATAGTGTTGGAGCGGTGAAAAGTGATGAAATTTTGATGTCATAATGGCTTAAAAACATAAGAAAACTATTATTTTTTTCTAGGATAGATCATTTACTATTATGAGTATTTCATTAATCTCTCCTGCTATTCAAATTGCCTTTAATATACGGTCACATCCATCCATCCATCCCAACATACATACAGACAGGCATACAAACAGACATACACAAATTAATTAATTAATAAACAAAAAATCGAAATAAATAAGAAATAAAGAAAGAAGAGACGTGAAAAGAAGACGTAAACAAGAAAAAATTAGGTAAACTCTTTCACGGTTATAATTGCGTTCATTGCCGGGAGTCCCTGCTGGAGTGATTTTGAATCAAAACGCCCTCCAGTGAGAAAAATAGCAAGGAAGAATGGAAAAGAAAGGTGGTGATTTAAACAGGAAAACTTCGACAACACGTAAATCGGCGAATGATGCTTTATCAATTCGACTATTGTCTCACTACGTCTGATGGTCTAGTCTACTGCATCGATGCAAATCACGACCAACGTGTATAGATGGTGATATCCCCTCATCAATCTTTACGTTAACAACTGGGATGTTGCTCCCGCAAAAACGCTGAAACTGCGATTGTCTTTGTAACTGACCCGCAGTACGCTCAGCCGGTTTAAATAATCCACCTCTTGTTTAGCATACCACGGAAATCATCAAATCCATCACACAAAATTCGCCATAACCAACTTTGACAATAGTGCAACGCAGTTTGTTGTGGGAATTGTTGTGTACTTTCATGGGTGATCCTAACTCAAGAGCTACGTGGCTGTGTGCCCAAGTGCAAAATTTCTGCAGTTTAAGTAATAAACAGATGGTCAAACCAATTTACTCTATCGATTAATAAATCACATTAGGGCTTCAACGGTGCCTTCTATAGGCATGAAGTGGTGATCTCTGATATATATTGACGAATTCTACATGTAGGAGCCAAGCTTATTACGGTATGACTAAATCGTGGAATCCTGACCCTGCAAAGGAAGCTGTGGCCTTATCAAAAAAATTTACTTTCCGTCGATTCGATGTGTGCAAATGGTCAATCCATGGTTTCACATCGTATATTCTTTCAGCCCCCTTTTCGTCATTTTTATGCATGGCCTTGACACTTTTTCTAGTTGAAAGTCGTCCAAAACTGACGCAAACTGTCAGCCTACACGTAGGTATTATGTTAAGTCGAGAGGTGGCTATATAGTATACGCAGTCGCCGGTAAGCGGACATCAGCAATAACTTTTGGCTGTGCCGTTATTTTTGCCCTGTATATAATAGAGGTATAGGACTGAAACGTAAATTGAAGTGAGCATGAATCTATTTCTAGTTAAAGGGAGGCGGTCGTCGGAACTGCGCGTGTGCGACTTTCTTGTTTACAAACAATGTGTTTCATGCATGATACTAGGTGCATCACTTCAACATCGCTGCAACATTTATATTTTATGATATTAATTAATTGTTAACAAACATGTTTCAACTTCCATCAATCGCCAACGTACTCTAAATATAGTATTTACATCAGTCGTAGGGGCTCCTGGCAACCTTTGAGCAGAGTTCCGACGACCGCCTCCCTTTGAGCTGCAGAATCGTGGCCCGTAACATTTGGCATGCCGGCACGCGGCTCTTGAATTAGGCTTACCTGTATTTTGGCCCTGTGTATTTCGTTTCTTTCAAGGTTAACGTTTCGTATTAACCTTTATTTCACTGAGTTTGGAGCAGAATGAAGTGTAAGCCCGTTAGCTTATTGTCGCTTTATTCGTGTTCATAAAGTAAATGTTTTGAGGTATATGCTTGTAATCATTGTCTCTTGGCCAAAGGATTGCACACTCTATTCTTGGGCGTCAATTTATAGTGAATAAGTGTTAAATGCCCAAAGGTACCCTACCATTGCACCAATTGTTACTCTACACAGAAAATCGCTCTCTCACTAAAAGGTAACATGAATATGCCTTAATTCTTCCGTTCCATTTTCAAGAATAATAAACAGTCGACGTCCTCGATATTTTAAGACTAAATGTCACACATTCATCAATCAACACAAATGAACTGTTTCGTCTGCATTGCTTGATGCATATCCGTCTCAAGTTCGCCTGTCATTATTAAGTCCAAGCAAATGTCCACTGTTTTAGTTCAAAGGCGTGGCACTCAGACAGGAAAGAATTCCATAAGGCTCACCACCTCAAGATTTTTTTCATAGGTAGGATTAACCCTAAAACTAACTCTATCCCTAATTCTAATCCTCTCCAAATGTTATATTTGATGTGCTTCTTCCAAAGAAAGTCCGGGATGAAAGTGATTTCCAGGTATTAGGGGAAGGAACTCTTGCTTTCAGAGATAACACTCCACGTCAACGTCCAGCTCTTTTAAGGAGTATTCCAGCTTTCGTGAGATCACGTCCGTGCAACCTTTTCCAGTTACAGCGCTTCTCTTTCCGTTTCTGTGAAGTGAACAGGGAATGGAAATGAATTAAAGTCATATTTTCCGATCCCAAGAAAATCAAGCTGATTCTTAGCGAAATTAATTCCCCCTCTTCAACACATATACGAAAGATGTGGGAATCACAAAAGGCACATTCTGGGTTTATTTTGTCTTAGTTTGTTGCGCACCTTACAGAATAAACTGCTGGTTTATTTGAATGTAAAGTTGTCAGCCAAGATGATGTCTCTCTTGAACTACACAATTTCTCGTACCAAAACACTTATTGTGAGTTATAGAAAAATGAAATCCAAGAGAGATATTCCTTCAGAGTGAGAGTGGCAGATATATAAAACAGTCTGGCATATGTGCTGTGTTATCACCAGTCAGTAATAAGATTTTTGAAGCTCTGTTGGCAATCGGCCACCATCAATTATCTGAATGTGACGAAAAGAGGTAACTCATTGCTTATTCTATAGCGAGGTAATGTCTTCAAGATAATATGCGCCTCTAAAGTGAAAGACTTAGTACGCGTTTGCTCAAACTTTCCTCAGTGAAACTGTAGACCATTCTCTTCCCAAAGCAAGAATAAAAATCAGGGGTTCACCGTGCAAAATTTGGTGATAGAGAGACAAGTTACCTAAGATTTCCCGATATTTGATATTCAAAATGACCGCTATCCCTGTGTTAACCCTATGGGAAAATGAAATTTCTGATTTTCGAAAAATTAAGACTGCAAGAGTTTTCTTTCATCAAGAGCTTTAAAATGAGCCCCACAAATAGTATATTAGAAGAGAATTTATATTATTTGAAAGCCCCAATTTCTGTCCACGTGGCGCGTCCTACCTTAATCTTAAAAACCTTAATATAAGCTTCCTGCATTATCGCTGTGAGGCTTGCACTGCAAAGTCAGGGACTGCATATTCGATTCGTCCATTGAGTTCATAAACAAACGTGTCTTTATTGCAAACACAAGTCCATGATCATGATGTTTTAGATGTCTAGCAACTAATAGCAATGTGTCCACTTGAACTTACCGAACAAAGACCCACACATGAATGTTTGTTTTTAATCTAACATTATGCAAAGAGGAATTTTAGAGCGTGTTTCTTTTGAAAAACACTTCAACTGGCCGCCTATAATAGTTTTCAGCTTCTATACTCTATTTTCTGGTATAAGGTATATCGGTGATTTGCATGATATTATAGCCTGTACGATTGTTGTACCCACCCGTGCATTTCTTCAAACTCTTCCACTGTCGCCGGTAGAGGGCGGTTCAAGGTTTCGGGGGCAATCAGAAAAAAAGTTCCTGAAATTGCAGTCAAGGTACCGATGATGACGTACGGAAAAGGCGGCCAAATATCTGTAAGCAGCCTGGTAAATGGTATGACGCTCGCTGATACACGGGCGATGAGTATATTAAAACCAATAGCCATATTACTGAATAGAGAAATATGCAGATATATGTTCATTAGCAAGATGTGCTCTTCACTTCACATATATTGCAAAATATTTGCCCATAAAAGTACGAGTTAAGACATGTACGAACCCACCCATCCACCCACCCACCTACCCACCCACCCACCCACCCATCCACCTACCTACCTACCTACCTACCTACCTACCTACCTACCTACCTACCTACCTACCTACCTACCTACCTACCTACCTACCAGTCAATATGAGCAAATGAAGGATTGAAGGCTTAAAATAGTCGAGTTTTCCTGGATCTTACAAAGTGAATTTCAAAGGTGTGATGAAGAGTAACGACATCGTTCAAAACGCAAATTTTTGCCTGATTTCATTCAAGAAGTCGAAAGGTTAACATGGTAATGACACATTGTACCAATCATTTAACTGCAGTAGTAGCAAAGGAAATATCATGAAATCGTTAAAAGTACTAGTCTTTGTGGCTCTTACTTTATAGCAGTTGGAAAGAGTTCAGCCTCGTAGATGTAAATTGACCAGAAAGCGGCCGCAGCACCAAGTTTGCCGATCATACCAAACGCCGTCGAAAGATACTGCCAATCTGAGACATGGAAATTATATGTAAATCCGGCATATGAAAAATGTCAAGTACAATTATACATTGTATTATATTGGTAGATTGATAGTTAGAAAGGGAAACAGAACCACATACATGTCAGACAGACACGTCAGACAGAAATACAAATAGATAGATAGATAGATAGATAGATAGATAGATAGATAGATAGATAGATCGATCGATCGATAGATCGATCGATCGATCGATCGATCAACGCCACCTACCTGCCGGAGGGAACGGACAGATGAAACACGATACACCGCTCACGATATTGAATATGGCTATTGGTCTAGTTCGCCCCCAACGGTTGATAATATATGCACAAACAAGGATGGATGGAACTTCGACTACGCCGGACAGAAAGAAATTGACGTATGGATCCCCAGCCAGCGATGTTGAAAAAATAGATAACCCAAAGTAGCACATGGTCATTGCGAAACTGAAACAAGACAAAAAACAATCACACCAGAACCACAAATTTGGACCAGCGAAACGCAGCGTAAAGTGTCTGTGACAGCTGCAGAAGATGTTGAAGGTTAAGAACTAAGGGTGGAAGATAATTTCCTCTAGATATTCAGATTCTCAAACTTACGATGCTGGTTTTGTCTACCATTTGTGGGGGCTCATTCCGAAGCTCATGAAGTAATTAAATTTTTAACGATTTATTTTTTGAAAGTTGAAATATAATTTTCCCCATAGAGTTAACATAGGTTTCACGCATCGGTAAATATCGGATATTTGTTTCTCTATCACAACATTGACCGCTGATTCTTTATTCCCAAATGGTTTGGTTGAATGTTTCCCACTAAGTCTTTCAATTTCGAGGCGCGTACTTACCTTAACCCTGCTGTAATTTTTCCCACAAAAATTCTAGTGCAACATTTTACCAAATTTTATGAATTTTTCTGAAATTGTTCTGATAATTTTTGACCAAATGTATATTACACTTCATTGGCTACACTTCTTTATCAAAATTTAAGCAAAAATCTCAAAAAACTTGACAAAGATATATTTTATGAAGGCAACAAAAATTGACTTTGGCGCTCAAAGGGTTAATATAGGTTTTCCCGCCCAGCCAATCAGTATGCCGAGTTCCAATTTTAATGACTACTACTCACCCATTGACGCATATGATCAGAGTGACATTTCGAAGTTTTGTCGTCTTGAATAAATCTGCTAAGCTATGTTTTTCTGCGCTGCGTGCCATCGACAAGTTTTCTTGTTTCCTATCGCAGCTTCTTCTCTCAAGATTCTGTATAGAGAGTACAAAATGAGACAACGAGCCACTAAAAATACAGCTCCAAGTAGAAAGATGTGGTCATTCTTGAAACCAACGCATCCATACCAGCAATCAGAAATCCACAATCATACAAGTTTGATTGCAGACTATAACAAATAAGCAATAGTGACGTCATTAGCTCACACATAAATTATGTCCGACGTTTTGAGGACGCAAATCAGTCGGCAAAATAACATTTTATAGAATACTAGCTGTGAAGTAATAACCTACAAATAGTAGAGAAACATCTAGATATGTAGGAAAACTATCCGATTCAACAGTATTTAATTAACGTACATTGTCTACAAAAGCAGATATTGAAGTAAAATTTTACATGATAGATGAATTATTGCTGATTGTTTCCCGCCATTTTGTCATTAATGAACCTTGGAGGCCTCTGTATTTTCATTCATGACTACATCTTTCGCTCAAAGATTAAATTCCCATAGGAAAAGAAGAATACCACAAGAATAAACTTAAGAAACAAATTGCAAGTGATTTAAAGAAAAATACTTGGATCGTATTATATTTACATGTGTTACAATCAAAATATGAGCAGACTACCGGTCTGTCAAAATCTTATACTTATCACCTCATCCTCGTTCAAGACTTTGCATGTTGCCCACATATCGATATTTGATAGGCATGATTTCTTCGACACTATCATATACTTAAGAATCATAATTCCTCACTTAACCAACGTAAAAGAGCGTGAAAGGTGCGCTAAGATTAGTTTTCTTACATTCGAGAATGTCCTGGTGAATACAAAATAAGAGTTTGGTAATGTCGCACGGTTCATTCGCACAGCTTTGCGAATGATCACATCAGCCTCTTGCATGTGACCCTGTGTCAGCAGCCATCTTGGTGACTCGGGAACGACTCTATAATAGATAATCGAAAGTGGTCATCTGAATGTCAAAATCGATACTAGGGTCTTTTTTACCACAGAAATGGTAATGATCCTGTGGCCTTAGAAAGCTTCTTGTCTGTTACTAAAAATTTATCATCATTTTACACCTAATAAGTAGCATCATGCACCTTGTCTTTGGAAGTCGTTTCAAGTTGTACCAAAAAATTAACGTAATAGTTACTCTTTGTGCATGTCCAATTTTTCTCTCTAGAATGTTCATCCCTATTTCCTATCCACAATCACCATTAATAAGAGTGGGGTTGAGCCAAGCAATGTAGTGGTGAAAGGCTAAAAAAACATTTTACCCACAGATTTCTAGTCAGCGTGACGGCAAGGTCTGGCCTATAGGCAAGAAGCTAACCTGTTTACTCTTGATAAAATGCCAAACAATCATTTCACAGCCGTGAGGGAGTTGGTGTGCAGAGACAAGAGTCATATTTCTATGCATTCATTACTCCCACAACAGTTCACTTACTAGGTATTTTCACTCAAAAGTGAAGCAATTAGTCATAGCTTGCTGCATCAAAGAATAAAGTAATTGACTTGAATTAGGAAGGTAAAAAAAAAGATTTTGTGAAATGAAATTTTCCCAAGAACGCCGCCGTCGACAAACGGTTGTATAAGCCTTACATTTATTTCGAAGCTGTGAAAGTAATGAAGCATACCATTTGGCTACATCAATAAACACATGGAACCGTACCTGAACATGTACACAACCAGTAACACCACCTGGGGTAAAGCGATAGCTACTTGTAAGATTCGCCAATGTCGAATGAAATAGGCAAGTAGGGCAAAGATCATGTGACCACAAACATACATGAGTGCCAATAAGTTTCCGACTGCCGATCGTTTCGAATGCCCAGTCCATTCGAGCACTGCAGAATACAAGGAAAGTTATACTGCGATTAAATGTTATTATGGGATATCTTAACGAATTTACACCAGGTGTGAAAAATAGTTGACAAGACCCATCTGCTACTATGCAATAGATGTTTATTCTTCCTAACGTTTCGGACGGACACGGACGACCTTCTTCAGAGGCTATACAGACACAATGGAAAAAAGGGGAACGAAAATTACATTTGTTCTACTGTTCCACAAAATATAGTAGTCGGAACTGCGCTCAAAGGTCGTATGGGACCCATACGACCCATGGCAACAATGTATCCAAGGCACAATGGTGATTGATGAAAGTTAAAACATGTCTGTCATAATCTATCATCGTATAATTTAAATGTTGCAGCTATGATGATGAGGTGCATCTTGATATTGTGCACGGTGCACGAAATACATTGTTTGTAATCAAGAAGCTCGCACAGGCACAGTTCCGACGACTATATCCCTTTAAGTAATACTGGGGATCTTAACCATTTTACATTTCTTCCCACTGAAAACCATACACTTGTCCTTGTGTGAATTAGATACAATATCATGATCATTGCCATACCCTTCTTAAATATTAAGAAGGCATTGCAAACCTTTGATAGAAGGACTGAGCAGTGTCATGTCATCTGCATAACACAAGTTATTTGCATTTATACCACTTATACTACATCCAACCTCAGCGTTACCTAATTTGACAATCAAATCATTAATATAAATATTAAAGTGGCAGGGTGACAAAACGCCACCTTGTCGAACACCATTTATCACTGCAAACCAATCAAATGTAACATTACCCCATCGCACACAAAATTGTTGATTTCTTTACCGAAAATAAATTAATCTTACAATGTACATTGGAGCCTTTCGATCGATAAGTTTCTGAATTAACTTAAAATGATTCACTTTATTAGTGTTAGTATGTCATTACAGCTTTAAAATACGCCTGAAGTTAGGTATCCATATTGGCATCTGCCCTTTCATTCATGTTCGTACAGTCATATACTGTACCTCAAACGATTGATCGAAATTTTATGATCTTAAGATTCCCCACACACCTTTTTTCATAAACATCATGCGCATTCAATTATCAGTACATTTACCGTATGCAAACGGCGCCAAGAACACGCCTGGGTAGGTGCAGCCAATAGCAAACTGACAAACGATATACATGGCCAGATAGGGCGATACAGCCGATATGAAACAGAAGACGCTCTGCAGAAGCAGGCATGAGGAGATGGACATCCATCTGCCATATCTTTTGAAGAAGAAAAATATAAAATATAAATTTACAATATTTGAGAGTCAATAAACATCAAAAGATGGCGTTTTGTAATATTTGTAAAAACCTGCTATCATGACAATCTGTGCTTGCATGCAAAACAGTCACTTACTTACGTCATGTCACGCACGTAAGTGGCTGAATTTTATGGAGGCACTATAAGTACTGAAAAGTTCTCAGCTTTTTGCACGTGATTCGTCCGAGTATTTACAGTCATGTTGTTTATTGTTAATTTTGTATATTTAAATAACATGATTCAGTTCCATTGGTATGGTTATTTGGCGTTCATTCAAGCGATATTAAAATGAACGAGCTAGGTGCCTTGTCGTAATTTTCCACCATGGTTAAAATGTCTGTGAGCGACTGACTGCCTTTGTACACACAGTGTGATCGGGTTTTCTCTGCGTACAATCTCCATGAGTTTTACTTGCATGGAGTGCAACAATAAGGAAATAGGGCAAGTAATAACGACACTGCTAAAATATCTACACCCATACATAATTTTGAGAGAGATTTGTAATGTTTAGCACAATCTCAGGAGAGAGGACAAAGAATGCCTCACACAGAGAACTGGAGACTAGACAAAAGTGGTAGTCGTACTTACGCTATACAAATACAACACTTTCGTACAAATATGTATTATAATACTAAATAACACTCTTTTTGAAGCAAAGTAAACTTGAGCATGTCAAAACAGGCAATCGCATACTATTTAAGCGATCTGTATTCATAACTTTATTCTAATTCTGCAAATGACTAATTGAACCGACAGTGGACATTTCTAAAAAATTAATACCCATTTTAGGATATTTTTATCTTTGTATACCTGTACGTTTCGTTAAGCATAAATAGGGTGTTGTAAGGTATATAAAATAATAATAATAATAATAATAATAATAATAATAATAATAATGCGTTTTATGATTTACCTGTCAGATATACTGCCAAATACGATACAGCCGATTACCATTCCCGCATAGACTGCAGACTGCGCTAGTTCCCTCAGCCATTTTCTGTCACATACCAGGTCCCACTACGAAGAATTGAATACAAACTTAAATCCGTGTCTTAAAAGGATAAAGTCGTCGGAACTGCGCTCAGAGGTCGTATGGGACCCATACGACTAATGTAAACACTGTATCCAAGGTACGATAGGATCGATGAAACATGTCTGTCATAATCTACATCGTATAATTTAAATGTTGCAGCTATGATAATGAGGTGCATCTAGACGTCGTGCACGAAAATCATTGTTTGTAAACAAGAAACTCGCACAGGCGCAGTTCCGACGACGGTTTCTCTTTAAACGCTATCTCAACAGGTGCTCCATACAGCAGCAGACGTGAGAACATAAAATTGTGACCGAATCTATAGAAGGTATAAATAGCTGACCGACAAAATACAGCTTCAAAAGAATAAATTAACGGGATTAAGATGTAAATTTTGACCATGTATTGTTTTTGTTACCTCTTATTCTTTTACTCGCAAAAGGTTGTTGAAATACAAAGATAAACCGTACAAACGCAGCGCACTGTGTACAAAATAAAATGCAATCGTTTTAACGTGAATTATCGTCTGCACCAAAATTTCACCTCTCAGCAATAAAATCTGACGCAATGTGTTTGCCAGCCGTGTTGACAAAATGAACACTAGACACTTTGACATGACTTTTCGAAGTAGAAAAAGAAACTGCATTTTACAAATATTAAACACAAATACATTATTTAAAACAGAGAGATCCAAGAGAGATCCTTATTTAATTTTTTCATGGGAAAATTTGTATAAATTGTTATGAGTTCATTACTGTTTAACTTTTACCTTAAACATAAATTGTTTTCAAAAATGTTTTGTCTAATTTAATTAAGTCAAGTCTTGCTTGGGTTCTGTTTTCAGTTGCTTTTACTCATATCCGATTGCCACTGAACTAGAATGCAATTTGTGAATACCCTGGACACTCCGACACTGCGCATCGCTATCGGTGAATTTAGTTAACGGCACGGTTTCTATAGCCATTATTGTGTGCCATGCAGGCGATGAAATGACCTAAAAATAACTTGCAGTCCCACAATGTCTTCCAATAAAAGAAGACTTGAAGATGTACCCCTTCATGCGTGAATGAACGTCCTAGTTGTTAGATGGACGGAATTGTCCGTACCTCGGTTACTGTGGTGGACTTGTACTGTGTCAAATCGTACGTCCAACTACTACATTGCCGATGCACTGCTCCGCTGCTGTTTCGTGGTAACGTGTCATTGATGTACAATTGCATATGGGAGCTGTTCATAAATGATTTCGCACCGATCGGTCTGTCATCCTGTCGATAGACAAAAAAGTAACATTCGCTTTGACTGGTAGCCACAGTTTCGAATGACGTTCCGTTCTGTTGATCACCGTAGTGCATGTTTGTCTGGCACGCATAGGCAACATCCGCACTCATAAAGATCTGTCCAAACGTTATGAACGGGACAGTGAACAAGATCGCCGCATTGATGAGAAACAAGCGCCTCTGATAGGGACCAAAGTCACCGAGGAAAACAAGAACTTCATCGAAATCCATGTTTAAGTGTCGAGTTCTATTACAGCAGTATTGTAGAAATACAACTCAGCTGCGCAGCTGATAAACAAGGCTAATGAATCAACAGCAGTAGTCACGTGACAAACTAAAATTTGCATCTAATAAGCCGTTGAGCATTATTCGCTGTCCCACAGTCCCTCCACACAGGACTGTGCTTCTTCAGATTTTTGGAAAGTGTCTTTGCACACTGCGCGTGTCGGGTCCGTGTTTGAACAGGCACAAAGCTTACGCAATCGACCAGACAAACTATCAAGGCCTCGGGTGCTGGACTATACATTCAATAACCTTCCATACAATACAATGCCATACAACGCAATACAATACGGAGTCAAAATGGTCGCACGTAGCAGACCTATTTCCAGAGCAAAGCGCAGCCAGCGGTGGAAATGGGGCAGCGATGTAGTCCAGTGCGACAACAGGGCGTCAGGTTCATGTGCATTTGTATCTAAGGAAGTGTAGCTTTTGAATAAAAATGACAGCTTTGGCACCGTGCAGGATAGCTTGGGCAGGGAAATGATAGATGCTAGAATGGAATCGGCAAGTTTGGTCAGAGAACAATTTGCATATTTCCGATGTCGAATTTCTAGGCAAGTGTGAAAAGAATTTCACTTTCTATAGTGAAGCTCACTCAAGTACCAGGTGGTTAGATCATTGTGTGAGTACACATGCTGCTCATAATGCAGTTCGCCATATCAAAATTTTGTATGATTTTACTGTCTTCTGACCATTTTCCACTCAGTGTTACAGTCGAAATGGCAGGTCTTACTTACTTAGATTTAATCAGGCGCACTTTACAAACCCTAGCATCACACCAAATTGGTCAAGAGCAAAACCCGAGCAATTGAATGATTACCGTTCCGCCACTGGTCGTCTTCTCGGTAATATTATAATTCCTGTTGACACTTTATTGTGCTGCAATCCAAAGTGCGATCATTTGCACCACAGGGAGGATTTGTGCAACTTCTACTCAGCCATTGTTCAGCAATTGTAGCTAGCTGCACATTATACCATTCCGACTTCAAACTCCAAATCGTGTTATGAAGTCCCAGGATGGAACGACCAAGTGCGTGATTATCACCACATAGCACGAGATGCCTTTAAAATTTGGGTTACGAGCGAAAAGCCTCGTGTCGGTCCCTTATTTGATCTGATGCGAACAACTCGTTCTAAATTAAAGTTGGCATATAAAGATTGTAAAAGGAGTGAACAGATGGCTAGGGCTACATGATGCGATGGCACAGAAATTGTCGCAAGGCGATTCACGTAAGTTCTGGAAATCAGTGCGTTCCGGCACATTCACAGGCAAAGCGACCCCACACTACAATGTGCCAATTAGTGTTGGTGGTTGTAATGGCCTTGCGGAAATTGCTGATATGTGGAGGACCCAGTATAAGTCATTGCTTAATTCAGTGAAAAGCTGCAACAATAAAAGTTATGTTACAACAGCTCTCGACAATATTGATTTTCACGATGAAATGATTGTCATTCCCGAGGAAGTAAGTAAAGCCATTGCAAGTTTGGAGAAAGGTAAATCTACAGGAAAAGATGGCCTCTCATCCGAGCACCTCATGCATGCAAACCAAATTCTTTTTGTTTTGCTAAGTTTATGTTTTACCGCGTTTTTTTGTCCATGGGTATTTAACGAACAGTCTTATGCAGGCTATGATAGTTCCAATAATCAAAGACAAGTGAAAGGATGTCACCTCTGTCGACAACTATAGACCTGTTGCTATAGTTACAGCTGTCTCAAAAGTTGTTGAGCTCTGTATTCTGTCACGAATTGATATGTGCATTAACGCAAGTGATTTTCAATTTGGTTTTAAGAGTAATCACTCGACTGACATGTGCATTTTCGTCATAAAAGAGATTGTCGATTTTATGGAAGATATAACTCGCCAGTCTTTCCTTGTTTCCTGGATGCCAGAAAGGCGTTCGATAGGATGAACCAAGTTGTCTTTGCAAATCAGAAAATATATCAAACATTGATGTGTATGCGTGTGTTTGTCGCGAGGTGACAATTTTATCTATAACTCGTGTAGAGCATGATGTAATGCATCCTTTGTCATGTAAATTCTATAGCATGTAGAGCGCCACCAGTGGTACTTTGATACTTAGTCTGTGCATTCATTCAGTGTGTGAAGTAACAAGTTCAAGATAGCTGGCGACGTAGTGACACGGTATTTTATTCGCTCCTGATTTTATTCTGTTTTTTTAGTTTGTGCTGCTTGTAGCCGTTCGTGCGTAGTGTGATATAGTTTTAGAACTGTCTTGGCGTATTTTTATCTCCTTGCTGGACTTGTTGGCCGTCTTTTGGTGTAGTGGTGACTGGTGCTTTGTATTGTACTTGTGTCGTGTATGCCGTGGTCACGTCCGCCATCTTGATTTTTATCCCGCTGCTGAACAGAGATTCTTCCTGCTGGATTCAACGCTGACGTGTGTGTCTTCTCATCTTAATACCATTAGTACATTCGTCACTTGATGCCACAACCTGTCATAGTTTTGTGAACCTGAGTAACCATTGCGAACCCTGTCAACGTTATCGTTTCAAGTTCTCATCTCGGCGTGTATTATCAATTCAAGCTGACCGCCATCTTGACAGTAGTGACGCAGTCCCTATCTCTCAGTGAAATCAACGAAGTTTGACATTATTCCTTCTCTGCAGTCTTAGTGTTTTTGTAGTTCATCATGTCTTCAGCGCTTCATACCCCTATTTCATCGTCGAGGAATCGAAGAACAAGACATTTACCTAGAAGGTATCGTAATACCCCATTGAGTACGAACACAGCAATTACGCAACAGCCCTCCACTGTCGATTCCAGTAAGACGAAATCGTATTCTCTTAATAAAGAAAGAGCTATTGATAAGAAATTATCCTCGTGCACCAGAGAGACCTATCATATTAAGCATAAAGACAAGGGAAAACAGATGTTCATCACCCTTAGTACTGCAGCTTATGAATATGTGAAGAGGATTATTTTAGAGAAGTTTCAAAATGACATCACCTCATGGTATTGTGACAACCTCATCGATATTACTGATTCTAATAACTTGGTAGTTGAACAACAACTGAAGATTTACAATAAACTGAAAGGTAACTCAAAGGGGAAGCAGCAGAAACTAACTTTCAACTTTTACAACACCAACTGTTCAATCCTTATTAATGGTGCGCTTCTGTCAATTTTTCGTAACAAATACCTACCAGAAATCGAAACCCTGCTTCAAGTTAACAATGTCATCCGTTCACAAGATGAAGTAATCCATGACGCACTGATGAATCTAAAGCACTCTGAGTCCACTGAACATCGTTCCTGTAACAAGAATACAATACCCACTTCCCTTGCCATAGCTGATTCTGACAGAGCTACAAACGAACAATCTGAAATAGACTCTTCTGAACTGTGTTCCAACTGTCACCGAATAGTTTTATCAGGTATCCAATGTAACAACTGCTCTAAATGGTTACATCAGAAATGTGCTCAACTGAACGAAGCCGAATTTCAACTTTATCAAGATAATCTTTATATGCCATTTATTTGCAAAGTCTGTATAGATAACAGAACAACTACTGTGTCCACTGCCAATGAAGTTACACCACAAACTAAGGTACCTACGGATTCTGTAAGTTGTCAACTCTGCCAAGACATCCTTACAGATGAACCTAGTTCTGTTTGTTCATCTTGCTCTGCTGTCTTTCATACATCATGCTTAGCTGTAAAACCAAAAGAGAATGAAGATTATAACTGCAATTCGTGTGTACATCTTCACAGCCCCTCTGTAGAGAAAAATGTTCACCACAGCGTGACAACTGAAAAGAACTCACACCCTACTAGTATATCAGCTGTGCCTCACCTTCTATTACAACACCCTAATCACCCCGGTACCGTTACATCACCCCAGTCTTCTGAGCAACCTGCAGACTTAACACCTCAGCACCAAGCTCACAACATTACCTCGCATGTAACTATCCAACAACAACAACCGGCTGCGATATCTACGAGCAAACAAAGCCATTCGAACAGTACTGCTGATACAAACTTGAAAGACCTCAGATTGAGAGAGTCCAAACTACGCAAAGCGGAAAATGATCTAAAACGTAGAGAGGCCACAGTACAAGATTTAACCCATGACTTAACAGTTGCTCGCTCCTACATCAACAAGTTAGAATCTAGAATTAAAGAACTGGAAAACAGTAATAAATTACTTCGTATGCGTGTAACAGCCCTTGAAATTGATTCCGCACCTGACTCTAGTAATAATAATGTGAATTTACAGTCTCATCAACATTCAAGTACCACTTTGAACTCACAGTTGCACCAAGGCACAAAGTATTGTCATAACGATTCCGCATTAAATGATCTACATCAGCGAGTCCAACATTTAGAGATGAATGAACTACGCACCAGAATCACTGCCTTGGAATCTAGAATTCCACAGTATAATCTAGCACAACCAGTCATATCTCCAAATTTTCCTTACAACCCATTGTTGAGCATATTGATGGCACCCTCTCAAGTACCTGGATTCACTAACATGAACCCTTTTACCTTTCCATATGTTAACTTCCATAAAAAGATAAGTCACCCAGCTACAACTAATAATGGTTTACATCAGTATCGACAGAACCAGTACTTCACAGGTAATCGAGTTCAAGCATCACAGTCTCAGTCTAAAAACTCCTCAACAAATGGATTTTCGAATACATCACCGCAATCTCCTCATATGGTTTCTAATAATTCACCAGTCAACATCTCTAGTACCATAACAACAAACCAACCAACTGAAGATATATCCAAATGTTCTTCTGTAACTCAACCTACAGCAGCTTCTTCTACTGTTCCACTGTTAACCCCAATTCACACCAGGCATCTCACTCCGCAAACAAGAAATCCTGAAGCCTATACTGCTCGGTCATCGGTTTCATCTCAAGTTCAACCCCAGTCTACCCGACAACATCTACCTACTCAAGTTCCCTCACAGTCACCTGCTCATGTTAAAACTGCAACCAAGTCTACATCACCTCCGGTTTTACAGTCTCAAGATACTCTGCTACAGTTTCCACGCAAGTTGTCTGATTCTCAGTGTTCTTCTTTTTTGGCCAAAGGTCGTCATCAAACCAGAGGCACTTAGCGTTGAACTGTCAAAAAGCACAAGCCTCATCAAGCTCCAGTCTTTTTCCGCAGAACTATGTACAGCACAGTGAACTTCGTATTTCTACCTTTAATTGTAAGAATATTACAACTAACTCTACTTGTACTCAAGATGTCTTCAAGTTATCTGATATAATCTGCATACAAGAGCACTGGCAATTTCATTTTCAATTGACTCAGCTTAATGACTTTCATCCAATGTATTCATGTGTAGCCAAGGCTGTTGATGATCTTGACCCAATCTCTGCGAAGCAAAGACCTAGAGGTTACGGCGGAGTGGCCATCTTCTGGAAAAAATCTTATGATCATATAGTGAACACACTTCCTGATGGTAATCTGAGGATACAGTGTATAGAGCTCAATTCCACCCCCAGTCCTTTAGTAGTCATCTCAGTCTATATGCCATGCAGAAGTGGTTCTACAGCAGATGAAGAATTTTTTGACACATTGGCTCAACTTGATGAAATAATACAGAAGTTCTGCTCTACTCATAAGTTGCTTATTGCAGGCGATTTTAATACAGATATTACCAAGAATTGCAGTACCAAGCGTCAGAAGTCCTTGGAAAATTTTATACACCACAATAACTTAGTGTCTCAAACAGCTGGACCCACCTTCTGTCATGCTAATGGTAGAGACGTGTCCACGATCGACTATTTCTTAATTCACACCTTTACATCAATTCCTGACTTCCGTGTGACTAGACTTGTTAACCTGCACTCCAATAGTTCGGACCATTACCCTTTAGTTTGCAACTTTCCTTTACAAGTAGGGAAGCCTGACAATAATCATCTGAAGACGTTAAAATGTACGAGTACTCAAGCCAACAAAGTAAACTGGGACAAAGTTGATAAACGGGCCTACACTCAAGCTCTTGAACACTCATTGAAAGACTTATCTACCTCCTCTATTGCCGATATGCTCTCCGTTCAAACAGTGTATTCTAAGTTATGCGATGCTTTAAAAACAGCAGCTATCACTTATTCACCAATGATCCGCCCATACCGAGCAAGGCCTTTCCGCATCTGGAATGACGAGATTGCAACCCGTGTATGTAACAATAAGAAAGCCTTTAATGACTGGAAGCAAGCTGGACGTCCAGCAAGTCACCACCCTACCTCGCGAGCCCGCAGAGAAGCTAAGTTGCTGTTACGTCAAGCACAACGCAAATCAGCTGCTATCCACAGAGACTCTAAGATTACTTCGCTCCTAGAAGCTAGAATGCATGATAGAAATCTCTTTTTCCGGCTTATTAAAAGACAGCGTAAGACAGGGAATCCGATACTTACTCATCTGTCTGCAAACGGTTCATCTTTTGACTCTAATCATATTCTTGAAGGTTGGCATTCCCATTTTAACACTCTGAACATCTCTACTGAACCCTCTAATGAAGAGCAAACTAGGAAACTGGAACTTGAATTTGATGAAATAATTATCAAGGATCTATGTATGTCTCAACATCTGCAGCTAGACTCAGTAACACCAAATCAGGTTGAAACCGCTATTCACCGCCTTAATACCGGGAAAGCTCCAGACTCTGACGGTATCACTGTGGAACATTTTAAATTTGGAGGAGTTTTAGTTACGCACATCCTGGCCTTAATCATTAATACCATCTTTAGACAGAAACGATTACCTGACGTCTTAAAGAATGGCATTACTACACCAGTCTTCAAAAAGAAAGGCAGACCTGATGCTGCATCCTCTTATAGAGGCATTACCATCATTCCAGTTATTACAAAAATTATAGAAATCATCATTAAAGATTTAATACAGCCATCCTTGCTACAGCTGCAACATCCATTACAGTTTGGTTTCACCACTGGAATCTCCCCAATGTATTGTGCATTTCTCCTACAAGAAGCTTGCTTCAATTCAAAACTTGAAAAGTCTAATTCTGCTGTTGCCTTTCTAGATGCAAAGTCCGCATTTGATGTAGTAAATCATGCAAGCTTGTTTCGGAAACTGTTTCTCACTGGAGTACAAGGACCTTTATGGCTCCTCATCAGAAATCTATATGATACAGCTACAACCCAAATCAAGTGGCATGGTGATCGTTCTAACCCAATCATCATTACACAAGGTGTTCGTCAGGGAGGCATCCTGTCAACTGATCTTTACAAACTGTACATTAATGATCTACTTAATAATATACAGTCAACAAGTGCTGGAATCTCAGTCGGTTCTATTAATTGCTCTTCACCTACCTGTGCAGACGATGTCGCCTTAATATCGAACAATCCTTCAGATCTTCAGCTTCTGTTAAATATTGCCAGCGATTACAGCTTGTTACAGTTTTATGAAATACAACCCCTTAAGAGTGCTGTTCTCACTAACTCCAAAAGTTCTCAACCCTCGTACACTCTACAAGGAACATCATTACCAAGCCCGGAAACTGCAGTTCATCTTGGTATACATAGAGACTCCAAACTAACTGATCCTAAGTTAACTATCGAGTTTAATATACAGAAAGCCAGGAGAACGATGTATTCACTTCTCGGATCTGGTCTACATGGTATCAACGGTCTAACTCCACTGGCCTCCTTCCACTTAATCAACACATACGTCTTACCAGTCCTACTGCATGGTACAGAAGTTTTCATCTTTAATAAGCTGCACATTTCCATTTTTGAAGATTTCTATAAAAGAACTCTCAAACAAATTCTTGGCCTACCGGACAGAGTGGCGGATCCTGCTCCATACATTATTCTTGGTGCACTTCCAATCAAAGCGTTAATACATCTTAGAAATTCACCTTGCTAAGTAATATTTGCGTGACTCCAAATAGTATTCTCTACGAGATTACAATCCGACAGGTTGTAATGCAAGGATTCTCTGCCAACAGCTGGTATGCTGATACTCGCTCATTGTTATCTAAATACAAATTACCTTCTATACATCTTATCATGAAGAACAAGCCAACCAAGACTTATTGGAAAAATCTAGTAAAGAAAAGTATCTACAGTTACTGGTCAGATGTCCTTTACACACAATCACAGTATTATTCATCATTGCGTTATCTTTCCACTAGAACACAACCAACACTTCATCCACACTCCTCAGTGACAACTGTTTCTTCCGCTGCCTACGATATACGGACTGTCCCTATTCGTTTAAGACTTTTAACGGGAACATATACTCTTCAAAGCAACCGTTCAGTATTTAACCAGTATACAGTGAACCCAACTTGTCAGCTCTGCCTTGCTGCATCTGAAGATAGACAACACTTTATTTCATCCTGCAATAGTCTTCGTCACATCCGGACAAAATACATTGCGCTTCTACAGAGTAGCCTCTGTCATCGCTGTTACACTAACTTGACTGATCTGTGGTCCAATGAACATGCCTTGACCTGTTATATCCTGGAACCTACTTCAGTACTTAATACAGCCAGCTGCGATTGTTTTTATAAACAGGAAAAGTACATTAGACAGTACCTATATGTGCTCAACAATGCAAGATTAGAGATCTTAAATCGCTGAGAAGACACACCAGAATCCAGCATCAGGAATCCTGATAGCAGCAGTCTTCTTTTACCTTTTTATGTTCTTATTTGTGATGTATCTGTTTGTATTTGTTTGCTTTATCTTTACTCCACAGTGGAGGTGCTCCTATACAAAGGAGGGATTTATGCATACTGAACTGAACTGATGGCGGATGCAGTGACACCATACAGTGTACGCTCTGAGTGAGTGAGACATCCAGTCTCTAATCCAAGCCATCCGGCCTAGATTGATGTACTGCCATAAAGATATGTAACTAAAGCAATTCATGCTTCAGTTTGGAACAAGTTTGTCAGTGTTTTGGCAATTTATGGTCCATAGGAAGTCTTCGATGAGTCTGTTCCATATAGTGCCATTGACCGCCCGTTCATGCTGTGTTGCAACTCATGAAGAAGTGTCATTTAGTCTGGTAAATATAACTGAACTTGATATAACACAGTTGCAGTTTGTAACATACCGTCAATTCCAACGCTATGCTGCCGTCATTGACATTGTGAGATGTTTAGAAAGAGAGCAACCTTTTCTGTTTTTTGTTGCTTTGAGAAGTTGCCGAACACAAAGAAACGTGTAACTCAGCCATGTGCATTATGCAAATTAGCAAAAGTTGAGAAACATCTGTGTCGAGTGTTTCCAGAACAGACTTTCGCTTGCTGTTGACTTCATTACCTGAGTATATACGTTTGTTCAAGTACTGTATCCTGTTATGTTAGTCGCTGATACCGAGAATACAGTTTGCTGTCATTTCAAAGGAAGATTTGCCGTGTATCTGAACACTAAAGCCATCGAGTACCAGCAGTTGGAAGCCTATACGAGTGATGTTGTGTTTGTTCATGACTGTATAGCATCGTTGAATTATCTGCTTGGAACTCTGTCAACAGGTTTATGTAGTCTTTTGATATTGACTCACACTAAATGCCTGTTATCAGTTTAGATATTTTTCTTTTGAAAAGTGTGTCGAGTTGAACAATATTGTATGCGCTTATACAGAAAGTTTCATGTATTGAACTCAGCGATACTGTAATACATTTTTCTTGGTAATAATTAATTTGATATATCATTAATTTTACCATTTGCTTCAGTGTTTTATTTTATGTTTAGTATACAGCAACACCTACGCGAGCAAAAGCCCCTACGACCATGCACAAGTCAGAAAGCTCACAGTCCCAGTATAAAATTTAAATATGAAACGTCATGATAGCAGTTTGCTTGTACGTATGGCTTACACTCGTCTTTTTTAAACTGTCAACTTTTTTCATTCGGGTGCAACAAATATATACACAGCGTCGATTTACATACATTACAATACGAATAAATTCTAAAAATTGTGTTTTGCGTGTTTATTTGTTAAGCTATTACAGCTTGATCGTGCAGTTAAGTGAATTAACTTGATGGAATGACGTTGAATTAGATTGTGTGTTTCACAACCTTTTAATTTATAGAATGTTCTCAGGTTTTCATGACGGACAAAACCGTTTACAAGAATTCAATGACTTGAATGCCTTGTCTCATAGTGTTGGAGCGATGAAAAGTGATGAAGTTTTGATGTCATAATGGCTTAAAAACATACGAAAACTATTATTTTTTTCTAGGATAGATCATTTACTATTATGAGTATTTCATTAATCTCTCCTGCTATTCAAATTGCCTTTAAGATACCGTCACATCCATCCATCCATCCAACCAACCATCCATCCATCCATTCATCCATCCCAACATACATACAGACTTGCATACAAACAGACATACACAAATTAATTAATTAATAAACAAAAATCGAAATAAATAAGAAATAAAGAAAGAAGAGACGTGAAAAGAAGACGTAAACAAGAAAAAATTAGGTAAACTCTTTCACGGTTATAATTGCGTTCATTGCCGGGAGTCCCTGCTGGAGTGATTTTGAATCAAAACGCCCTCTTGTGTTGAGAAAAATAGCAACGAAGAATGGAAAAGGAAGGTGAGGTGATTTAAACAGGAAAACTTCGACAACACGTAAATCGGCGAATGATGCTTTATCAATTCGACTATTGTCTCACTACGCCTGATGGTCTAGTCTACTGCATCGATGCAAATCACGACCAACGTGTATAGATGGTGATATCCCCTCATCAATCTTTACGTTGACAACTGGGATGTTGCTCCCGCAAAAACGCTGAAACTGCGATTGTCTTTGTAACTGACCCGCAGTACGCTCAGCCGGTTTAAATAATCTACCTCTTGTTTAGCATACCACGGAAATCATCAAATCCATCACACAAAATTCGCCATAACCAACTTTGACAATAGTGCAACGCAGTTTGCTGTGGGAATTGTTGTGTACTTTCATGGGTGATCCTAATTCAAGAGCTACGTGGCTGTGTGCCCAAGTGCAAAATTTCTGCAGTTTAAGTAATAAACAGATGGTCAAACCAATTTACTCTATCGATTCATAAATCACATTAGGGCTTCAACGGTGCCTTCAATAGGCATGAAGTGGTGATCTCTGATATATATTAACGAATTCTACATGTAGGAGCCCAGCTTATTACGGTATGACTAAATCGTGGAATCACCTGACCCTGCAAAGGAAGCTGTGGCCTTATCAAAAAAATTCACTTTCCGTCGATTCGATGTGTTCAAATGGTCAATCCATGGTTTCACATCGTATTTTCTTTCAGCCCCCTTTTCGTCATTTTTATGCATGGCCTTGACACTTTTTCTAGTTGAAAGTCGTCCAAAACTGACGCAAACTGTCAGCCTACACGTAGGTATTATGTTAAGTCGAGAGGTGGCTATAGCGTGTCTTTGTGAAGTCACACTGAAAATTGTCCAATTATATACGCAGTCGCCGGTAAGCGGACATCAGCAATAACTTTTGGCTGTGCCGTTATTTTTGCCCTGTATATTACCATAGAGGTATAGGACTGATACGTAAATTGAAGTGAGCATGAATCTATTTCTAGTTAAAGGGAGGCGGTCGTCGGAACTGCGCGTGTGCGACTTTCTTGTTTACAAAACAATGTGTTTCATGCATGATACTAGGTGCATCACTTCAACATCGCTGCAACATTTATATTTTATGATATTAATTAATTGTTAACAAACATGTTTCAACTTCCATCAATCGCCAAAGTTCTCTAAACAGTATGTACATCAGTCGTAGGGGTTCCTGGCAACCTTTGAGCAGAGTTCCGACGACCGCCTCCCTTTGAGCTGCAGAATCATGGCCCGTAACATTTGGCATGCCGGCACGCGGCTCTTGAATTAGGCTTACCTGTATTAGGGCCCTGTGTATGTCGTTTCTTTCAAGGTTAACGTTTCGTATTAACCTTTATTTCACTGAGTTTGGAGCAGAATGAAGTGTAAGCCCGTTAACTTATTGTCGCTTTATTCGTGTTCATAAAGTAAATGTTTTGAGGTATATGCTTGTAATCATTGTCTCTTGGCCAAAGGATTGCACACTCTGTTCTTAGGCGTCAATTTCTAGTGAATTAGTGTTAAATGCCCGAAGGTACCCTACCATTGCACCAATTGTTACTCTGCACAGAAAATCGCTCTCTCACTAAAAGGTAACATGAATATGTCTTGATTCTTCCGTTCCATTTTCAAGAATAATAAACAGTCGACGTCCTCGATATTTTAAGACTAAATGTCACACATTCACCAATCAACACAAATGAACTGTTTCGTCTGCATTGCTTGATGCATATCCGTCTCAAGTTCGCCTGTCATTATTAAGTCCAAGCAAATGTCCACTGTTTTAGTTCAAAGGCGTGGCACTCAGACAGGAAAGAATTCCATAAGGCTCACCACCTCAAGATTTTTTTCTTAGGTAGGATTAACCCTAAAACTAACTCTTCCCCTAATTCCTATCCTCTCCAAATGTTATATTTGATGTGCTTCTTCCAAAGAAAGTCCGGGACCAAAGTGATTTCCAGGTATTAGGGGAAGGAACTCTTGCTCTCAGAGATAACACTCCACGTCAACGTCCAGCTCTTTTAAGGAGTATTCCAGCTTTCGTGAGATCACGTCAGTGCAACCTTTTCCAGTTACAGCGCTTCTCTTTCCGTTTCTGTGAAGTGAACAGGGAATGGAAATGAATTAAAGTAATATTGTCCGATCCCGAGTAAATCAAGCTGATTCTTGGCGAAATTAATTTCCCCTCTTCAACACATAAACGAAAGATGTGTGAATCACAAAAGGCACATTCGGGGTTTATTTTGTCTTAGTTTGTTGCGCACCTTATAGAATAAACTGCTGGTTTATTTGAATGTAAAGTTGTCAGCCAAGGTGATATCTCTCTTGAACGACACAATTTCTCGTACCAAAACACTTATTGTGAGTTATCGAAAAATGAAATCCAAGAGAGATATTCCTTAAGACCGAGAGTGACAGATATATAAAACAGTCTGGCATATGTGCTGTGTTATCACCAGTCAGTAATAAGAGTTTTGAAGCTCTGTTGGCAATCGGACAAGATCAATTATCTGAATGTGAGGAAAAAAAGTAACTCATTATATATTTATGCTATAACGAAGCCATGTCTTCAAGTTAATAAGCGCCTCGAAAGTGAAAGACTTACACTGTTGCTCAAACTTTCCTTAATTAAACTGTCAACCATTCTCTTTCCAAAGCAAGAATAAAAATCTGGGGTTTATCGTGCAAAATTTGGTGCTAGAGAGACAAATTACCCAAGATTTCCCGATATTTGATATTCAAAATGGCCGCCATCCCTGTGTTAACTCTAAGGGGAAAATAAAATTTTCGATTTTCGGAAAAACTAAGACGGTAAAAGTTTTCTTTCATCAAAAGCTTTAAAATGAGCCCCCACAAATAGTAGATCAGAAGAGAATTTATATAATTTGAAAGCTCCTATTTCTGTCAACGTGGCGCGTCCTACCTTAATCTTAACAAACCTTAATATAAGCTTACTGCATTATCGCTGTGAGGCTTGCACTGGAAAGTCCATTGAGTTCATAAACACACGTGTCTTTATGGCAGACACAAGTCCATGATCATGATGTGTTTAGATGTCTAGCGACTAATAGCAATGAACTTACAGAACAAAGATCCACACGTTTGTTTTTAATCTAACATTGTGCAAAGACGAATTTTAGAGCGTGTTTCTTTTGAAAAACACTTCAACTGGCCGCCTATAATAGTTTACAGCTTCTATACTCTACTTTCTTGTATAACGTATATCGGTGATTTGCATGACATTATAGCCCGTCCGATTGTTTTACCCACCCATGCATTTCTTCAAAATCTTCCACTGTCGCCGGTAGAGGGCGGTTCAAGGTTTCGGGGGCAATCAGAAAGAAAGTTCCTGAAATTGCAGTCAAGGTACCGATGATGACGTAAGGAAAAGGTGGCCAAATATCTGCAAGCAGCCTAGTAAATGGTATGACGCTCGTTGATACACGGGCGATGAGTATAGAAAGACCAATAGCCATATTGCTGAATAAAGAAACATGCAGATATATGTTCATTAGCAAGATGTGCTCTTCACTTCACATATATTGCAAAATATTTGCCCATAAAAGTACGAGTTCAGACATGTACGAAACAACCCACCCGACCCACCCATGCATCCATCCGCCCACCCACCCACCCACCCGCCTACCTACCTACCTACCTACCTACCTACCATAATGAGCAAATGAAGAATTAAAGGCTTAAAATAGTCGAGTTTTCTTGGATCTTACAAAGTGAATTTCAAAGGTGTGATGATGAGTAACGACATCGATCAAAATGCAAGTGTTCGCCTGATTTTATTCAACAGGCCGAAAGGTGAACATGGTAATGACACAATGTACCATTCATTGAACTACAGTAGTGGCGAACGAAATACCATGAAATAGTTAAACAATACTAGTCTTTTGTGGCTCTTACCTTACAACAGTAGGAAAGAGTTCAGCCTCGTAGATGTAAATTGACCAGAAGGCGGCCGCAGCACCGAGTTTGCCGATCATGCCAAACGCTGTAGAAAGATACTGCCAATCTGAGACAAGGAAAATATATGTAAATCCGGCATATGAGAAATTTCAAGTACAATTATACATTGTATTGTTTATGTTGATAGATTGATAGTTAGAATGGGTTACAGACAGACACACACGTCAGACAGACAGGTTGGACAGAAATACAAATAGATAGACAGACAGACAGACAGATAGATAGATAGATAGATAGATAGATAGATAGATAGATAGATAGATAGATAGATAGATAGATAGATAGATAGATAGATAGATAGATAGATAGATAGATAGATAGATAGATAGATAGATAGATCGATCGATCGATCGATCGATCGATCGATCGATCGATCGATAGATAGATAGATAGATAATAGATAGGTAGGTAGGTAGGTAGGTAGGTAGGTAGACAGACAGACAGACAGACAGAGGCAGATAGACAGATAGATAGATAGATAGATAGATAGATAGATAGATAGATAGATAGATAAATAGATAGATAGATCAACGCCACCTACCTGCCGGAGGGAACGGACAGATGAAACACGATACACCGCTCACGATATTGAATATGGCTATTGGTCTAGTTCGCCCCCACCGGTTGATAATGTATACACAAACAAGGATGGATGGAACTTCGACTACGCCGGAGAGAAAGAAGTTGACGTATGCATCCCCAGCCAGCGATGTTGAAAAAATAGATAACCCAAAGTAGCACATGGTCACTGCAAAACTGAAAAAAGACAAAAAACGAAAACCACAAATTTGGACCAGCGAAACGCAGCGTAAAGTAGCTGTAGGCTGCCGGACATGTTTACAGCTAGCCGCCATCTTGAAATTATGCAAATTAACATGTCATTCAAATAATATGTCAATATCTATGTTCCAGTTTTCCGTCAGCAACTGCTTGGCGATTAAACGAGAAAAACAAAGTTACAATATGTATAAAGCCATTTGAGTCTTCTTTCTCATACAAAGTGCAATAAGCTGGCGGCCATTTTGATTATGCTAATTTTCTCAAATTGCTCAATGCTGACAGAGGGCCAGTAATTAAATTCTTTTTTGTGGTGGTCTTGACAAACGAAATCCACCAAGAAAAAACTTAAGACCACAAAGCAAGGTTTACCCCACTGGCTGCCGGACTACTGTGGCAGCTGCAAAAGATGTTGAAGGTTAGGAATTAAGGGATGGAAGATAAACTTTCTGTAGTAAGCACCTCTAGATATTCAGAGTCTCAAACTTACGATGCTGGTTTTGTCTACCATTTGTCGGGGCTCAGTCCGAAACTCATGAAGTAATTAAATTTTTAACGATTTATATTTTTTGAAAATTGAAAACACAATTTTCCCCATAGAGTTAACAAAGAAATGATGGTCATTTTGATTTTCACGCATCGGTAAATATCGGATAATTTGTTTCTCTAGCACAACATTTTGCACAGTGACCGCTGATTCTTTATTCCCAAAGGGTTTGGTTAAATGTTTCCCTACTGAAAGTTGTGAGCAAACGTTTAAGTCTTTCAATTTCGAGGCGCGTATCTCAGAGTTAATGTCAAGTTTCAAGTGTTAGAATCAAGATATTTAGTTCAAATTTTCAGGATGACTCCCTTAGTTAATATTTTTTCCAGAGAATATAAAAATTGTATATTTGCAGCCATGATTTTGAAATATGACACCAGTAAATATTAAAATTTAATTTTTCATATTTTTTTTACATATTTGAATTTAATAATAATTGGATAGTATTAATATTACCAAATTAGTTATAAATATGTTGACACTATTAATTGTAAGATTTACACGGCAGGATTTGTAAATAAAATTTCTTTTCATGATTTTACATGGGTTTATATATCAAAAAATTATTAAAAATTCTTTCAAATTTTAAAATGTGATTTTTCAAAAAGTACTTCAAATACAGGAAAATTGTGCCATACCAATCTTATCTGTAACCTTGTTAATAGGCTGTAAAAATTCCATGTCCATATCTCATTTCAAAGTTGGATTAAATTGGTATACAATTATGTAGGAAAACTGTTATTCTGTCAAAAATGTTGAAAACAAGCCATATTTGCACCCCTTTTTTAAAGTCATAGAGCAGGGTTTTTTTTGTTAATCTCACTTTTGACACCTCTTTGACACTCAAAAAAATCTAAAAGTGCATTTACAATAGCAGTCACTCACTCTGAATGCCAGCACCGCCTTGTCAAACTTTCCTGAAAAACAGCGAATAATGACTTTCCCTTTTCAAACATTTTATTAAAAGCTAGGGGACCTCTACCATAGTTAATACACTAAGGACTCCCCCCAACTTCTTCTTATTTGGTCAGTTTTTAAGAAGTTTTAACAGGCTATAACGCCGCAATGCCTTTGTGCCCAAATGTCTAGTTTTTTTATTCCACAGAGAATGTTGACTCCTTTTATATTTTAATAGTTTTGTTGAAATTTATAACTGACGCTCGAGCCTTTCCAACCACCTTAACCCTTTGAGTGCTGTAATTTTTCCCACAAAAATTTTATCGCAACATTTTACCAAATTTTATGAATTTTTCTGAAATCGTTTTGATAATTTTTGACCAAATGTATATTACATTTCATTGCCTACACTTTTTTATCAAAATTTAAGCAAAAATCTCAAAAAACTTGACAAGGATATATTTTATGAAGGCAACAAAACTTGACTTGGCGCTCAGAGGGGTTAATATAGGCTCTCCCGCCCGGCCTATCAGTATGCCAAGATCAAATTTTAATGAATGCTACTCACGCATTGACACAAATGATCAAGGTGACATTTCGAAGTTTCGTCGTCTTGAATAAATCTGCTAAGCTATGTTTTTCTGCCCTGCGTGCCATCGACCAGTTTTCTTCTTTCCTAGCGCAGCTTCTTTTCTCGAGATTCTAGTGGGTAGAAAATGAGAAATCATCACGCCACTGAAAATATAGCCCACAAGAAGTAAAACACAAATCTAGAAAGATGTGGTCATTCTTGAAACCCATGCATTAATTCATACTAGCATTCACATATCCACAATCATACAAGTGTGATTGCAGACGATAAAAAATAAACGATAGTGACGTCATGAGCTCACACATAAATTATGTCCGACGTTTTGAGGACGCAAAGCAGTCGGCCAAATAACATTTTAAAGCAAGCTATCTGTGAAGTAACAACCTACACAACTTAGCAGAGAAACCACTAGATATGTAGAAAAACTATCCGATTCAACAGCATTCAGTTAATGTACATCGTCTACAAAAGCAGAAACTGAAGTAAAATTTTATATGAGATGTGAATTATCGCGGATTGGTTCCCGCCATTTTGTCATTCATGAACCTGAGAGGCCTCTGTATTTTCATTCATGACTACATCTTTCGCTCGAAGATTAAATTCCCATAGGATCAGAAGAATACCACAAGTGATTTAAAGAAAAATACTTGGATCGTCTTTTATTTACATGTGTTACAATCAAAATATAAGCAGACTACCGGTCTATCAAAATCCTATACTTATCACCTCATCCTCGTTCAAGACTTAAATGTTGCCCACACGTCGATATTTGATAGGCATAGATATACATAATTCCTCACTTAACCTACGTAGTAGAGCATGAAAAGTGCACTAAGAATAGTTTTCATACATTCGAGAATGTCCTGGTGAATACAAAATAAGAGTTTGGTAATGTCGCACGGTTCATTCGCACGGCTTTGCGAATGATCACATCAGCCTCTTGCACATGACCCTGTGTCAGCAGCCATCTTGGTGACTCGGGAACGACTCTAACAAAAATAGATAATCGAAAGTGGTCATCTGAATGTCAAAATCGCTACAAGGGTCTTTTGTACCACAGAAACGGTAATGAGCCCGTGGCCCTAGAAAGCTTCTTGTCTGTCACTAAAATTTATCATCATTTTGCACCTAATAAGTAGCAGCATGCACCTTGTCTTGGGAAGTCGTTTCAAGTTGTACCAAAAAATTAACGGCATAGTTACTCTTTGTGCATATTCAATTTTTCTGTCTAGAATGTTCATCCGTATTCCCTATCCACAATCACCATTGATAATAGTGGGGTTGAGCAAAGCCATATAGTGGTGAAAGGCTTAAAAAAAATTTACCCTCAGATTTCTAGTCAGCGTGACGCCAAGGTCTGGCCTATAGGCGAGAAGCTAACCTGTTCACTGTCGATAAAATGCCAAACAATCCTTTCGCACCCGTGAGGGAGTTGGTGTGCAGAGACCAGAGTCGTATTTCTATGTATTCATTACTCCCACAGCAGTTCACTTACTAGGTATTTTCACTCAAGAGTGAAGCAATTAGTCATAGCTTGCTGCATCAAAGAATAAAGTAACTGACTTGAATTAGGAAGGTAAATACAAAAAAACGATTTTGTGAATGAAATTTTCCCAAGAACGCCGCGGTCGACAAACGGCTGTATAAGCCTTACATTTATTTCGAAGTTGTGAAAGTAATGAAGCATACCATTTGGCTATATCAGTACACATGGAACCGTACCTGAACATGTACACAACCAGTAACGCCACCTGGGGTAAAGCGATAGCTACTTGTAAGATTCGCCAATGTCGAATGAAATAGGCAAGTAGGGCAAAGGTCATGTGACCACAAACATACATGAGCGCCAATAAGTTTCCGACTGCCGATCGTTTCGAATGCCCAGTCCATTCGAGCACTGCAGAATACAAGGAAAGTTATACTGCGATTAATTGTTATTATGGGATATCTTAACGAATTTACACCAGGTGTGAAAAATAGTTGACAAGACCCATCTGCTACTATGCAATAGATGTTTATTCTTCCTAACGTTTCGGACGGACACGGACGACCTTCTTCAGAGGCTATACAGACACAATGGAAAAAAGGGGAACGAAAATTACATTTGTTCTACTGTTCCACAAAATATAGTCGTCGGAACTGCGCTCAAAGGTCGTATGGGACCCATACGACCCATGGCAACAATGTATCCAAGGCACAATGGTGATTGATGAAAGTTAAAACATGTCTGTCATAATCTATCATCGTATAATTTAAATGTTGCAGCTATGATGATGAGGTGCATCTTGATATCGTGCACGAAATACATTGTTTGTAATCAAGAAGCTCGCACAGGCGCAGTTCCGACGACTATATCCCTTTAAGTAATACTGGGGATCTTAACCATTATTTCTTCCCACTGAAAACCATACACTTGTTCTTGTCTGAATTAGATATAATATCATGATCATTGCCATACCCTTCACAGATATAAAGAAGGCATTGCAAACCTTTGATAGAAGGACTGAGCAGTGTCATGTCATCTGCATAACACAAGTTATTTGCATTTATACCACTTATATTACATCCAACCCCAGCGTTACCTAATTTGACAATCAAATCATCAATATAAATATTAAAGAGGTAAGTTGACAAAACGCCACTTTGTCGAACACCATTTGTCACTGCAAACCAATCAGATGTAACTTTACCCCATCGCACACAAAATTGTTGATTTCTTTACTGAAAATAAATTAATCTTACAATGTACATTGGAGCCTTTCGATCGACAAGTTTCTGAATTAACTTAAAATGATTCACTTTATTAGTGTTAGTATATCATAACAGCTTTAAAATACGCCTGAATTTAGGTATCCATATTGACATCTGCCCTTTCACTCATGTTCGTACAGTCATATACTGTACCTCAAACGATTTATCGAAATTTTATGATCTGAAGATTCCCCATACACTTTTTTCATAAACATCATGCGCATTCAGTTATCAGTACATTTACCGTATGCAAACGGCGCCAAGAACACGCCTGGGTAGGTGCAGCCAATAGCAAACTGACAAACGATATACATGGCCAGATAGGGCGATACAGCCGATATGAAACAGAAGACGCTCTGCAGAAGCAGGCATGAGGAGATGGACATCCATCTGCCATATCTTTTGAAGAAGAAAAATATAAAATATAAATGTACGATATAAGAGAGTCAATAAACATCAAAAGATGGCGTTTTGTAATATTTGTAAAAACCTGCTATCATGACAATCTGTGCTTGCATGCAAAACAGTCACTTACTTACGTCATGTCACGCACGTAAGTGGCTGAATTTTATGGAGGCACTATAAGTACTGAAAAGTTCTCAGCTTTTTGCACGTGATTCGTCCGAGTATTTACAGTCATGTTGTTTATTGTTAATTTTGTATATTTAAATAACATGATTCAGTTCCATGGGTATGGTTATTTGGCGTTCATTCAAGCGATATTAAAATGAACGAGCTAGGTGCCTTGTCTTAATTTTCCACCATGGTTAAAATGTCTGCACTGTAAAAATAGCGGACGCTAGACGCGTCTTTACGCGTTCAAAATGTACATGTCGGTGTTCAAATTTGAACGGTTAGTGTTCATATTGTTAACACTAGTGTTCATATTATTAACAATGATGTTCTAAACCTGAACACGTAGTGTTAACAACTATCTCCTTCAAGTGTTCAAAATCTGAGCATCACAGAAATTTTACAATACTGTGAAACAATTAACAATCTTTTGTGTTTTTTACTTTACAATGGCTATATTAACTTTACTACTGCCTCGCTGTCCGGCATACGTACACGGATTTCGGTGTAACGAATTTCACAATAAGTGGAAAATATTTCCGGTCTACAATTGCTGAAAGCATGTTTTTTCTAAAAAAGGAAGTATAAAAAATAATTTTACACGTTTATTACGGGTTGAAATTTTGAAATTTTGAAAAAAAAATCAAAAAACCACCATGAACGTTCTAATTTTAACATCGGCGTGCAAGAGGCGTTCTACTTCTTAACACTTGGTGTTCAAGTTTGGTGCCTTTTCTTATCCCATGATGCATCAAAACGGAAGTTGCGACATTTTTCTTGTAAGCGCACGCTGAAGTCGTGATCGTGCGAAAGCAAAGACCAGAAAGGGTAAGTTTTCTCTCAAAAATATTAAAAGGTATTGGATTTTGAAGCATCTGTATTATTATCCTTCGAAATTAATTGTATTGTACTTTGAAAAAGCTTAACTACGTGAAGAAACCTTTATTTCTTTCAGTGGCTGGTGGACCATACACTAGCTGTGAATACGCAGCAGTGTTTTGGGCCATGGGGTATCGATCGCACTCGCGTCAAGGGTCATCACTGGAGCGATGACCCTTGACCCGAGCGCGATCGATATGCACATAATCGCTGCGTAATCACAGCTTACACATGTCTTTTAGTAACCACAATCGCATGTAAATTTAAAACTTTAGTTAAACATCGAAGAATATTATTTTAGCATATGAGAGTTGGCTTTGCTTTTACTTTCATCAGTTGATGACACGAAGAAGCCTATATTTTGTAACATTGAGGCACTGTATACAAAAGTCACCCCTTTTCCTTAAGCTAATAAGGCCAAATTGTCTTCATTTGAAGTCTCATGTCGCCATATTATCTATTGTTGTATTATTTCAGGATGTGAAAAGTTGGATGAACGTGAAATCGAAGAGTTATTACAGAAGCTATTGGTACAGAAATTGAAGAATATGAGTGTATAGATAGCTGTCTGGAAACAAGCTTGAGAACCTCAGTTCATCTCTGATGTAGATTTGAACTTTCGAGGGTTAGTAACTGAATTGATAAGTTTCTGTATTTTTGTTCTGAATTTATCTGAGCTATGTCCAGAACGCTATGATTAACTTAATGTTACTGAAGAATAAGCTTTCAAATACTTGTAGTCGCCCTTATCAGATGCAATGGTGGAATGAAGAATTAAAGCAGAAAGTCACAGAAAATTCACAGTGAAAAATGTACACTCTACATTTCGAAATTTTCTGAAATTTCCACTCTGAATTTTCTGTCGCTTTCTGCTTCAAATCTTCATTGCACCCTGGCATCTGATGAAGGAGACTTCACGTCTTTGAAGGCTTATGCCAGTAACATTTAGTTGATCATAGCCTGCTACCAAATCTTTGATTATTTTATATTTTAGATCAAGACGTCTTTTGTTCTCGGTTTGTTACTGATTTTAGCTTTGCTGCTAAGGACGTAGACCTTATATCATAGGTGAATGTGTGGCATCATCCTCAAATGTTTACATCCCAAGCGTTTTCTTCAAAACGGCCAGTACGATTCATTTAATATTTGGAGTACAGGTTTCCGGGAATTTTTCTAATCATATATCTACAAGTTATGATGAAATACACAAAATTGTATTTTTGAGACATTAAAGACATTTCAGACATTTTTAAGACATAAGGAATTATCAAAATGTGATATATTCAAGTAAGCCAAATTTTTAGCTTTTTCAAACAGATGTTTTCGTACGTTTTTGCAAGTATGAACATATAACGTAATCCACAATAAGTAAAACCTGTTTTGTCACTACTTTGTTCATATTGTTTGAAAACGATCTACAGTGTTTATGGGGATTTTCTTTTGTTTAAGTTTTGATAGGAAGGTGTTAATTAGCATTGGTGTTTTCCTCTGACAAAACTTTACAAAGTGGCCATATGGCCACTTTGTAAGTTTGTCAGAGAAAAAATACCAACGGTGTTTATGTGCCCAATTGACACTAAATAATTGTATTTTACTAAAGGAATTTTTGTGTATTTTTAAATAAAATAATTTTACTGAATATAAGTGGTCTGTTTTGTTATTTCCAGGCTTGAACACCCCATGAACGCGCAAAATTAAAAGTGTTCAACAAGTGCATATCATGTGTTCTAACCTTTAACACACTTATCGTTGAACGGCGTCCATGCGTTCAAAAAGTGTTACATCCCTTTGAACGCGTAAATGCGTTCAATTTTTTGAACGCATTTCATGTGCAACGTATGTTCAGATATGGAACACATGGTGTTCAATATAATGTCTGATGAACACGAAGTGTTCAAAATCTGCACACGTGTGTTAAAAAATTGAACGTTGGATGAACACGTAGTGTTAAATTTCTGAACGTCTAGACGCGTTCAAAAAGTGTTACAAAAAGGCGTTTAATTGGTGTTCTATCCTTTAACACTTAACTTTACAGTGTGTGAGCGACTGAGTGCCTGTGTACACACAGTTTGATCGGGTTCTCTCTGCATACAATCTCCGTGAGTTTTGCTTGCATGGAGTGCAACAATAAGGAAATAGGGCAAGTAATAACGACACCGCTAAAATATCTACACCCATACATAATTTTCAGAGAGATTTGTAATGTTTAGCAATCTCAGGAGAGAGGACAAAGAATGTCTCATACAGAGAACTGGAGACGACAAAAGTGGTGGTTGTACTTACATACGCTATACAAATACAACACTTTCGTACAAATATTTATTATAAAACTAAATAACACTCTTGAAGCTTTGAAGCAAAGTAAACTTGAGCATGTCAAAACAGGCAATCACATACTATTTAAGCGATCTGTATTCATAACTTTATTCTAATTCTGAAAATGACTCATTGAACCGTCAGTGGACCTTTCTAAAAATTTAATACGCATTTTAGGATATTTTTATATTTGTATACCTGTACGTTTCGTTAAGCATAAATAGGGTGTTGTAAGGTATATATAATAATAATAATAATAATAATAATAATAATAATAATAATAATAATGTTTTTTACAGTTTACCTGTCAGATATACTGCCAAATACGATACAGCCGATCACCATTCCAGCGTAGACTGCAGACTGCGCTAGTTCCCTCAGCCATTTTCTGTCACATACCAGGTCCCACTACGAAGAATTGAATACAAACTTAAATCCGTGTCTTAAAGAGTTACAGTCGTCGGAACTGCGCTCAGAGGTCGTATGGGACCCATACGACTAATGTAAACACTGTATCCAAGGTACGATAGTGATTGATGAAACATGTCTGTCATAAGCTACATCGTATAATTTAAATGTTGCAGCTATGATAATGAGGTGCATCTAGATATCGTGCACGAAATATATTGTCTGTAAACAAGAAACTCGCACAGGCGCAGTTCCGACGACGGTTTCCCTTTAAACGCTATCTCAACAGGTGCCCCATACAGCGGCAGACGTGAGAACATAAAATTGAGACCGAATCTAAGGTCATAGAAGGTATAAATAGCTGGCCGACAAAATACAGCTTCAAAACAATAAATTAACGGGATTAAGATGTAAATTTTGACCATGTATTGTTTTTGTTGCCTCTTATTCTTTTACTCGCAAAAGGTTGTTGAAATACAAGGATAAACCGTACAAACGCAGCGCATTGTGTACAAAATAAAATGTAATCGTTATCACGTGAATTATCGTCTGCACCAAAATTTCACCTCTCAGCAATAAATCTGACGCAAAGTGTTTGCCGGCCGTTTGACATCAATTTTCGAAGTAGAAAAAGAAACTGCATTTCACAAATATTAAACACAAATATATTATTTAAAACACTCCAAGAGAGATCCTTATTTATTTTTTCATGGAAACAATCGAATACCAGATATGAACTGTAAATGCTCACGTGTTTCATTATATATTGCAGTTATGTGTAAATTTGAACCTTTGCTACATGTTTGCAACTTCATCGAAAGTATTATGATCAACATAATGAACATAATTCACCACAGATTAACTCTATAGTCATTAAGTATTCAAATATGTAATTAGCTGAAAAAAATATTAATTTCTTTGACTGCTGTCATTGTATAGTGTAATTGCCTTTGGTCAAGTCCTCCAAACTAAGTTCCAAACTTTACAGGCTCATTAGATATGCAAACTATAAAGTAGCTGACATGAAAACTTAAATACGAAATGACTTCCAATATTGATATAACCTGGTATAATCATCAATGTACATGGCATGTTATGCCAATTTTGATCAAATAAATCCAAGTATATATCCCTAATTAGGAAAGTTCATTAAATACACAAATTAGGAATTGGCTGAAGTAAAAATTCTTAATGCCTTTCAATAAAGTTAGCCTACATAATAGTATCTTTAATGTACATAGCAAGTTTCATCAATTTTGGTCATGTAAATTCAAATATATACCCCTAATTTCAAATATTCATTAAATATGCAAATTAGGGGCTGGATGAAGTAAAAATGCTTAATGACTTTCAATAATGTCGTATCATAGTATCTTCAATGTTCATAGCAAGTTTCGTCAACTTTGGTCTTGTCAATGCAGATAAATATCCCTGATTATGAAAGTTCATTAAATATGCATAAAAGGAATTGGCTAAACTTCAAATGCTTAATGACTTTCAATAATGTTCTATCATAGTATCTTTAATGTACATAGCCAGTTTCATCAACTTTGGTCTCGTCAATTCAGATAAATACCCCTAATTAGGAAAGTTCACAAAATATGCAAATTAGGAATTGGCTGATGTAAAAATGCTTAGTGACATTTAATAATATTCTATCATAGTATCTTTAATGTACAAAGCAAGTTTCATCAATTTTGGTCATGTAACTTCAAATATATAGCCTTAATTTCAAAAGGTCATTAAATATGCAAATTAGGATTTGGATGAAGTAAAATGCTTAATGACTTTCAATAACGTTAAATCATAGTATCTTTAATATGCATACCAAGTTTCGTCAATTTTGATCGAGTAAATCCAGATGTATACTCCTAATTAGGAAATTTCATTACACATGCAAATTAGTAATTATCTTTCATGTCATCCCTTAATATCTTTCAACGCTGATATATCTTGGAGTGATCAACATTTGTAGTGAATCTCATCAAATTGTGTACAGTCGTTGTCAATATATATCAGTCTTTTCTAAAATCATTAATTATGCAAATTAGCAAAAAGTAAGCAAGCCACACCTACCAAAAACTAATCAGTTCTTGCCATTTGCAAACTGAATCTATGTACCAGATTTGATTCTGATCTGATGAGCCGTTTTTGAGATATTGAGTACACAGACAGACAGACAGACACACAGACAGACAGACAGACAGACAGACATCGCTGCGACATATGCCCACGTGTGTCAACACGTGAGCAAAAAATATTACGAGTTCATTTACTGTTTAACTTTTACCTTACATATACATTGTTTTCGAAAAATGCTTTGTCTAATTAAATTAAGTCATGTCTTGCTTGGGTTCTGTTTTCAGTTGATTTTACTCATATCCGATGATTGTCACTGAACTAGAATGCAATTTGTGAATACCCTGGACTCTCCGACACTGTGCAACGCTATCAGTGAATTTAATTAATGGCACGGTTGCCGTTATTGTGTACCATGCAGGCGATGAAATGACCTAAAAATAACTTGTAGTCCCACAATGTCTTCCAATAAAAGAAGACTTGAAGATGTAACCCTTCATGCGTGAATGAACGGTCCTAATTGTTAGATGGACGGAATTGTTCGTACCTCGGTTACTGTGGTGGACTTGTACTGTGTCAAATCGTACGTCCAACTGCTACATTGCCGATGCACTGCTCCGCTGCTGTTTCGTGGTAACGTTTCATTGATGTACAAGTGCATATGGGAGCTGTTCATGAATGATTTCGCACCGATCGGTCTGTCATCCTGTCCATACTCAAAAAAGTAACATTCGCTTTGACTGGTAGCCACAGTTTCGAAGGACGTTCCATTCTGTTGATCACCGTAGTGCATATTTGTCTGGCACGCAAAGGCAACATCCGCACTCATGAAGACCTGTCCAAACGTTATTAACGGGACAGTGAACAAGATCGCCGAATTGATGAGAAACAAGCGCCTCTGGTAGGGACCAAAGTCACCGAGGAAAACAAGAATTTCATCGAAATCCATGTTTAGGTGTCGAGCTCTATTACAGCAGTATTGTAGAAATACAACTCAGCTGCGCAGCTGATAAACAAGGCTAATGAATCAACGGCAGTAGTCATGTGACAAACTAAAATTAGCATCCAATAAACCGTTGAGCACCATTCGTTGTCACAGTCCCTCTACACAGGACTGTGCTTCTTAAGATTTTTGGAAAGTGTCTTTGCACACTGCGCGTGTCGGGTCCGTGTTTTGAAAAGGCACAAAGCTTACGCAATCGACCAGACTTTCAAGGCCTCGCGTGCTGGACAATACATTCATGAACAATTATATGCGTTTCGAAGAGTAGCATATAATTACTATCTATTCGTTATATAAGAGAATTCCTTTGACGCTTGTGTCACCAGGTGTTGAATGCGTATATATTGGTGTAAAAGGTCTTTTGTCTTCAGTCTCGGTCGAAACTCCACGATGTCAACACAAGTATTTTTTTTATATGTATATTCTCTAAATCTTGTGATGCAGTTTTATAGATCTTGTAAGTCCGTTGCCTTTAGACAATGCGTTGTAAGGGGGAATTGTGTTAATAAAAGTGGTGATTTTTCGAGGGTACACAGTACGCTCGTGGGGTGTGACAACCACCGCATACCGCATATTATCGCTGTTGTGTATCATTTATTATCAATTCTCGAAGTTCAGTATAGATATAACCTTCCATACAATACGATGCCATACAACGCAATGCAATACAGAGTCAAAATGGTTGGCACGTAGCAGACTAGTCTGGTTCCCTGACCCATTTCCCCGGTAGAGGGCGTGGGGAAATATAGGGTCAAGTACCGGCTAATGTAAACATGGACGCTATTGGGTTAAAATAAAACAAGCTGTGATTGGGTGAAAGTAACACTTGTAACTTGTTCTCATGTTTCTTGGGTTTCGCACTTTCAGGCTCACTTGACACCAACTTCTTGTTTGTACCACAAAGCCGTGGAGGTAGAAAGAAAGACTTTTTAGCTTCATGATTTAGCTACTGTGATTTAGCACACCTCTTGATACTTTTAGAACGTCGACATGATGCCTGGCATTTTTCACGAAATTCGGACACCATTCTATCCATCGAAATCAATCGTCGTTCACAGTTCCAACAAGGTTTGCTTTCAATCAGCTGTGATATCGCAGCAGTAACTGTGGCGTGTATCGAACGTGCTCTGGTCATTGGGGTCACGCTACAGTCGGCGATGACCTCAATTACCCTAGCGCGTTCGACTGGATACACGCCACAAGTACTGCTGCGATATCACAGCCAGCCTTCAATCACCTCTATTTCCCCGTACTTCCGGATTAATCCTTTCAGTTTATGTTTCCTGTCTCGTGTGCCAATGTTTTTGGTTCGGATACCAGTGTTCGAACATAATTCTGATCCAGTCGAATTTTGACCGGCGTTTTCATGGTAGCAGCCATATTTGTTGTAGCATGTTCTGTCAGGTGACTAACCTCCGCCATCTTGAACAAAATTCTGTTCAAGATGGCTACCCGGTACCTGACCCTATATTTCCCCACGCCCTCTACCGGGGAAATGGGTCAGGGAACCAGACTAGTAGCAGACCTATTTCCAGAGCAAAGCGCAGCCAGCGGTAGAAATGGGCCGGGGCAGCGATGTAGTCCAGTGCGACAACAGGGCGTCAGGTTCATGTGCATTTGTACCTAAGAAAGTGTAGATTTTGAATAAAATTGACAGCTTTAACACCGTGCAGGATAGCTTGGGTAGGGAAATGATAGATGCTAGAATGGAATCCGCAGGTTTGGTCATCTAAAACGATAGCTTTGAATATATTTTGAAGTTGAGGGCGTAAAACAGGATGGCTGACAGCAAAAGCAATGGATGCGGCGGTAAATATTTTACCCGTTTTCTACAAAAAGTCACCAAGTTGTGTTGTTTAAGATGCCGCGTTCAGTGAAGTTCAGGTTCGATTACATTTCTGTAAAGTTTCTGCCCCACAGGCTAGCAGGACGTCCTATTCTAATAAATGTACATGGATTGTGTATATGATAGTGTAAAGACTAGTCGCGAGTGTTGGCAATGTCTGTTTTCCAGAGTTGGTAAAGGCTCAGCAAGACTTCAAAGTCTGCTTAACTTTTAAATCTTGATAAGTCTTAACTCTGTAAAATAGACATTGCCAACACTAACGACTACGTCTTTACACTATCATATACATTCTCAATCTATGTACATGTAAGCTTATAGGACGTCCTGATAGCCTGTTCAGTTCGAAAACGGGAAGGGTGATTTCTCTGCAAGTTTTGTAAAATGGGGGCAGAAACTTTACAGAAGTGTAATTGAACCTGAATTTCACTGAACGCGGCATCTTACACTACAGAACTCGATGATTGTTTGAGAAAACGGGTAAAATACTTACCCTCGCTTCCACTGATTTTGCTGTCAGCCATTTTGTTTTACGCCCTCTACATCAAAACATGTTCAAAGCTAACGGTTTAGATGACCAAGCTTACGGATTCCATTCAAGCAGCTATCGTTTCCCTACCCAAGCTATCCTGCACGGTGCCAAGGCTGTCATTTTCATTCAAAAGCTACACTTTCTTAGGTACCTCTGATGTGATGAACCATATAAACACAAGAGAGGAAGAACTCTATTCGTTTGTACATTATACTTGGGCGAAGTCAAACACTTTACACCGCAATGGTGCCGTAATCTTCAATACTTGACTTACTCTTTAGCAGAATGCTTTCGTGGATCCATATATTCGGACTCTCGCATTTTAACAATTCCTTTCCAGTTCAACGCTTGAGGGGGCTGTTGGGGTGACTTTTCATCGTCTTAGTTTTGTGGCAATAAAAATAATGTAATCTTTCCCCATAGAGTTAAAAGTATACTGTCACCTGTAATCTAAATATCCCATATATGGTCAAAGGGCGTTCCTTTGTACTAAAAATGCCCATTTTAAAGGCGGCCACCCGCTTAAAATCTGTGGTTGGTTAGATTTTCTCTTTCCATGGTAACTGTGGCAATATTGGAACAGGTGACAGTATACCTTTAAGATAGTGGTGGTTATTTTTATACCAAATATGGGTGATTGTTAGGTAATTTGTATCTCCAGTGCCGACATTTGCATGGTTATATCTGATTAGCATTCTTACAATAAGTGAAGGGATCAAAGTTTTGATCAGGGAAGTTTGAGCTCAAGTTTAAGTCTTTCATTTTCAAGGAGCCGGCGTATTACCTTGATTTTATTTTCATTCAAAAATTATGTACATAGAAGTTGTTTCCTTATTTTCACTTCCTTTGTCACCCTAAGCCCCATGAAAAAAATAAATAGTTCGTTTATTCAGTTTTACTGGCCACCGGCCAAAATGTACAAAGGTATATACATTACGTGTATCAGTCGCCAGTACATAATAGAATAAGCAAACATACAAGTCTGTGGAAAGAAGGAAAAATAATACATCATACAAAACTATATTACAAAACTATCCAAAAATTCGTGTCTACGATTTGTCATAATGAATATGTATCTGCTAAGTTTCCGAAGATTGTCCATAATATCTACCCCGCAATATTGCATGTACTTCGACGATGCTTTTGGCAGATATTGGATCGAAACACATTGAGCAGTTTCTTGTCGATTAATTACCCATTTTGATATTTAAATATCAACAATAAGATAATAAGACTGTATATCTCAACAAGTACACTGTCTGAAAAAATTATGAATTCATGAAATGTTCGCTGGGACTAATGCGTGACAAAATATCAAGGTGTGTGACCAATGCGGCCGAGACTAATTTGCAAAATCACCTATAAATAGTATTTAGGTCATACCTATATTTAGGCAATGTTTCATGTCACTCATGATGGACAATTGCCAGCAGAAAAAAGCCTATTAATAAATAATTTGCCCATTTCATGAACGTTTGCATTCTTTCGTTGTGCACAGAAGCACTGAACCAAATTTCAAAATTTTTTACATTCAGCATGTATGAACAGTTCCTGATTTTTGGGAGAGTGGTTACAGTTCTTATTTAGGAAATTTGTAAAGAATTAGCCAGTTTTGACTCCGGTGACATTGTCTAATTTTACGGACATTTCTCATTTGAGGAAAACATTTCACACCATCGTCCTTTGTTTAAACTCAATACGTAGGCCTAGACACGGTAGAGCTATTAACTCATATAAAGACTTTGGAGTGAGACACAGCCTATTTGCACAAAAGCTGAAACAGCTTCCCTGACTTTGACTCACAAGAGTAATTTGGTGTTTTTTCCAGATTACATTAAATTTTTCACTTTGGGTTAACATTGACCGGTATAGCGTGCTAGCAGGGTACGCTTACTCATTGTGTCATCACAAAACAGTGGCTCAAGACAAATCCATTGTTGCTGTAATTTTCCGTTTGTTCCTTGTACCTGGTGAATTATTTATTTATCTGAATGACACTTACCATATTGGACCTGTTTTTATGTCTATTTACCCTGAACCTAATGGCCCTGTCACACCTTGACGATTTAGCCAGCGTATTCCGACGTAACAAAAACATTCTTTAAAAGCGCTTGCGAAAGACGTATTTTTCAATATTTGGCGTATACATAGCGTATTCATGACGTACTCATAGGTTAAAAATATGTTTTGGGTACGCTGGACAATTCTCTTGACGCATTTAGACTTATGAGAAACTTACAAATAAAATGTGTGAACGTGTGTCAACGAGCGCATAACCTACGTACAACTTATGTGTGCTGGACGCATAAGCCATACGCTGGCATACGTCGAAAACTTTTGTGCATGCACAAAAAAGTGCTTCAGCTTGCTCTTAACTTACACAAAACCTATCCATAACGTATTCGACGTACGCCCTGCGTATTCACCAAATTGATACGTTAAAATACGCTGGCTAAATCATCAAGGTGTGACAGGGCCATAGTCTTTCACTGTCTGAGATCACACTTAGTATGTAAGTTGCCGTACCCCTAGTCGGAATATGTGATAGCGGGAAAGTATTTAGTGGCGCTGCCTACATTATAAATTGACAGTTTTATGTAAACGAAATGACTATTAAGCTCGATGTCTTTGCTGTTTCACAATATGTTCCCAGTAATGCATCTGAAATTATAACACAAATGAGGCAATTTTTGGAATTGTTATTGTAATTTTTGTCACGTTGTAAATTTTTTATATATGATTTAGAATTTACAACATGATATAGTCAAACAAGAGAATGGCGTAACCCGTACGATAGGCGTAACGTTCTTTGCCCTAACTCGATCGAGTTTCGAACTCACTTAACCCTCGAAAGCCTGTCCATAACATACAGCAAGCAGTTTGAACACGTCCTCTGAGTTGAGCTAGAACATTAACATGACATGCTGGAAATTGAAACGAAGTCGGTCAAAATCTGAGTTTAAAGGTCACCCGATCAGACATCACAAATACCGTAAGACTCGGGTATTGCCCAACGGCATTCCATCTTTTTGGGGACAGCTTTGATAGAGCTCTTGTCGAACGAATTACGTCTTCTTCTGTGAATGAGAAATCAAAGGGAACCTGTCTTAATGAGTGATGTTGCCTTTGTCTGAAATGTTCTCTCGTTTTGCTTAACAAAAATATCGTCTGGACTGTCTTCGAATTATCATTTTACATTCTAATAACATCGTTATTCGCTACATATTTATGTACGCGTGTAATGTATGTATGTATGTATGTATGTATGTATGTATGTATGTATGTATGTATGTATGTATGTATGTATGTATGTATGTATGTATGTATGTATGCATGCATGCATGTGTGTGTGTATTTATGTATGTATGTATGGCTGTTTAATACAGTATATAATTATCATTTAACATAAATCACGAAATGCAAAACACTGTAGGATGTTTGCAATTTCATGATGTCACTTCAAACACCTGAGTAACAATTCATTCGTGTTTTTTTTTTGCTGGCACATAAATATTTGTCAAGCATAATGGTAATTAAGAGCTAAATGATATTATCAGAGACCAATTCTGACAATTTTCATGGTGATTTTCGTCAGGGTGACTTCACAGAGCGACAACGAAAATAAGAGATATCAAAATGTTACTTATTTCTCAGCATGGGATTCCTTTGCTATGACATATATTAGTGTACATGGCACCCATATTGGATGGGTTCAGTCACTTTATGAGGCCTCACCTATAGTGGAGGTATTATAGTTTCAGCATGATTAGTTGATAGACTGTCTATCAAAAGGGAGGGGGGCGGAACTGCGCATGAGCGACCTTCTTGTTTTCAAACAATGTATTTCATGAACAATATCTAGACGCATCGCGCCAACACGGCTGCAATATTTAAATTCTACGATGTACATTGTGGCAAACCTGTTGTAATTTTCAGCAATTGCCAAGGTACCTTGAACACAGTGTTTACATTGGTCGCATGGCTCAAGGCACATATGACCTGAGTGCGGTTCTGACGAACCCTCCTATTCATTACAATCTAAACTTTTAAACCAGATAAGCTATGCTTTAAACTATCTGGTACGTTGCGCATACTGTCTGTAGCAATGTCAATTTCATTCAACCTGTTCTGAAGTAAAACCCATTTCAAAAAGCGCAACAGTCCAGCAGACGAAAAAGACTCACTTGTGCAATTCCTTAAACTCTTCGATGGTTGCCGGTAGAGGGCGGTTTAAAGTTTCCGGTACCAAGAACATCAAACTACCGGTTAGAGCCGTTGATGCGCCGATGATGACGTACGGAAATGGTTGCCATACATCCGACAGCAATCTTGTGAACGGGAGTAAAATTGAAGATGTGCGAGCGGCCATTGCAACAAGGCATATACCCATGTTTCTAGAAGAAAGAAAATTCAATATTGTATTTTGTCCTTTGCATCGTCACGGAAGCATTTCAATGCAAGGAATGATGTATGATTCGGATAAGCCATGATATTCTTTCTTTTACCTCCACGCCGCGTCATAACAAATAAATACATTTAGATGTCAAGTGACCAGAAAACTAATTGTTGCGAAAGATCGACACCCATACAATACGTTTTTGTATTCAGATTAATATGAAAGCCCATAAGGGACATGTTTGAAAGCAAAAAAAAAATTATCTTGTGCTCACGAGAAACTATCTCGTGATCACAAGATCTTTTCTTGTGCTCACGAGATGTTTTCTTGCGATCGCAAGATCTTTTCTTGTGCGCACGAGATCTTTTCTTGTGATTACGAGATCACAAGAAAAGATCTTGTGATCACGAGATAGTTTCTCGTGAGCACAAGATAAAATTTTTATTTGCTCTCAAACATGTCCCTTATGGGCTTTCATAGATTAGTGCTCGTTTTCATGCAATCCAAATTCTCGTGCATGTATCATCATGATAGGTTGATGCACCAATTCAATACCACTCATCAAAACAACATAAGTGATTTTTGAAAAAAAAGTCTCTCACTTGTGACATCAAAGTTAGATACCGTCTATAAGATCGTTTTGACTAATTTTCCTATGAACTTCTGTTTTCTACATAGTGCATGTATTACAAAGTGTCAGCATTGTGAGCCTACCTGACAACTGTTGGAAACAACTCAGCCACATGGAGAAATGTTGACCAGTAGGCGGCAGTAGCTCCCAGTTTGCCAACCAGAGACAGGGCTGTAGCGATATATTGCACATCTATTGGACGAAATGAACGAATTCATACAAATAGTCAGTTAGTCATTCAACTCACGTCTAGAGGCCAGTCGATAATGGGAAGCTTTCGTTACTACTCTTGTTTATTTGATAATTGGAAAGTAGTTCATAAACAGTTGATCACATGTTTCTGAACGACCAATCATTTTGTAAACATTATGTGTGTATGTCCATGGCAAATATGTCTTTGAAATTGATGTTTCGATGTTAATAACCCATAGATAATAGTTCCTTACTTTTAGGCGGGAACGGGCAGAGCAGGCACGACAAACCACTCGTTATGATGAACAAGGCAATTGATTTCGAGCGCCCCCAACGGTTGATAATGTAACTACCCAAAATGATGCCTGGGATTTCGACCAGACCAGATAAGAAGAAACTGACGTAGTCATTGCCAGCCAAGTCCGTTGAAAATAAGGATAGTCCATAATAGCACAGGGACAAGGTGAACCTGTGAATGGAAGGGAAAATAAGTCACATGCAGCTGCGTCTACTTTAATTTCGATGGAGCTGTGAACACGAAACAACTGTCGGTCCCACGGCGCTGACTATCGATTTGATGAGTGGTTCGATTTGAGAATAAGCTACAGCGGAAAAAGTTGTTTTAAACCAGAACAAACGCGTTGATATCATAGAATAACAAAAACCATACTCAGGTATATTTACACCTGATTCGGGTACTATTTGCTCTCTATAGCGTTCACCTGGCGGCTTGTGCCATATGTCTCCCTTTGTACTCAAATTTCGTGGATTTCGACTGCGATGGATGTTACAGTATTGCTTACAATTACCCACCAATTTACAAACATAATACAAGTTGTAGCTCGAAGTTTGGACGTCCTAAACAGATCACTGAAGTCGTATTTTCTTTCTGTGTACGGCACTTCCTTCTTCTCTTCCACCTTTTTCTTTAATGCCTTATCAAAAAACAAAATGGACATAATGTTGAGTGAGCAAGTGCTTCTGCTACTTTTAGTAGAAAATGCAAAATTACACGTGAGTAGGTGTGTTGTTTTTTGTGAACATAACACTATATTGTAGCACTGTTCGGTTTGATATATGGTCACGTGTTACAGTATTTAGCACTTCATTGAAGTTTCCGATCTGTCTTTCAGAGGGGCACTATCAAACGGAATTAGAAATACTGGTATAATTGGTCTTAAAACGCCGATGGGTAGATTTAAAGATTCTGTCGCGTGTTGGCGCTCTGTTAAGAGGTAAAGTCGCGCCTGCACACCACAGCCGAATCGTCCTGTCTTTGCTTTCACTCTGATTTTTACAAGATTTTGCTGCCAAAATCCGACGCAATGGCTCACAGAAAATCAAATATGGGTTGTGTCGAAATGCTTACATTTGAGTAGATGCTGGTGATTGTAAAATAAGAATTTGGCAGGGATACTTTGTTAGCTCTAACAGCCCTGCGAATGATGACATCAGCCTCACTCACGTGACCAAGGGACAGCAGCCATCTTGGGGACTCTGGAGCAACTCTGCAGTAAAACGGAAACATGATAATTTTTATCTGTTGAACAAATAACTTGAAAATTAATAGTGATATCACACACGCGACGTCTCAAATTCATTTTTCATGGCGACTTTTTGTAATTTTTACAAATGGAAATAATAGAAATGCATGGTTCGATCGTTTCCATCTTGACTGTTTTTTTTAAGTCCTCGACAATGTGTGATTCACGGATTACGTAAATTACTGCAAAATTACAGATTTTACATCAGTGAGATCATTATTGTACATCATAATCCTTTCAAATCGAAGCTTTCCGCGAAAATCCCTATAACCCCCCCCCCTTTCACAACACATACCTTAACAAGTATATAACCAACAACGGCAGCTGAGGGACGGCAGTTGCTATCTGCAAGAAGCGCCAGTGTCGAATGCCATACGCTAGCAGAGCTAAGGTCATATGACCACAAACATAGGAGATAGCCAACAAACATCCTACTAAGGCTCGTTTCCTAGGTCCGGTCCACTCCAACACTACAGGGTATTCAAGAGAGCATATAATTTTATCTAACGGGAAAACACCTCGAGTATTATCAGCTTCTCGTTTCAGCCAGCGATGTTCAATTATATTATATACCTCAAAAAAACTAGTAGCTGAACCATACATACCAATTGGCACATAGATTTCATTGTCAATTTTATAGTACTTTTTAGAACTAATTTGCGCTCTATAATTATTGTTGTTATTGTTGTTGTCGTTATTTTATTCCTATTTATGTTTATTCTTTGTTGTTTTCTTATTCTTGCTGTTTTCATCGTCGTTGATGTTGTTCGTGTTTGTTTTGATCGTTTGCTTTTCTGCCACTGTCTGCCTGCTGTCACATATGATGCAACAAAGATATTCTCTCACCGTTTGCATATGGTGCAACAAAGATACTTGGGTAGGTACGGTGGCCCCTACACGCCACGGAACTCTACTACTTTTGAATATAAACTCTAATTTTTCTTGTCAATATCTTTAATATTTGTTAGAGATTTTATTTCTCCACCGCAAACTTTTAATTTTGTACGGGCAACTTTATCTTAACATTATCTTAACTTTAACTTCTCGAAAGTAGTTTTAGTTTTAACAATAAAGAAAATATGTTTCTCAAAAGTATTTTTATTTTGTAAACAAACGTAAAATTTTTCAAGATAACAAACTCCCCTACACGTCATGGAAATTTATTACTTTTGAACATCAACTCATATTTCTTGACAATATATTTAATATTTGTAAGAAATTTATTTCTCCACAGCAAACTTTTATTTCTGAACGGGGAAACTTTATTTTTGGGGTAAACTGTTTTTAAAAAACTGTTAACAAAAAAACTTTAACTTTTAAAAAATAACTTTTACTTTGAACAAAATATTTGTTTCTGAAAAACGTTTTTTATTTCGAAAAGAAGTAAAAATTGTTCACAGCAAGAGTTGAAGATTTTTGCTGAGCACGAACTGAGTTACTTAAATGACATAACCTATGTTTTTAGAGCAGAAAACTTAAATTCTTAAAGAAAAGTTTTATTTTTCAGGAGTAAAATTAATTTCTTTATGGAAAAAGATTTTCTCAGAGCAGCAAATTGAAATATAGTGAATAAAACTTTTTCTCAATGGACTAGAAATTATTTTCTGAAGACAACAAAACTAATTTTTTCAAGATATATTTTCTACATATGAGTGTGGTTTAAGAATTTGGTAAACTGAACTGAGAAAGAACGAAAAAGGAAGGATGAAAAAGTCAAACTTACTTTTCTTCAGAGCGAAATTTATTTCTGAGAGGAGAAATATTTCATGTGAGGGCGCAATTACCTATAATGCATAGCAAACTCTTTCTAGCGAGAGTGAACATATTTTTGGGAAGAGTAAAACATTTTTCCGACGAGCAAAACTATTTTAACGGCGGCGGAAGTTAAAGTATCCCACCATGCAACACCCAAGTGTGATGACCCAGAGTCTCCGAGTTGGTAGCCGAGCAGTTCGTGTTCGCGTCGGCTACATGGACGATCTGCTCTCCGAGACAACCATGACTGACTTCATCAGCGATACGGGCACGTCCGCCGGCCCTACCCTGCCTGCGTACGATGCTGTGTGTTGGGGCTGTATAACGTCGGGAACTCACAACATCGTACACAGGGCTATGGGCACGCGGGTCAGTTGCCACTTGTCTGAGTCCCCGAAGAACGGTTTTATGTTTGAGTGATTCGTCCTGACGGCAGACGGTGTGCGACGGGACCGCATTGGGGTTCTTCATTAGCTCTGCATTGCATAGCCCTGCGTCCACGGTACAGGTCTGTTCGCAGGGCTATGCATGGCAGGGCTGTGTGTTACCGGCGTTATACAGTCTCCCACCACATAACACTGGTAACACACAGCCAATGTGTGTGATATTCATTTTTTCTAAGAAGAGAAGCCAGATTCGTAATTTATAGAAACTGAAAGTGAACGAGCCCGCCAGATTTGACCACAGTCGCGGACTGGTTTTGACTTTCACGTGTTTTGCGGGGTCAAAACGTGAAAGTCAACCAGCCTGTAAAAGGCATATCCCGTCCGAAAACACCACAGCTGTGGATCCACAACTACTGTATTGAACCACGCTCGACTGTGGTCAAATCTGGTGGGCCAGGTTCAGTTTCAGTCGAAGACTCTATCAATTACGAATCTGGCTTATAGAAAAGATGACTATCACACAACATAACATTAACAACACAGAAACTGATGAAGGAATAGCTCTGCATGGCAGGGCTGTGTGTTACGGCTTTATGTGGTGGGAGGCCGGTAACACACAGCCCATGCAGAGCTAATGAAGGAACCCAATGCTGTCCATCCCGTCGCACAACGTCTGCAGTCAGGACGAATCACTCAAACACAAAACCGTTCTTCGGGGACTCAGACAAGTGGCAACTGTTGAACTGACTCGTTTGCGTGCCCGTGCCCATAGCCCTGCGTACGATGCTGTGTGTTCCCGGCGTTATACGGCCCCAACACACAGCATCGTACGCAGGCAGGGTAGGGCCGGGCTAGCTGCAGTACAGTACGGCAAACCGTCCGACCCAAATACCCAGGTAAAACCTCGAGGTACTGTACTGCAGCTAGGGCCGGGCTAGCGTGCCTGTATCGCCGATGAAGTCAGTCATGGTTGTCTCGGAGACTCTGGGTCATCAAACTTGGGTGTGCATGGTGGGATACTATAACTTCCGCCGCCGTTAAAATAAAGTTTTGCTCGTCGGAAAAATGTTTTACTCTCCCCCAAATATGTTTACTCTCGCTAGAAAGAGTTTGCTATGCATTATAGGTAATTGCGCCCTCACATGAAATATTTCTCCTCTCAGAAATAAATTTCGCTCTGAAGAAAAGTACATTCCTTTTTTGTTCTTTCTCAGTTCAGTTTTACCAAATTCTTAAACCACACTCATATGTAGAAAATATATCTTGAAAGAATTAGTTTTGTTGTCTTCAGAAAATAATTTCTCGCCATTGAGAAAAAAAGTTTTATTCTCTGTATTTCAATTTGCTGCTCTGAGAAAATCTTTTTTCCATAAAGAAATTAATTTTACTCTTGGAAAAATAAAACTTTTCTTCAACTCTTGCTGTGAACAATTTTTACTTCTTTTCGGTTCGCGCTTAGCAAAAATCTTCAACTCTTGCTGTGAACAATTTTTACTCTTTTCGGCTTTTGAGAAACAATATTTTGTTCAAAGTTAAAGTTATTTTTTAAAAGTTAAAGTTTTTTTGTTAAAAGTTTTTAAAAACAGTTTACCCCAAAAATAAAGTTTCCCCGTTCAGAAATAAAAGTTTGCTGTGGAGAAATAAAATTTCTTACAAATATTAAATATATTGTCAAGAAATATGAGTTGATGTTCAAAAGTAATAAATTTCCATGACGTGTAGGGGAGTTTGTTATCTTGAAAAAATTTTACTTTTGTTTTACAAAATAAAAAATACTTTTGAGAAACATATTTTGTTTATTGTTAAAACTAAAACTACTTTCGAGAAGTTAAAGTTAAGATAATGTTAAGATAAAGTTGCCCGTACAAAATTAAAAGTTTGCGGTGGAGAAATAAAATCTCTTTACAAATATTAAAGATATTGTCAAGAAAAATTAGAGTTTATATTCAAAAGTAATAGAGTTCCGTGGCGTGTAGGGGCCACGGTAGGTAGGAGATTCCAGCTACGAATTGACACAAGGAAAAGCAAATTGGATTTGGTGAAGCAGCCGACAATAAACCGAAGGTCGACTGGACAGCTAAAGCCAAAGAAATGGATTTCCATCGGCCGTACCTGAAAAGATGAAAAATGAATACATGAAACGATTATCTGTTTATGTATATTGAGATGTTGCCATGTTCATATTGACTTGAATGAAAGTTATGGTCTTGTTAGCACAGTGAGATCATTTTAAATTTTGGCGGTTTTTAAATTCGCAGAATGAACATCACAAGAATCTTAATCGTGTATAGCTTCAATTGAATAAATGACTGCAAATTTGTGTTAATGATGCAAGTCACACCCAACAAAAAATAAACAGTTCTTGAAAATACCTATCCTAAAATGATTTGCCCGAATATTGGATGTATAATGAAAATACCTATCGGAAATGGCGCCAAATAGGATGCAGCCGACTGCCATTCCCACGAAGAGTGCAGACTGTACTGTCTCTCTCAGCCATTTTCTATCGCACACCAAATCCCACTGTGTAAAAATATTAAGACAGATATAGATGTAGTATGAACGTTTATCACAATTTTTCATTCAGAAATGTCGGTTCAAATGTACATGCTATTCTTTCGTTACAAATTTTATATCAATTCATGAAAATCTGGGATTATTATGATGTAAACACAAATTGGTATGGAAAGGTTGCAAATCTCTCTCTCTCTCTCTCTCTCTCCCCCCTTAAAAAGACATTTAGATAATAACAACACACTGTATACCATACACTGTACCCAGTGGTCACAGAATGCGTTCATTGACAAGGTGAAACATGTATAATCTGTTAACGTACACCACACATTTACAAGCACTATACCGTCTTTGCTTACTTTTCCACAAATTTTCACCGAGAGAAAAGGAGAGGAGGCGGTTTACGTGGGTCAAAATTGTTCTGGCGGTGATTTTGACCTCTGCACTCAAGCAAAAGCAGTTACTGTAAGCAGGACTGTCTGACAGTCAGTATTGCTATTCACCTGAGACACAACACACGGACGAATGCAAGGCTGTTCCCACAGCCTGAGAAAAAAATATTCAATATGTTACGTAACATTTTAAATCCAACATTCACCTGCACGTACACACAAACAAGCTGAACAGAATGGCTAAATATGCAGATACCTCAGTAACGGTTGTTGATTGGTACTGCGTTCGGTCGTATTTCCACTCTTGGCAGCGCCCAGCTTTATGACCCGAACCTATCGATGGGGTCACATTTCCCTCACCGTGTGATGAGTTGATGTGAATTCCCGAGAAGTTGGCGAAAGACACATCGGCAGACAGAAGGATACCGAGAACGTGACACTCTCCCTCGCTTTGGTTCATCAAGGAACTCATGGGCACACGCTGATCCCCAGGCTCTGCTGTTTGGCAGACTTTGGGTACGTCGGCGCTCGTGAAGACTTGTCCGAACAAAACGAAGGGAAACGTGAACATGATGGCTGCGTTGATAACAAATATCTTCCTCTGGTAGGGTCCAAAATCACCCAAAAGTACAAGAACGTCATCAAACTCTATCATATCTGATTTTGTTCGATGTACGCAGCATGTAGGCCCATGCTCGGTGTAAACAGTGAGATTCGGCGTCGACCGTGAATGTCTACAAATAATTGATAATACAAATATAACACTTCTGTCATCATCGCGTATGCTTACATAAGCACCAACCTGTACTGAAATCGTAAGCGATGTTCTATTCGCGCGGTTTCTGCACGGATCCTCAGAAATAGAGTCTATAGTTGTAGCATTGCGCAGGGATGCTCGGGCATAACACTGCCCAGCCTGCGTAGTCCCTCCTAACGGTAAATAATATAGAGGGCGCCAGCTGTCAGTGCACTGCTATGATGCTGTTCCTTTTGTTGATGATTCAAGGTTTTTGGTCAATTATTCATGTAAAAGGACGCTAGCAACTTCAATCCCAGTTGAAAGCAATGCCAATAGCTCAATATTAAGAGTTTTCGAATGAGATATTTGATTCACGATTATTTCCTTGCGGTCGCTTGTCACAAAAGCGTATTTTGATCTTCTATGTACTGTAACCGAGGGGGCCTTTCCCAATTTTAAACTTTCAGTGAACTGAAGCGCCTACTGTATTAGCACGGGCACAGTTTCGTGGGTTTATGGAACTATACGAGAAGAAGCTGGCTACCATGGGCTGTATTTCAAGTCTTCACTAATTATTTTCCTGCTATTTGAGTTTTAATGCTTAATGAGTAGGGGAACACGGCCACTCGAGACGACTATACAAGCAGAGTGCGTTTTCTCTGTACTACCCACTAAAGCGGCGAAGACTTAGCGTGCAATGCAGCGAGGTGATGCCTTTCGTTTCTCATCTTTGAGCCAAAGAGATTCCGTTGATCGTGTCACTAACGTTCATAATTTCGTTTGAAAGAAAATATCGGAATTCTCTTTTCAAACCGTTATTGTAATAGTCACCTGCATGTCTTTATTGAGAGACACTTTAAGGGGCAGTAACGTTATGTATCGTGGCTGAGGTGTTCACAACGATACCTTGTTGGGGATGTGAGAAGTAGATGGAAGAGCACAGCAGATCGATTGTGAACATGTCGTTTGAAGTATTCTAAAAAGATCAATAAAGCGACTATTCATCGTATAGTAAGTATCAGTGGCTTCAAGGCCGGCCGGGGGAGGTCGACATTACAAATTCATCAAAAAGGTTCGTTTTATTCACATATTAACGTTCGCCGAAATACGTACCTCATAAAATAAGGCTGCATGTAAACGTGTTTCAAAGCAAAGAGGTAGGATGTGCAATATTTAAAGCTCCAAATTTGAACCGAACTGATTTTGAAAGAATAGTTAGACACATTTTACAAAGAACACAAAAATTGGCTTTAGACTTTGGGAAACATGCGAATTACTGAGCTGTGATGTCGCTGAGAAAACATTTGCGTCGTCCAAAAAAAATAGCGGTAATTAATAGTCTTAAAATTCTTAATTACCGAGAAGGGACTGATAACATGTATATTTCAACAAAATCAGATAAACTACTTAATATGTCTGTCACCCTTGACAGTTGCAAAAATTTGTTTAAGTTTTGCCAAGTGTAACTATAAAAAATATATTGTAAAACGGCAGGAAAATCCGTGCCCAACAATCAAAATATTCTTCAATTTTGCTTCACCGAGATCTCTTAACCTGGTCGAGATAACCCGCTCAGATAGATGGTATTTACTAAAGAAATAATGGGCGATGCGCTGACCATTAACGTTTATTTGTGGGCAAGGGGGAGAAGAAAGCCAAACATTAAGGGGCGAGGCTTGCCGAGCCCGTTAATTTGGCTTTCCTCGAGCCCGCGCACATAAATAAACGTTAATGGTCAGAGCGGAGTCTGTTATTTCCATTATATTATCAGCGAACCCAAGAAAACCGTCAAAATTTCCGAAAATTTCAGGAGCGAACGACAAGCGGGCGTCAGAAATTGTCTCTTTAAGGGAGCCGTCATTATTTACGGCCTGGAGGAGGGTCGGAGGAATTTCATCGAAAACTCAGAAATTTCGAGTAAGCCCCCTGCCAACCATGACGAATTTGGGTAACCCCCTCTCTAACTCAGAAGTTATGACTGGACCCCCTCCCCAACTTGGAAAAGTTACAAAAATGCAGCATTATTAAAGATCTTTCAAATCCTGCTGTACCCTGCTGGATTATTATCGGTTATCTCAGTTTGAAAAGGTGAAACCAACAAAATGAAATTAAAAGTAGCAACAAAAAGTAGATATAAAAGTCACGCTATAACCAGTATCCAACCATATGGATGGGTATCATGACAGGGTTGTGACTAAGACATCATCAGACAGGGGCAGAATTTTAAAGTATGGAGAGCAGACGAGGGAAGCTGAGGGGAGAGTGTCTGAGGGGGGATGTCCCCTATCTTGCGTGGAAAAAATTGAGAAATTGGGCACATGTGTGCAATAGTGCAGTTTTATGCAATCCGCGAGGTGTTTTTGTTTTTTGTTTTTTCATACGTCAAACTGTTACAAGACTTGAAGGGGAGAGCACAAGAGGGGATGTCCCCACTCTCGCATCGAAAATTTTGATAAATTGATGAGTGAAATGATGCAATCTGAGGGGTGTTTCAATTCATTTTGCACCAAAAATTTGTAAACCCCCTTTATTTTGAGCAGTCCCTTCTAGCTTTCAATATTTTGAGTGACCCCCTAACATTCCTCCCAGCCCCCCTGCCGTAAATAATGACGGCTCCCTAACCGCATACTAATGCCCTCTAAATGTTTTGAGTCTCACTCACGTTAAACGGTGTGATGTTCGAGTCAGTTCAGACGTTCAAAACGTTGAAACGGAAAGTTTGAAAATCGACTGTGCACAAGTAAGGTCCGGCGTCATGCACAAGCGCTCGTTAGCTGGGTAGTCTGCTAAATCGATCGATTCTCGGCTCGATCTATCGATCCCGTAGTCGATATGCCCGCCACTGCAACCTTAATACTCACACGATGTGCAACAGAATCACTCAAACGACACAAGACCTGGTGTTTTCAACTGGCCATGCACTCACACAAAACATTCAGAACTACACTCCCATATACCTAGTTGGATCATAAATTTAACCATCTCCTCGAAAATCACGCCGATGAACGTGTTACTCGCATCGTCTTGAAGAAATCGGCCGTGTTTTGAGACAAGGACAGTGAAACGCGGCCCGAAAACGAAGTTTTTCGTCAGTATTCCATTATCAGCGTAATACCTTGGTACGAACATTTACCAAAATACGAATAATTATTGGTCGTTTTAGATTCTCTTGAGAATCTGCTACTTGAAACTTTGCTTGTCCCTTCTGTTTTTGAAATTACAACAAAACAAATATAGCAGTGCATATACTACTGTAAGACAACGGTGAATCAGGCGAAAATTGTCTATGATGGATATGAGAAACCCAACATCTTGCTGTGAGGAATGTACAAAGACTCTCTTTTAAATTTTCAAACTAGGAACGAACATTTATTAATGTAGTATGCTCCTCGAAAGTGAAAGATTTCAACTTTTGCTCAAAATTTCCTCGGTGAAACTTTCAATCATTCTCTTATCAAATCAAGAACAGAAAATCAGGTTTCATCGTGCAAAATTTGGTATTACTGAAAAATATTACCTAACATTTAGACTGAAAGATCCGTCGCTCGAGGGCGCTCTCTACGCCCCCTCGCTTCCCCCCCCCCTCGGAGGGAGGGAGAGCACAGAGAGCGCACTGAGCGACTGATCTTTCAGGAGGGGAGCGTAGAGAGCGCCCTCGAGCAACGGATCTTTGAGTCACCTGAAATTTACTTATACATGTCATTTAAAATGGCCGACATTCCTGTGTCAACTCTTTGGCAACAAAATTCGATTTTCAATTTTCGAAAAACTAAGATGGTGAAGTTTTTCTTGCTCCAATAGCTTTAAAATGAGTCCCCACAAGTGGTAGATTAGAAAAGTATTGAAAAAAATGACACTCCCAATATCTGTCCCCGAGGCTGTCTCCGTTTGCCCTTTGTGCTGAAGATTATGTAAATTAACAACTATAACCACTGGCACATATCAAGACGACATGCCTTTAACGGTTCAAAACTGCTAAAACAGTGTTAGGAGAAAACTAAATCCTTACTCAATGACCCTGCAAAACGTTATCCCATGCATACAAGGCCTTTTCAACTGAGAATAATTGAATTAGAGATATAAAGAATGAATATCGCTGAATGAAACTCGAAACCATTCTTATATTGGGAATCACAATGCACATGTATAACAAACAGGCAGGTGATAAGAAATCTATAGGCGGATTTAAAAGCGTGTCTATACAAGTGTCAATCAGAAAACAAAGGCAATGATTTTTAGAGTTCGAAAATGTGTCCCCGAGAAGCATGCTGCTTTAAACGAGATCCAGCCACATGTCGTTACACGTAGTTCATGATTTGGAATTTCGCAGTCAATACTGAACATTCTGCTCAGGTGCACTTTCAGTCATCAACCTCCCGGGATAACTGTGCGGCGACACAACAGGAACACCAACAGGATAAACAGCAGTCGCTGAGGGCGTCACCCTGAAACGGAAATTGAAATACAGAAAGTGTATCTATCCAACCAAGTTCAGACCAACCATTTTTTTATGGACGTCGGTCAAGTATTATAAAAGATGCAATTTTCTTTTTCATTTAATCAATGAATTGATTGACTGATTAATTTTCTTAAGAAAATGCAAGGTAGAATCGTTATATGCCTACTGCAACAACATGTGTATATTGATATCATTACAACCCGTTTCGTATAACACTGGGAAGGTGTATCGCCCTCTAGTGGTAAAATAACAACAACTGGAACAGAATCAACTGGTCAAGAGAAGTATTGGCTTTGACATGGATGTACAAAAATAGTACATCCATGGTTCTGACACTTGGGTTCTACAAGAATTTCAAAATAGTTGTATACAGATGACAATGTACACATATGTGACAGGTAGGTGTGTTGATCTAAGCCCGAGATCTAAGTTGGTAATCACTGGGGTTTAGGTAACACACTGAGATCAATTGTAGTGATTGGTTGTCTTCTAAAGCTCATGCTAAATCACTAAAGTTGATCTCAGTGTGCTACCTAAACCCCTATGTACACATAGAACAAAATATTGAGGTGACGATGTCTCATTTGAATTACAGATGGAGACCGTGTCAAAGTTCACACAGTCTGTGTGAACTTTGACATGGGTATTGCTGTCTGTAAAATCATTGTTATTATACATCAATATCAGGCACAATTTACAAAGTGTTCTCTGGAATCGTCGCCTTTACTTTTGACGAACATTTTTTTCGGCATTACTATAAGGTAAGCTGCACATTTTATACATTGCAATTTTCCTTCTTGCTTAAGTTGTGATGAAGTTCTTATTGTTTCATGGCATACCGAGCATATTTGTTCGAAACAATATTTCGTGTTTTTCCCATTCAAATAATAGGATGCGTGCAGTGAGTAAGCTCAATATTATGAAACTATTCTAGAATATTTTAGTTTGTAAATTAATTAATGAAATTCTCGCCTAGTCTAGCGGAGAATATCAGAAACATTATTTTGTCTCATTAAATGGTTTAGTTTCGTTTAGTTCATGTTAATGCATTTCGTTTCCGGTATTAATAGAACGATTTATCGCCTTGACCTTTATACATTCAGCTCATAACTTCCCCAGATGTGAGGGCCTCGATCACAGCGCCATTTTATTAAACTCACTGTCTTTGTTTGTGTGTGTTTGTGCGTGTGTGTCTGAGAGAGAGAGAGAGGGAGAGAGAGAGAGAGAGAGGAGAGAGAGAGAGAGAGAGAGAGAGGAGAGAGAGAGAGAGAGAGGAGAGAGAGAGAGAGAGAGAGAGAGAGAGAGAGAGAGAGGTGCGTGTACTTTCAAATACGATACGTTCGAATTGGCTGGGGTTAAGGATTCTAATCCGATAGAAATATTACTGGATCAGAACTGTTTCCGATGCTTTTCGTGCTCTGAAGCCTAGTTGAGCAATGTTTACAGATAGCTAGATAGATAGATGATATGACATAGATTCAAAAAGTTAATCATGAGAAATCTTACAGTTTTACATGAACGATATTAAACCCGAGCCTTGTGTTCGGTTTATGAGCTAGCTATGTTCCACAGTGCGCATGTCAAATATAATTTTTGTACAAATATCAACTGACTGAAATGATATTTCCTTCTCTAAATAACCATCTCATATAGTAAATTTAAGAAAGCTTTGACATGTTTACAAGAGAACATATCTTAATTTCTCGTAAAGTGACAAATCGGTTCGTCAGAAATGAAGTTCGTCTTCCATATAACATTGTCATTACAAAGTAAACACTTCCTCTCTTCAACATCAAAATTAGAATACCGATTTCAATTCTTAGAGGTCATGTTCCTTCATATAGTCTCGCGATAACTGAACGGTATTTATGCTGGCAGTCAGATGAAACACAGGGTTTGGTATCGTAGTCAAATTTGAAAGTGCAATAGCATCTCCAATTTACCAAAACACCCGATCTTAGTTTCTGTTTGGTAATATCCAATACGTAACCCGGAATAACATTCTCAGCATTTCACGATTGAAAACATCGAAAAAATTCAATTATGTGCGTGTGACGTTTGCAAGCGTATTATTTATACTTGATTGCAGCACAAGTATTATGTGGAGGGATTGCAGGTTCGCTGGTACAGTGACAACAGCTTAGCTTTATCTACTGGCCGATCCGATGGCAATCTAGCCATTTCAAATGTTTTAGAACGAAGATTTCTTTCTTCGATAATTTGCTATCTAGGACGTTGGTTGGAACAGATACACGTGAATTTGTATCATTTGTCTCTTACCTCGATTTGTTTGTTTGTTCTCAGTTTGACTCTCAGCACCGACAAGTCGAACGGGTGGCAGTAACAGAAAGGAAGGCAGCAACTCTCACCTAATTTTCTGGCCAGGAAGCACTTGAAGCAGGGAAGACAGCAGAAAGACAGCGCACCTGTTTTGATGCAGATATTGGAAAATATGACAACATTAATTTAACACACGAAGTGTGCCACAAGTTGTTGAGGATTATATACCATAATTTGTAATGCCATGATCATCATAGGTCGACTAGACGGATATGACAATATTTGATTGTTCGTCTCTGAAACTGTTCTTCCAAGAACAAAGCATTGTAAAAATATTCAGTCTGTTGACCGGTTGGTCTGTCTTTATACATCCGCTGTCTTCATTTTACGCGTACTTTCCACGGTCTGTATACTGACATCTTGATTCTTGCTACTTGAATTTGGGACTTTAGGCCAAGAAAAATAAAAAGTCTGTTTCTCATCCTCGCCCGCGTCAATTCAGACCCGCTGCGTCAACCTTTTTATCTACTCATGAGCATAGGCACACGACGAATTTTAAAATCACTTGTCTGAATTTTTAATGTTGAAACATGCATTTTATTAACAAATGTGCAAACGGAAATCGTGCGGCCAGATTTTGAGGCATACAGTGAACAGTGCCCATCACTACACTACAGTGCAGTGCATGGCTGTGGCCGTTTAGCTCTGCTGTTACTTATACACTCGGCGAATTTTAAAACCACTTGTCTGTAATTGAATGGTGAAACATGCATTTTATTAATAACTGTGCAAACAGAAATCATGCGGACAGCTTTTGAGACATACTGTGAGCAGCGCCCAGAACACGGCTGTGGCCGCTCGGCTGTCTTGTACACATTACTCTAAAAGGTACGAAACTATTGGGAAAATAATTTAAATAAAATCCGTAAAATAAAACGTTGTTGGCAACCCTGGGGATTCAAACTTCTCTGTGTTGTCGCATGCGTGGTACTAAATCGATCGACTGGGTTCTTGAATCACAAAAACTGCACCGGGCCATGTAATTGCTTGTAAGTCGCTAAATTTTACCTCCGGACAACTCCCGTGACACCGCCATTTGAAAGCTATTCCTCAGTACGAATAACAATAACGTTAATGACGTATTGGTTTAAAGAGAAAATATGCGCATGCGTCAACTTTAAGCTGCACACTTTGAAAATGGCGCTGGCACGGGAGTTGTCCGTAAAAAGACATTGCGCTAATTGTCCGCCGTAGATAGGGCCAATGTTGACTTTACAAGTTAGGAAGCCAATCGATCGATTTTTGTAAGCATTCCATTGATTACGTTGAAGTTTGAATCTCGAGGATGGCCAATAACCGTTAATTTTGTCTAATTTAAAAATTATTTTCCAAATGCTTTCGTACCTTGAGAGTAATGTGTACAAGACAGCCGAGCGGCCACAGCCGTGTTCTGGGCGCTGCTCACTGTATGTCTCAAAAGCTGCCTGCATGATTCCATTCGCACAGATTTTGATAAAATGCATGTGTCAACATTAAAATTGTAGACAAGTGATTTTAAAATTCGCCATTTGTATAAAGTTAGTAACATTAACAGTAGAGCTGAGCGGTCACATCCGTGCACGGGGCACTGTTCACTGTATGTCTCAATAGCTGCCTGCACGATTTCCGTTTGCACAGATTTTAATAAATTCCATGTTTCAACATTAAAATTACAGACAAGTGATTTTAAAAGACGTCGTGCGCCTGTGCTCGTGAGGAAATGAAATAAAAAAAAATACGCGATGATAGAGCATAACACAGCGCTGTATAAACAGAACCGTAAACAAAGTAATTGACACTAACATTCTATTCGGAACTTTACACATGTGTCACTGTTATATTACGCTGTCAAAACTGTGTATTGCTGCACTAAAAGTCAAACCGCAGAACTGTCGCTACACAAAAATACTAAAGCAACACTGCTGTGCATTTTCTCTGCGTGCATTGATATGATTTTCTACTATTTTCGTTTATAATGTTAACTTCCGTTCCTTGTTCTACTTCCCTAAACAAGTTGACTATTTAGCCTGTGAGCACAGCGTCTGTACATGTACAATGCACTGAACACGATTGGAACTAATTTTGGAAAATACGATATTGTTGTAATGTTGGTTTAACAAGCAAATTTAAGCTCAACAGCCAACTTTTCTTTTTCCGCAATTCACTTGATTTTATGGGTATTTGTAATATTGCAACTTATTGCTAACACCTTTGACAAAGTTGAAAATTAAAACATGCTATTCTCCCAAATTAGTTCCAATCTTGTCGACTATTACTTTTTACTTTTGAATCGAACTCCAGACCAGACTTCACTTGTAAACAATAACATACAATCGTGTGAGTTTACCGGGTTTTTTTTTCTCATGGATATCTTTACTTACAGGTAGACATGTCATCGCAGCATTGAAAAAGTCCGACGTCGAAGTCCCCCTCACCATAAAATACCTATTGCAGTGAACAAGAATTAGCATATCATTAAAAACAGATTAACGCATGGCCTAGGAGATATAGAATGCGAATTCTGTACTGCAAAATGAATAACTTTCTGTTACTTTGTCATGTAAATACATTCATCAAAACTTCGTTTTGTTTGTTTTTGTAAAGTGTGAATCAAGCATATCTCGGTTGAAAGCTTGACGTCCCATCAATTCAAGGTACAGGCGTTATATGAACCTTTTTATAGCAGTTAATGTTGGTATAATGTCTGGTGTGTAAATTGTGACTTTTGGTATGGGCTAACCCCTATTCCGAGCTCATCTTGTATGGTTTAAATTCAATTGAAAGATGAAGACTTGACAAAATGCTTCAGACGTGTATATTGCACCATAGACCCTAGAATTGATTATACGTAGATCGTTTTCAGGGTTGGCTTTGAGATTGGATAGGCGTTCGGTTTCTTGAGCTTTAAGCCTTCTATGTAATCATGTAATATCATTCTGCCTGGTTTTTCTTCGTGTAATCCCTTATGTCTATTGTAACAGGTACTAAAAAATAAAATAAATCGGTAACTTTGCACAATATTCCAGTAAACGTCTATAATTCTGATTTTTCATGTGAATCTAAGTTCACAGAATCCGTGAGTCAATTGCATTAAAACTCGGTCACAGCAAAGTTGCATATAAGAGCTGTGTCTGCCAAGATCCATACACTCACAGAACTTTAGTTGTACTGTTCTTTCAGACTACAAAGTAGAAATCTATATTTGGCTACAACAGTAACAGGTGACAAAATTCTTTCAAATTCAACTTACCCTCCTTGGTTGTCTGAATACAGTCTGACTCATATCTGGTACTGATTTGCTGAAAGATAAGTAAAATGTTTTTGCTTTTTGCCTGTGTTCATACTTTCAACTCCTTATAACTTCCGTACGCCTGCGCAAAAATTTAAGGTAGAACGCGCCTCGGGCACAGATATTCGGGCTCTCAAATTTTTTCGATTCTTTTTATGGTCTATCACTTGTGGGAATCCATTTTAAAGTTCTTGGTGTAAGAAAACTTTTCACCGTCTTAGTTTTTCGAAAATCGCATTTTTTCATACAGTTAACACAGGGACGGTGGCCTTTTTGAATTTTAAATATCGGTAAATTTTGGACAATTTGTATCTATATTACCAAAATTTGCATGGTAACCCCAAATTTTTATTTATAAGTCTTTAGGCATGTATTTTGAGAGATCACATTCACTCATGGACATATTGTCACTAATATACTGCAAAGGTATGATTCCTTCATGGACAATTCAATGACGTCATTGCAGAAGTTCATGTCGTGCCGCGTTCAAACGTTGCTTAACTTCTCTCATGATTTTCGGGTCCTTACCAAAATATAAGTATCAGGGAATGGAGTACTTCTCTAGTGAATTGCAAATCGTAGCGTTATGTAGAGCGAAGCTCTATGACTATAATCTAAAAATTCCGGTTGCATATTGTTTCAGCATTTTGCCTGCCATGAACAGCTTCAAAACCGTCTCCCAGCTATGAACAATCATTTGAAGGCCTACAATAAGATTGGGAACATATACTATTGTATGTCCAGTGGCCTACAATGGACTGGAAAAACACACGACTTTAAACGCCGTACTTACCTTATAATTCCCCTATTTCCCTAGTGAATGGCAAGTTCCTTCATGGCGAGTCCGTGGCGCATGTGTGTGAGTCAGTGTTACGACGCTGCTGTAAATAGGTTACATTGTTAAACTAGATGTTTTCCTTCAATAAAACCCAACATCATTTTATGCAAAATTGATGTCACTAATAAAAGACCCCCTTTTCTTCCGGGTCAACAGAGGGCATTTAAACAATAGTTTTGAAACTACCCGTCCAAATTTATTATAATTTCAAAAGGTCTATGAAACTAGGAAACCTTATCGCCTACTTTCAGTTATTCTTTCACCAGCACATGTTGACAAACTCTTTCAATGTTCAATATGATGTGATTCATTCGTCTTGAAGGTAGAATGCGCCGAGGGGACAGACATTCTGACTCTCAAACTTTTATAAATCCTTATTATCTACCACTTGCTGGGGACTCATTTTGAAGCCCTTGGATTAAATGAAGTTTTCAACTCGGCTTGTTTTTATGACAATCGAAATTTAATCTTTCCCCATTAAGTTAATACATGGCGGCCATTTTGAATTTCAAATATCGGTAAATGTTTGGTAATTTGTTTCTATGGTATCAAAATTTGCACCGAGACCCCTGATTTTTTATCATTATTTGGAAAGAGAATAGTTTTAGATTTCGTTGAGGCTTGTTTGAGCAAAAGTTTGTCTTGCGATTTCGAGGCATGTCCTATGTTCAGCATGTTCAATGTGTAATCATTTTTGTATCCCATACTTATTTTGATTGTAGATAATTGTGTCCTAATTTGTGTGTTTTTAAACCCTAATAATTAGAAAGCGAAAGTTAATATAAGTAGGCAATTGTCAGTTTAAAAACTTTTCTGTCATGCTGTGTTCGATCATATTGTGTTTGTAACGTTCACGTGACGTTTGATTTATATTCAAACCAATTTCTATCAGATTAAAGGTATACTGTCACCTGTTCCAATTTTTGTACAGTTACCATGGAAATAGAAAATCTTGCCAATCACAGATTTTAAGCGGGTGACCGCTTTTTAAAAACAGTGCCCTCGCATGGGCATTTGAATACCAAGGAACGCCCCTTTGACTATATGTGGGCATATTTAGATTACAGATTACTGTATACCTTTAAGGTAGAACGCGCCTCGGGTACAGATTTTCGGACTCTCCAACTTTTACATTCCTTTTCTGCTATACCACTTGTTGGGGTTCATTTTAAAGCTCTTGGAGAGAGCAAACCTTTTCACTGTCTTGGTTTTTCGAAAATCGAAAATTTTATTTTTCCCCATAGAGTTAACACAGGGCTGTCGGCCATTTTGAATTTTAAATCTCGGTAAATCTTGGGTTATTTTTTGTGTTTTATTTATTGTCTCTACTACCAAAATTTGCACGGTGACCCCCGATTTTTAGTCCCCACGGACACCGCCGGGGAGACTTATAGGTTTGGTCATGTTCGTGCGTCCGTCCGTTCACGCAGATATCTCAGAGATGCCTGGAGTGTTTCCATTCAAACTTGGTACAAGGATTACTTCATATGTCATACATATGCACGTCGATTTGTTTTCTGATACGATCCAATATGGCCACCAGACGGCCATTTTGTTACAATTTTTTCATGTACGGAGCCATAACTCAGGCACATCTCAACCGATTTTATTCAAAGTTGGTACAAGGACATTGACCTATATCATACCTATGCACGTCAATTTGTTTCACGAAATGATCCAATATGGCCTCATGGCGGGTATTTTGTTTCAATTTTTAGCTCACATTTGGTATACCAATGTGACGTTATCGTATAAGCTGAATCAATTCATTTGCATCCGATTTGCATGTCTGTAAGTATGTATGTATGTATGTATGTATGTATGTATGTATGTATGTATGTATGTATGTATGTATGTATGTATGTATGTATGTATGTATGTATGTATGTATGTATGTATGTATGTATGTGACCGGGTAATTAAACTGACTTTAAATTTAGCCAGTCAATTAAACCCGACCTAAATTCATATTACCCAATCAACAAACCAGGAAAGAATGATTATCGTACAATTTGTGTTGCTGTTTATATTAAGGTTTATTTCACGACAACTAAAATCTCTACTACTAATGATAATAATAATAAAAGAAAAAAAACACTGGTCTACAATGATTAAAACTAATAGCAGTATTACTGGAAAATAATTTCCAGGCGCAAAATCTAAAGTTCATCCACCATAATAAAGTTCCAGATAATTCTAAAATGGATGTTGTCTAGGGTTTATTCACTTAGCTATTGTTCATATGGCTGTATGAAAGTCTATCCAATAGGAAACTACGTTACACACACAGAGTCCTTCCAGACGATCCTCCCTTGGGATTTTGTATTCCAACCCTGGTAGCAATAATCGAGTTGATGATTGATACGATCACTTCCAGGCACTCCTTGCTGGCTCCTTAATCAGGTCACACAATAGGAACACACGCAGTGTATCACAGGGAATTGAGTAATCTTGTTGTTGCTGTTGTTGTTGTTGTTGTTGTTGCTGTTGTTGTTGTTGTTGTTGTTATTGTTGTTGTTGATGGTGATGATGATGATGATGATGATGATGACGATAATAAAAAATATTAAAAAACAATGTGTCATTCCTTGCTGTTGTTTGTCGATGTTGTAGATAATTGTAAAAGAAATGTGTAATCGTGACAAAAAACGACGTAGGTCGCCCAACGTCACTCCCGTCCTATATAGGACGGGAATGACGTTGGGCGACCTACGTGTCCTATAGGGCAGCCCTATAGGGACCCCTTTAGTGCCCTATAGGGCGGCCCTATGTGGACCCCTTTAGTGCCCTATACTGTAGGGTGGCCCTATAGGGACCCCTCTAGTGCCTTATAGGGCGGCCCTATAGGCAACACTGCCAAAATACTATAAGACCGCCCTATAGGGCAGTCCTATATGATTTCCCAATAGGGTCCAATAGAGTTTTTTGTACGTGGTTCCACAGAACATCAAACCACTTACCTATTGTACGGTCTTTAAGTGGCCTCCTAGACCCTAAAGTTTTAAGCGAACGATAAAAAAAAATAGGTCCCTTCAGTGGTCACCCACGACTTCGATTTCGAGGTCGCCTTTCCCAAAACCAGCGTAGCGCAAGTAGTTTGTCTGTGTGTCGTCCTTCACAGACATGGAAAGACCCTTTAGCATAATTAACAAGGTTGAGTATGACTGCCCTAGTTCTACTTTATTCGCACTTTACTTCCTTGCTGCACAGATCCAAACAACCTTAATCCAAACAGTCCGTCCGTAGAGGGACTGTGCTTACAAAACGGTGACGGTCAGTGATCCTATCCACTCCATGTGTAGCATTATTAAGTTTACTTTTGTAACTTTGAGATTAACATATGTATATAGTGTAATCAATGTCAAGGTAGAGAGTGCCCCGAAAGTGAAATACTTTTGCTCAAACTTTCACTAGACTTTCAACCATTCTCTTACCGAATAATGAATAAAAATCAGGGATCATGGTGCTAAATTAAAAATACAGAAACAAGTCACCTGATATTTACCGATATTTGAAATTCAAAATGGCCTATGTTAACTCTATGAGGGAAAATAAAATTTTCGAAGGGACAAGATTTTCAAAGCAAAGACTTTTTGTATTTTTTTTCTCAGTAATCACAACACTTTTATTGATATGATAATGATTTTCTTTCATTAAAGTGTGGTGATTACTTATTTACATATAAAATTATGACCAATTACTACTTTACATAAGAATAATAGGTGGCAGTCGTGTATTCAGGAGATAAATGGATGACAAGAACAATAGGTCACATGACCTGGGGCGGTATAAAACGTATATCTTAAAAAGTAAGATTGGAACGCCTATTTACATGAGTTATTAAAAAAGGCGGTCATGCTCATATCGTGGCATTTGACGTATAACTATGAGTATGTGTGGGCATTGTTTACACTGGGCTTTTCAGTTTTTTACGTGCACTACAAACAAACAAACAAACACACGATGGATTTTATTTGCGTTTAGGAACCGTTTTCTAAGCGTGTTCGATATTCGCTATATGCAAGCAAATAGTGGACAAACTTTACAAAGACATTGAATTCCCGTACATACACATTAAAACGTAGACTTGGTTCAAGCATGGTTACTCTACCCCTCCCCCTACTCTACCGTGGTTCAAGTCGGTGAATTTCTAAAAGCAAAATCATTTACAGCAGTTTCCCATGTGTCTCTCCTTTTTTTCATACAAACCTATCTGGAATTTGGCAGCCCAGGCCAGGTTTTCCTAGCGATTGAACGCGTTACCTTTGAGTCTGCGCAGACGTGAGTTAGTTTCCTTCGGTTTCTAAACGGTGAAAACAACGATGGTGGATCCAATGGCATGTTTTTCGAACCTGAACTTTCTTGTATTTTTCTTAAGTTCGTCACCAATTCCTGAATTTCTTTCGCTGTTCCTTGTCAACCTTGTCTCAAAGGTCCACATGTTTACATGACCATACTAGTTCACTCGAATATTGTGAATGCCGTGAAACTTACAGATCGAGGTTCCAGATCGAGCAGTGCATAAGACTTCTTTGTCCACAGTGGTATTGGGGAACAAACTGCAAACGATCTCTCGAAACAGCCCAACGGCAGAAAATGAAGTTTGAAATCGGGCGAAGGTAAAGTTACGTCACTGCCACACAAAGAAAGTAGAAAAATTTACCAGTTTCATTTTTTCAAAACATGCAAAGTCCTTTGCTTAGTTTTGTACTTCAAAGTTTTCCCATTTTGTTTGGTTTGTTCCTGTTTTTCGTTTTGGAGAGCAATTCGAATTTCAGAGAAATTTCTCTGGCACATGTGTCTGACCCTTCGAGGGATACCCAAATGTATCAGTGTTTGCCGTCGGACTTCAAACGTATAAAACGTCTCGAAATACCCAGTATGGCCTTTAAGAAAACAAACGAAAATATCGGAAAATTCATCAAAGTTACAATTGCTGGCAATTAGAAGATCGGATGTAAAGTTTGATGACATTTTCATCACTTTTGTTCAGGGAAACTAGTGTATTTTCTTATATTGCTTCGTGTTGACAAGTTGCATGGCACTCAGGCACGATTTTTGCAACAGAGCAACGGCTAGTAGGATCGGCGGAGTATAGTCTCCCTAACCAACAATCGCAAGCGAATTTCTTGCTTATGTGCAGCATGGTTGGAAGGTGATATCTGATTGATCGATTGTCACTATTCACAGCAGCTTAGGGAGTCTATTTGTGTATTTAATTATAACGGTGAGATTCAGCCAACCAATTGGATAACAGCTTCCGAGACGCTGCACATTAGCATTTTACCAAGGGAATAAAATCAATGGAAAATACTGCGAGAGTTGTCGCCATTTTCCCTTCATTGATCATCAGCATTATCGGAAGGACACGATAGCTGAACATCGGGTATAATTTGACGTTAAAACTGAAAAAAAAAACAGGCTATAACTTTTTTGTTCTTAAAAGTATTTTAATACAACTTTGCTTTTTCTTCCGTAAAAATCCGATTTTAATTTTTCTTATTCTAAATAAAGGATGTTGTTAGCAATGACGTCATCACAGGCTTATTTTTAAAAAAAATGACCAGAAGGTGATGTCTCATTACATGTGTAAAAAAATCAGCGAAAATCCTTTTACTTTCTGACGCAGTCAAAGTCTCCTTTGGCAGCTGTAAGAAGAAAACAAAACACATAAACGTTAAAGTTTGAAGTAGTGTGTCAGTATGACTGATCACTATGGAAACGAAGACAGCATTCTGAGAACTAGTCAGTCTTTCCTTTCAGACCTCATGCCGATCGATTAAAAGTTCCTTGTGCAAGAGGGGAAACAAACGTAAAGTGCGCCGCCAGCGGTAGCGATGAATACGGCGAGGTCTTTCTCGCCTAACCGCCAGCAGTGCATTTTACTTTTAATTCTCGAACGGAGCGACATGGTCGTGAGAAAGTGAGAACAGAAACTCACGCTGAAATATACCTGACGACAGAAAGTGCGAAATAAATGTCCTTATCGTATGAGGGCGATGCCAAGAGTTAAGTGAAACCATCGCAAAAATGAATTAATGGTCATGACCATGACCATTGATTCATTTTCGCGATGGTTTCATGTATTGTGTCTAAAACCAGGGTCGAATATATGCATGGTTTCACATTTATTCAGTATCTTACAACATGTCAAACAATATTTGTAGGGTCTCGTATCAAACAAAATTCATGAAAAATGGCCAACTTTGTCCCTTTAAAACCGAACAACCGAAAATCGATTTAATATGTACAAATAAAACTGACTGACAAATGCTCCTTTTCCATTGAACAATTACTAATAGGTGGGAGTTTCGTATTTACTACTTCTCTGACCCAGCCTTTGCATCAAAATGGGGAGTTATGCTGAACCCGAGAATACTTTAACTATTTTGATATTTCAACACAATGTCATGAGCTTTAGAGGATTGCGCTTGACATGTGTGTGTGTGCTCGGGTAGCCAACAAGACTCTCTGGAATCACCAGTTTCGGGTTGATCCTCTACTTGGAACCCATATGTTGCGGAGCAAGACTCTTCTGAATCTATTGCTAAACTAATGACACCGTCCCAAGCCCTGAGAGCCATGTGCGAGCATGCTCAGAAGTCGTACAGCATAACTTGAAAATTGCGGACTACTCACCATGCTCATGTTGTGATTTGGTACAGAGACCGTAGTATTCACCACTTTCCTTCATCATGTGTAGATGCTCGCTGAACCATTCAGGCACGTTACTGTCCTTGCGGGTCATCATGTGGAGGGTTCCACCAAGACCACATGCTACATCTTCGCCGAGTTTCTCAAATCCGTGAGCATCGGCTTCCGCTGGGCTAGGGTCGATCAGGAAGGCAGCAGCCAACTGACAATATCGAAATGTAAAAATAATCAAACATCTTTCTATGAAACTATCTTTGAAGCAGAGCTCGGACGAACAAGATTATGGTTTCCGCGATTCCTTTAATGGAGTGAACGACCTTTAATTTTCTATCGGGAGTATGGGTTGGGCTTAGTATCCTCTCATGTTGATAATCACATTTTTCGTTTAACATTTGAAGTAGTACTTGGCCTTGAGAGAAATCAGTTAACTTCTAAGGAAACGACTCTGTCAGAGACAACATGTCCAGTCTCTGTATCAAGGGATACAGCGCCTAAACTTGCATTAAATTTAAAACTCCTCAATGAACTTGTCCTTCAAAATGGCCACTAACCCTGTGTGTACTCTATCCATGACCTCATCTATTTACGGAAACGATCTATTCAAGAGAAAAATCTGTTTCAGAAAATCAAGACCGCGAACATTTTCTTTAGTTCAAACACTTATAAACGAGTCCAAGCTAGAAGTAGTTGGTGAAGTATTGAATACAATTTTAGTGTCCCACAAACCTTTTCTATGGCGCATATTCTACCTTTAACATTGTGGAAATGTAATTTTTTTTTATTTTTAGTGGATTTTTTTGGGTCAAAGGAAAATGTCATGGTGTCTAAACAGAGAGCAATAGATGAAACATCCTTTGGTGTAGCTACTGGTTGTTGCCTCCCGTCAGATTTGCTTGTGGCTTTGTGGTTTGGAAATGCTGAGTATCTATTAAAGGTCAATTAGGGCGTCGAATTGAGTCTATAGCTTTCTTTCTCTGTTGTTTTTAGCTACTATAGGCTATTGGGATGGGTATCCGTCTGGCGTCCGTCGTCAGTATGTTTGTCTGTCTGTCTGTCTGTCTGTCTGTCTGTCTGTCTGTCTGTCTGTCTGTCTGTATGTATGTATGTATGTATGTATGTATGTATGTATGTATGTATGTATATAATAATAATAATATTTTTATTGCTTGCTTGTAAATATAGGATTTACATCACATTTGTGGCAATAAAAGTGTGATACAAAAATAAGTTAAAATTTTCTTCAATAAAGATAAAGTATTACAGTATAATAATAGTAGCTAATAATAAATATAACTAGGTATTTCTTTGTTTATATAAAGTAAAAATATAATCTGCGAGTTGTTCATTAAAAGATAACTCTTGTTTTGTTAGTAGAGAAATAAGCTGATTTTCAGTATCGTCGTTTGGGAAATTTATTTTACTGAAAAAGTTCTTTCTTTGGACTTTGTATTTCTGACAGATTAATAAAAAGTGTGTTTCATCTTCAATACTGTTGGTGTTACACTGATTGCAGTATCTTTCAGTAATTGGGGTTTTTGGAACAGTGTGTCTCCCTTTTTCAATTGCTAGATCATGATTGCTAATGCGAAGTTTGGTGAGTAATTTTCTTTTCTCACCTTGTAACTGTGTTAAGTAGGGTTCTAATCTAAAATTACGTTTTATTTTGGCATACATTCTTAGTTTACTATTTTCATCAGTGATCAAATTTTTCCAAAAGACTTCATAATTGTTTGTTAAATTTGTTTTCATTAATCCAGTTATAACTTTGTGGTGTTTAAGTGATGGAGCTTTATCAAGGAGAAAGTCCATTCCATTGTCTTTAATTAAAGCACTTAAACAGTTCAACCAGGATCTATTGTTAGTGTTGTTTACCATTTGCTCTAGAAAAGCTTCTTTAGCAAGATTACAATGTGGCAGTTGTACGATATGAAGCAAGTGTTTAACAATATTAAGTTTGATCTCAAGTAGAAGTGGGAATTGTCCTAGTTCACCCCTCACAGCATGTATGTATGTATGTATGTATGTATGTATGTATGTATGTATGTATGTATGTATGTATGTATGTATGTATGTATGTATGTATGTATGTATACGGTATGTATGTACGTACGTATAGTATGTCCGTCAACACCAAAAACACGCAAACCGCTGCACATTTCAGCTTGGTATTTGGTGTGTGGATGCATAGATGGGATTTTGTTCAAATGATGTCTGCATCGCCAAAATTATGCAAATGAGTTTACAAAATGTGAAAATGGTCAAGAATTAATATCTCAAGAACCACAGTTTTGATTGCTTTGAAAATTTGTGTGCAAGTACCTTAGGTAAACATTACACAGTTTTATGAATGTTGTGAAGAAATCCTTAATTTTGTATTTTTGCTGAATTTTTTGGTGATTTTTCTCATTTTCAGTAAAAATTCTTCTTCTCTGAAACCGCCGGCCCAATCGCTATCAAATTTGGATTTGATATTTGCGAGGGTGTTACTCTTCTAATTTGTTGAAATTATGACAAAATTGGGAAAATTACTATTTTTGAGCTATTTTGTCATTTTTGGTCAAAAAATCTTAAACAATATTTTCTTTTTAAAACCCCTTGACAGACAGCTTTTATATTTGGTACACAGACGTACAGAGATGACAATAGTTAGAAATGTGGAAATTGTCGTGAAATATACAAATTTGTATTTTTAAGACAATATTGTTATTTTTGGTCAAGAAAAGTAGTTCTCAAAATTACTTGTTTGATAGCTTTGTAATTTGGTATATAGTCCCGAGGGATGTTATTAGATAAATTTTCTGCTCAAAGTGTTGGGAAACCCCCAAATTTGTATATTTTAGGTAATTTTCTCGGTTTGTGACCTTAAATGACCTACACCAACCCAGGATATGTTGTGAGAGAGTTTCGAAGGCTGTGAACATAATTTTGTCATATTTAATATCAATTTGTAGTAAAATTTGATCCAGAAAACAAAGTTGAGGTAAATTTTTTCATTGCGAACCAATTTTTTGCAACTTTTGCATGTAAGACACACAAGAACTGATAAGAAATTTTGATCCAGGATAATTCCAGATGTGGTATCCCCCCCCCCCCCCCCAGTGGAAGGCATTTCACTATCTTTAACTGATTTAAGTGTTGTTTACATTCGAATGATAGCACTCATAGCATTAATTAAAACATCCGCAATGTTGTAAATACATTTCCTGCCAGCTGGTTTTATGTAAGGGGTGGAACATTTGATATTCAGGATGGGGTAGGGGCTAGAAGATTGATGAGGTAGCATTACTTTTTACTAGATCCATTGTACATTTTTTCCCACTCTTTATTTTTTCCTCACTCTCCCACCTTTTCTTTTTGTCAAGCTTCTCTGGCTAATTTTTTTGTTGACATTTGCTTATGTATGTAGGATCTGCTTGTGCCATTGCTATAGAAGTCGATATGCATGTTCCTCTGTGCTAAAGATGACCTCCAGTAACTGAGTTGGAGACCTTATTTGCTTTTGTCATTCTTGTTTTTCCTGGTTTAAATATTTCTCGAATGGACCAATTCAAATCGAATGTTAGCACACTGTCCTTGACGGTATTTTTGTATTTTTTGGTCAATTTATGCCATTTTTGGTCAAAATATTTGTTTCTCAAAAGTTGCTCACTTGATAGCTTTGATATTTGGTATACAGGTTCCTAAGCTTTATCTTAATGTAATATATCGAAATTATGATGAAATCATCAATTTTGTATTTTTGCAGCTAATTTTGCCATTTTTGGTCAGGCCATCCTGAAATGAGCTATCAAAGATATCCACTTTCTTCATCAATACATGTGTCACAAAAAAGTTATTCTCTAAATAACACAGAAGAGCTCTGTTGGGTTGCTTGTATTTTCAAAACCGCTTGTCAGACAGCTTTTATATTTGGTTTACAGGTCCCTAGGATGACCTTAGTGAGATAATTTCATACAGTCAGGAAATACTTTATTTTGTATCCATGTCTATAGTAGCTTCAGGGACTTTGGCCCTATGTTTAAATTTTGTTGTACGCAGTCTCGAGCTTGTCAACTCATCCCGCACAAAATGTAGACTGCATTGTTATAGTTGACAAGGGAATTCTGGCCCGAACTAGAATAACAAATGCTATCACAAGTAACAGCAGTGAACTTGGCACCTACGTACGCTGTGTGTTCACAAGCTAAAATGTAGGCATTGTGGCACGAACTTGCAACTGACATACAAGAAAAAGAATTGGTGAAAAAAATAATAAAAGATGACAGCTACTGGTCCTTGCAAGTGGATACGTACCTCTCCACTTTCAACGTTTGTGAAGAGTTCCTCTCTGGTTTCATAGTAGTGGGCCTGGTCGGGATGGAGATGGGCGCCCTTGAATGTGTGCTCTTCGGTGTCTTCGTGTCCAAATTCTTCAAGATCTTCTTCGTGGCCCTCGGCAACGTGAGCCAAACAGTATTCATTACTAACCCAGCCGTTAAGGAAACCTTTGGATTAAAGGGACAAAAGTACCGGTGCAATTTAATATATATTTGAAATCTCTCTCTCTCTCTCTCTCTCTCTCTCTCTCTCTCTCTCTCTCTCTCTCTCTCTCTCTCTCTCTCTCTCTCTCTTACATATTCTTGCCCCGGACTCTATCCTGAGAAAGCTTGTACATAGTGAAAACAGCGTGTCTTGGTGTCATTTAAGTTCAATATAGCATCTGTTGCTACTGCCGGCGCCAGTTGTGTCGACCTTAGCATCACACTAGAAATACGCCCCATAGCATGCACTCACACGCAAAATTAGGTGTGTACGTTTATATGCACGTTCAATATTATACACACCAATGTGCTTGTCTCCAATATTGTTCATGTCAAAGCCGTCAGGGTTGCCCTTCTTGACGAAGAAATGGGCGTTGTGTTCGACGTGGGCGAAAGCTTCCGTGAAGGCGACGGAACGCTCACGTTCATGACTTCTGATCCAGGTCATACAGGCATCGTAGTAATGGTTCATCAGACCTGTTGAGAATGTTACAGACAATCTGATAACTCGCGTATTCCGAATTGTGAAGAGTAGTGCGAATCGTTGCCAGCTTGCATGGTTGTGATTTTTACTTGTATTTTATATTATTTAATGTATTGTTTAAGGAAGAATGCGCCTAAATTCGGAATCTCTACCACTTGTTCGGGTTCATTTTAAAGATCTTGGTGTAAGAAAACTTTTCACCGCCTTAGTTTTTCGAAAATCGATTTTTTTTTTCTTCTCCATAGAGTTAACAAGGGATGGCGGCCATTTTTAATTAAGAATATTGGTAAATCTTGGGTAATTTGTTTCCCTACTACAAAAATTTGGACGGTGACCCCCGATTTTTATTCTTGATTTTGAAAAAGAATTGTTGAAATTTTCCTTAAGGAAATTTTAAGCGAAAGTTTGAGTCTTTCACCTTCGAGGTGCATGCTACCTTAAGTTCACTGTGTTGGTACATTATAGGTTTTACACCAGTTTAAAGATAAACTTGTCTCTTTTTTGTCCCTTTACCCTCAGCTATTTTTTTAAATTTCATGTTGCTTGGTCAGGGCTTGAAATTAACTTTTTTTCCCTGGTAGTCCATTTGGGCTACCATTTTCTGAAGTTGGTAGCCCAGTGACAATGGCTGGTAGCCCATGTATATTTTAGTTTAGGGATATTGTTTTTTCAATAACCAGATAAGAAAAAGCAATGTTTCAAGATTCTGCCCATGAAGTGAATTTTATAGTCATTTGATATGAATACTTGCACACCTAATACCCAAAGGAAACAGGTATAAAGCCCCAAAAATGTGTCTGGTCCTTGACATTCAGCAAAAGTGATGCGACGACGCGGTTTTCTTTTTTCCCCTGTTTTAATTTTAAACTATGCTGGTTTGGCACTATTGGTGCAACAGTTATTGTCTTTTATCACTGGCTGCATAATACTTCTATTTTCGTTTTCGCATTTTGGACATGGAGACAGGGATATCAAGGATAGCTTTACTGATGAGTATGTAAGCAAAAAAAAGCCACGACGCACAGGTTCTGAAATGACGTACACGGTGACCAGAAACGATATGTTTTTTGGCTTAATGGACAACAGTGATACTCAAAAGTTTGGTGACCTATTGACAGCTCGTTTCCCTCAGAGTTGTACGCAATTTTGTCGTCATGACAACGACCACGACCTCAGCACGACTAGACATACTGTACCAGGGCTTAAAACAGAGCATTTGCTTTCTGTAGGGAGGAGGCATATTCTCTGTAATTGATACATTATGATCAAAATTCAATGAAAATACGTTTTCATTGCCCTCATTTTCTGTGCCTGTCATCCAAGTACATCAACTGAGATATTGAAACTTGGTTGCAAAGTTTCACTGCACGGCTGTCTTCGTAATTTGTATAACAAAGTCATAGTCTGGCCTTACTCACATTACTCTGTCCAACTGGATTTAACAGACATTTCTGTCAGGCCCATCCTTGGGTCAACTTGAGAGACATAGGCCTTAAAGGGAGACGGTAGCCAGGAATTGCTTTCGAGCGTAAAGTTATACCTACCGTCACCAGCTCTGGAGTGTTCACCGTGGACGTGAGAATAGCAGTTGGAGCGAGTGTCATACATGACAGCGCAGTTCTTGCCGGCATGCTTACAGACTGAAAAATAATAGAGGTAAAAAGGGGATCATAAACATTTAGCACATTCACCAGTGATTTCTTAATGAGAGACCTGACAGCAGAGGGCAGATACTTGTAAGAAATCGTCATACGCCATGTTTCTACAGTAGAAAAGTGTCTGACTTGGAGCTGAATGCGCCCTGGAATGAATCTTCGGCCTCTCAAACTCTGAAAAATTTTGCCAGTTAACACCCGTTCTGTCATGCCTTGATTTTGTGTAATCGAAAATTCAGTTTTCGACCACAGAATGGCGACCACCTTGTAGTTGCTGCTCTAATCAGAAGTTTCAATAATGGCCTGATTTTTATCTCTGATAATGAGTTGAAATAGTTGGACACCTTCCTTGCTAAGTTTGCCGACAGTTTAAATCCATAATCGAGTCTTAAACAGATGTAGGAACAAAACATTTAAAAAATGTATCATGGGGATAAAAAGTTGACAATCGACACGGAAAATTCGGCAAAATAGAATTTCCTTTGGGAAAAGTCATCCGTATAGTTCAGCCTCACAGGTCTTTTCGACTTTAGCCAATGTTTAGCTGTGACCTTTAGATTCAATCATGCAGTGGGTTCTTGTATTTTGACAGACACGGCATCTTTTAAAGATTTTAATTGAGTACCGATTTTAATGTCAGTTGTACCGACTTAATCGTCAAACTTGACCCATATGCATAATTTGACACACATCTATATATATTTTCGTTCCTAAAATCAGTCGACTTCGGGAATTTCCGTAAAAGTTGCAAAAATTCAAATTTGTATCAGTTGATTCTGACTCAAACTAACATCAATACAGTCGAATCCCCAGGTCATAGTTCAAAGGTCACGACTCTAACATCAATACAGTCGAATCCCAGGTCATAGTTCAAAGGTCACGACTCTAACATCAATACAGTCGAATTCCCAGGTCACAGTTAAAAGGTCACGACTCTAACATCAATACAGTCGAATTCCCAGGTCATAGTTCAAAGGTCCCGACTCTAACATCAATGTAGTCGAATCCCCAGGTCATAGTTCAAAGGTTCCGACTCTAACATAAACTTACCTGCATTGACGACGTCAAGACTGAAACCTCTTATCTCGTTATGATCATCTCTGAAACAATCAAAAATGGTTGCAAAGTAAGCGACGGACCATCTGAGTATTGTAGCCAAAGCTGCAAAACACCAGGGCTGGCGCTATGCCAACACAACGGAAGAAGTCAGCCCACGGCCCGCGGGTTACAATAATTGCAGTTGTTTTTAGCCCAGCCATAAAGTTTCTAAAAACATGCGGTGTATCTACACAGCTTATAAGTATTCTTCAGCGTTTTATTTCAAACCTACTGAATATTTTTCCAAGTGAAACGGACACCGAAACCTTTGTAATAGTTTGCAATTTTTATTATTTCTATACTTGATCATCCTGTCTGACGGAAGTCTGATGATCCTTCGCTGCGCATAACTTGTTACATCCGACGTAGCTACAGTTGAACGCCAGGTATGTGGAATCGGAACGAACGAAAACCAAAACTATTTGTACCAAAAGACAAACAAGTCGTTCTTTCTAACCCCAAGCAAGATTTTTGGATTTTTGTATTCATTACGAGTTCTTGGGCATGTTAAACCTACATTAATTTTGTGCCTGCGAACACCGATTGCCTTACAGGTCAACAGACTAATTGTACAAATTGGTTTCTCTTTTTCGGCCGATAGCAAAGGAGATAGACTGAGTGATCCGTCGCTCAAGAGCGCTCTATGCGCTCCCTCGTAAGAGGGTAGAGAATAAAGAACGCCCTCGAGCGACGGATCTTTCAGTCTACAAAGGAGATAATGCAAGCGATGTTCACTTACATGTATTCTAAGGCACAGTCACAGAAAAGGGAAGCGGCGAAGGTGTAGACACGGTGGCTTTCCTTAGTTTCGCGGACCTCCTTCAAGAATCTTTCTCCCATGCGCTTGCCGAGAAGTCGGAAAAGGAACATGTTGCGGACAAGGCTGCCAGTTGGGCGTTGGAGGCCGCTCAAAGGTCCGGCGCCGCTTGCACCGCCGAGAAGCCTGCGGAGGAACATCAATCTTGCGAAGGGCTTATCGGCGAGAGGACCATCACCTTGTCCACTCAGAAGTTTGGCAATTGGTCCCAATGCTCTCTGTCGCATTTCTTCCTCTTCACTGCTGCTTATACCGCCCTCATCGCTACTGTCAGCTTCCTTTGCCATGTCGCCATCATGGCCAAACAGGTTCTTCGGAGAAAGACATAGAATTGCAGGAAAATATACGAAAAAGTACATATATTGAAAAGAGAATCGTAATATAATCTTGCGTTATGACATCCACGTAAACGTTGGAAATTGGACATTATAAGATCTGTAGACAACAGGTATAAGCTTATATTTTGCAAAACACACTCCTAAATGTACGGAATGACCCATCGCCAGGTTGGCGGACAGATATATATATATATATATATATATATATATATATATATATATATATATATATATATACAGAGACAGACAGACAGACAGATAGGTAGATAGACAGGCAGATAGAAATGCCAAACCTCTGAGTTCATATTTACATAAACCACTTTTCTCTATACGAATCAAATGGCAAGCAAATAATTTGATAAACCGAGAGCAAACGACAGAGGAAAGTCACGTACTTCAAAGAAACAGCTTGTATTTTTTTTTATTTTAGATGGTTAAGGAGCAACGTTTAAATAAGTCTTGATCAACAAACTCTAGAGGGTGCTATACAACCTCTCTATAACTCGAAATTGATCCTGACGGCGGTTTGTCTTATCTGACTTCCGGTGTATGTGATTCGACCGCCAGTCGGCTTATCAGTGATAGATTTATGTCAGTCATCAATATCGGCTGATCTGTCAATCAATCTTGTGATACCACTCTTCGAAAGGGTGGTTTGCAAACATTTTGCCCCGAATCCTTTTTTAATCAATCTAATTACTTTGACTGTACCATTCTTTGAAAGGGTGGTGTGCAAACATTTTGATTCCGAACCCTTTCGTGTACTCAGCGATGGTCTGATGCATACATTCAAGGATCAAATGAAAGATTCAAAAATGACATACGTATGCGAATAAAAGGTGGAATCTAGTTTTAGCTCATAATTTGTTTTGTATATAAATACCAAAAAGAGCTTATATGATGAGTCGGTGGCGTCTGTATGTCTGTATGTTTGTGGGTGTGTATGTGCGGATGTATGTCCGTCACACACAAAGGCTCCCATACCGCCAAAGCTACCATCTCAGTATTTGGTGTACAGGTAGATGCAGGGGTTGAGATGTGAATTTGTTCAAATGAACATGTCAGTGTCAAAAATGTGCAAATGAGGTAAGAAAAAAGGGAAATCCTGCAAATGTGCAGGAGTGATGGCATGCCAGTGACTGAAACAGGCTTGAGTCATTTCCTGTCATTGTTTATGAACTGTTACACATTAACAGACCTGCTCAAGCCATAGACAGTAGAGGGGGGAAGACTGTCTATGTTCAAACTAAGAGGGGCTAGCGGTAGTGCTATGCATGTTGCTTAAGTTGACCTCCAGTACCTAAAGTTTCAGACCTTATTTACTTTTGTCATTCTTTTTTTCTGGTTTAAATATTTCTTGTTGTTTTTCTGATTGTACTGTGCAGAAATCATTGTCATAGCATCAACGTAGAATTTTCCTGCACTGAATAGATAAAAACAATATTTATTGTTGATCTTTGGTATCCATACTGGTATATACCAATTCTGATCAAATTTGAGCGACACCGTATATCTAAGATTCTGACCTCGTCACTTCAATTTCTATGGGTTTTTCGCAATACGGTAAAGCCTGCAAATATTGTTTCAAAACACACTGGGACAAAAACCCGAAGAAAACAAAAGAAGCATACTTCTAGGGCATGGAGGAGGTCGCCATCAAGAGGTCCCCCAATATCATCTTCAATTCCTATGTATCCATAAGCTGCAATGTAAGTAGTAAATAACAAACGAATAAAACGTGATGAACGCAAAATAGCTGAAAGAAAGGCTAGAAGTCGTGCAGCGACGGGAGACAACGCAAGAACGCGCACTGAACGGGCCAGCTGGGCAAACATATAGGATTAAACGCAACTGTGGCCATAGAGCCACAACTTAGACATAGGGAAGTCTATCAATCAACATTTGAAAAACAAATTGCCCGTCGAACGATGACGCTACAAAACAGAAGTACAGTGAAGTATATCTTCGGGCACAGACATAGCAAAAGACAAAGACAAATATCACTTTGCATGTATCTTAAAACATATTTACGCGCTATAACACAGTAATGAACAGGGCAAAAATATTTAAAGGACAATTAATTGTGTTACAAACATTGCTTTTAGTATTTTAGCTACTATAGACTATAGTCTAAAGAAGCTATTGGGATGGGTATCCGTCCGGCGTCCGTCGTCAGTCTGTATGTATGTATGTATGTATGTATGTATATATGTATGTATGTATGTATGTATGTATGTATGTATGTATGTATGTATGTATGTATGTATGTATGTATGTATGTATGTATGTATGTATGTATGTATGTATGTATGTATGTCTGTCTGTCTGTCTGTATGTCTGTCTGTATGTATGTATGTATGTATGTATGTCTGTCTGTCTGTCTGTCTGTCTGTCTGTCTGTCTGTCTGTATGTATGTATGTATGTATGTATGTATGTATGTATGTATGTATGTATGTATGTATGTATGTATGTATGTATCTATGTATGTATCTATGTATGTATGTATGTATGTATCTATGTATGTATCTATGTATGTATGTATGTATGTATGTATGTATGTATGTATGTATGTATGTATGTATGTATGTATGTATGTATGTTATGTATTGTTACGTGCAGAGAAAACGAAACAAAAGGGGAACTCAGCAGTTTCCGTATAAAACGAAATTTATTGCCAAAAAATAAAACTAATAGCTGAGTTAAGGGATAGAGAACAAGCTTTAAAAGTGTACAGACTACTTATCTCAGCTGGGACGGCAAAGCTCCAGTCTCAGAGTTGTAACAGTCAGTCGGATGAATGAACAGTCCTTTGGCTTGCAGGCTTGAAGTCGCACAAAGTCCACAGTATAAGTCCAGCGTGGCAGTGAAGGTCTTGAAAAGTCTTGAGAATGACTACTGCTGGAGTTTAGTAACACACAAGAGACACGATCCCAAAAGTCTGACTGGGAGCTGTGCACGTCCCTTTTGTAAAGGCATATAAGAACAATCTAGAACTTTTATTGACATGCTAATTCTGTTCTAAAATTATCTCTCTTACACAACTAATCAACTTTCCAGAACATTCCAAACATGACTAATTGAATTCAAGGTTGTGAGGTCATTAAGGGCAGTGACCTTGAGAATGTTCTAGACTAATTGAACTCAGGTCATGATGAGTGTGGGGGGAAATGACCTACATAACACACCCCCTCTTCAAAAAAAAAGAAAATTTTTCAAAGAAAAATCTTTCTTTTCAAATGTAATCTTGAAATGTCAAGATTAAACTCCTGTAACATTAAACTCCATCTTAGCAATCTCTGATTTTTGCCTTTAAATTTCTGCAGAAAAACAAGAGGGTTGTGATCAATATAAACCACTATTGGCTGATTTGAAGAAGTAACATAAACTTCAAAATGCTGTAAAGCTAATATCAAAGATAAACACTCTTTTTCAATTGTAGAGTAGTTTCTCTGGGATTTGTTAAATTTGCGTGAAAAATAGCAAACAGGATGATCTACACCATGACTATCCTCTTGCAATAAAACAGCACCAGCAGCCGTATCACTAGCATCTACAGCTAATTTGAATGGCAAAGTGAAATCTGGTGCAGACAACACTGGGGCACTTTGCAGTATGGCTTTAAGTGTATCAAATGCCTGTTGGCATTGCTCTGACCAAACAAACTTTACTTTCTTTTTAAGTAAGTTAGTCAAAGGCTCAGTAATTGCGGAGAAATTTGGACAGAATTTTCTGTAGTAACCAGCCATACCGAGAAAGCACATCAGTTGTCGTTTGCAGTTTGGTATGGGAAAACTTGAAATGGCACTGATTTTGGCATCAACAGGTTTTACCTCACCCTGTCCTACAGTATGTCCGAGGTAAGTACCCTCGCCCAACCAAACTCAGATTTGGCAAGGTTGACAGTCAACATTGCTTTACTCAGTCTCTCAAAGAACTTCCGCATGAGCTTGATGTGTTCCTCCCAGGTGTCACTATACAGGACGACGTCGTCAACGTAGGCTGCACACCCGTCTAGCCCGGATATGACGTCGTTGATCATCCGTTGGAACGTTGCCGGAGAGTTCTTCATTCCGAATGGCATCACCTTGTACTGGAACAATCCGTCTGGTGTAACAAAGGCGGATATTTCACGAGCACGATCCGTCAGAGGGACTTGCCAAAATCCCTTCAGTAGGTCAAATTTCGTCACATACTTGGCTTTCCCACTCGGTCGATGCAGTCATCAATCCTCGGGATTGGGAAAGTGTCTGTCTTTGTTAAAGTGTTGACCTTCCTAAAGTCCGTGCACATACGATAACTGTGATCTGCTTTGGGAACAAGTATGCACGGCGAACTCCAGTTACTTTTACTTGGTTCAATAAAGTCATTGTCCAGCAGGTATTTGACTTCTTCCTGGAGATATTTTGCTTTTGTTGGATTCAGTCTGTATGGATGTTGTTTTACAGGCTTACTGTCCCCAACATCAACGTCGTGATAGATGACGTTCGTTCTCGTTGGAACATCTTTAAACAGGTGTTTATATTCATGGAGGCAGTTCTTTCACCTGTTGTTGTTCTGGCTGGAGGTGTGCCAACTTTGTAGACTCCAGCTTCTCCAGGATTTCTGAGTTCTGAAGCTTGACCGAGCCCAGCTTTGAGTTTTGAGTATTTTCACTCAAGTCAGATTCAGTATCACTATCTTCATAATGTTTTGAACTGACTGGACTGACAGGCTGAGTTATAGTAGGATTATCCCTATCCAAATATGGCTTAAGCATATTTATGTGACATAGCTGTTTTTGTTTTCGCCTGTCAGGTGTTATTATGATGTAATTTAAATCACTCAATTTCTTATCAATTAGGTATGGCCCAAAGTAACGAGCATGGAGTGGTTTGCCAGGAACCGGAAGTAGAACAAGAACTTTTTGACCTGGTTCAAACTTCCGTTTTGAGGTGTTTTTATCATATTTGGTTTTCATTGACTGCTGAGATGACTCAAGATTTTCTCTGGCTAATTCACATGCTTTAGAGAGTTTTGTACGAAAATCTGACACATATTGCAAAATATTCAGACAATCATCATCGTCTGATAGGAATTTCTCTTTAACGAGCTTAAGTGGGCCACGGACTGTATGTCCAAATACAAGCTCAAATGGGCTAAAACCAAGAGACTCCTGAATTGACTCTCTAACAGCAAAGAGCAGATAATGAATTCCTTCATCCACTGCTTCTCTGTGTCAAAACAGTAGGTCCTAATCATGTTTTTCAAAGTTTGATGAAATCGCTCAAGAGCACCCTGACTTTCTGGATGATAGGCGGATGACCTATACTGTTTAATGCCTAGCTGATCCATTACTTGTTGAAAAATTCCAGACATAAAGTTGGAGCCTTGATCGGACTGGACACATTTAGGGAGGCCAAATAAAGTGAAAAATTTGACTAAAGCTTTCACTATAGTCTTTGTCTTTATATTCTCAGTGGTATGGCTTCTGGGAACCGAGTTGATGTACACATAATTGTCAACATGAACTCATTTCCTGATCTTGTTTTTGGTAGGGGCCCAACACAGTCTATTAGTATCCTACTAAATGGTTCTGAAATGCAGGAATTGGCTGTAAAGGGGCCTTTGGAATGGTCTGATTTGGCTTTCCTACCATTTGACATGTGTGACAAGTTTTACAGAAATGTGCTACATCCTGCCTGAGATTAGGCCAATAAAAGTGACTGAGAATTTTATGATAAGTTTTCCTTACTCCCAAATGACCAGCCCAGGGCGTTTCATGGGCCAGGCGCAATATTTCAGCACGATAGGGCTTTGGAACCACAATTTGATGTTTTATAGCCCAATCGTCATCAACCAAAACATCTGGAGGTCTCCATTTACGCATGAGAATACCAGACTTTGTATAATAGGAAACAGAGCTATCTGAAGTTTTACCTTCATCATCTACCCTGTCAAACAAAGACAAAATATCTGGGTCTTTGTGTTGTTCTGCAATGAGATTTGATCTAGAAAATGTCTGACTTTGGTCAGCAGAAGTTTTACTGGAAGTTTCAAATCCACGAGGGATAACGGAATGATCCGTGTCAAACACCTGACTGAGAAAGGTGTCATTTAAGTCAACATCTGTGACATTATTTTTGAGAGTATTTTGATTCTCGGAAGTTTTCTTTGACATGGCTCGAGTAATAGCACATGAAGGGAAAAGGCCGGGAATGTCTTCCTCTATTGGCTCTGGATTTTGATCTAAACTAGGATTATCAGTCACAAGTGGATTAGTAATGACCTTGTCCCCAGCAAGGTCGTTTCCAAGAAGAAGGTGAATCCCTTCAAAAGGCAAAAAAGGCCTAATACCTAAAGTCACAGGTCCAGAAACAAAGTCCGAAGACAAGTAGACATTATGGAGAGGAACAGGAATGTAGTCATTACAATCTACCCCCTTAATAAGAACTTTAGAACCTGAAAATGACTTTTCAGAAAACGGCAGGGTATCTGCCAACAAAAGAGACTGGGAAGCCCCGGTATCTCTTAAAATTTTGACAGGGGTAGCAGAAGAAAAATCACTAGAAAGTGATATAAAACCATCATGAATAAATGGGTTCGAAAATACCCATAATGTTATCTTGTGAAGAATTGACCTTGACCTCATTAATTGGGGATAAGAGGGGTTTAACCTCAGAAAAATGTGTTACACACATTATTAGACTCTAATTGAGTTGATGAAGAAATAAAGCCGGTGGGCTTAGATCCACTTTGACCACTTTGACCTTCACGTTTTCTTTTCAATTTGAAACAATCTGACATTAAATGGCCGTCTTTCTTACAATAATTACAAGAAAGTGTACCAAACTGTTTGTCAGAAGGAGATTGGGACTTGGGATCTGATGATGTGGAGTGTTACTTGAATTTTGTGAACTGTTGTCATTTGATTTTCTACTGTCCTTTGAGAAATTCTTGGATGAAAAGGAGGAGTTAAATTTACCTGCATTGTTTCTGTATGAAAAGGACTGGGATGGTTTGCTGAGAAATGAAGATTTGTGGGTCAATGAATAATCATCGGCCAAACGTGCAGCAACCTCTAATGTATCTGCCTTTTGTTCATTGATAAACGTCTTGATGTCACTCCGGATGCACCTTTTAAATTCCTCAATCAAAACAAGTTGTCGTAATTTGTCATAATTCTGACTGACCTTTTCAGAAGAACACCAGCGATCAAACAGTTGTTCTTTTGTTCGAGCAAATTCAACATAAGTTTGGTCTTTCGCCTTCTCACAATCCCTAAATTTCTGACGGTACGCTTCAGGCACCAACTCATAACCCTTGAGAATTAATTCCTTCACAGAATCATAATTTGAAGCCTGCTCTACTGACAACTGAATGTAAATTTCTCTGGCTTTACCCACCAAAGCACTCTGCAAAAGCATAGACCAGGACTCCTTAGGCCAATTCAGACTCTGAGCAACTTTCTCAAAATGAAGGAAATATTTATCAACATCCTTTTCTTGGAAAGGGGGAACTAACCTGAAATGCTTAGTGATGTCAAACTTGTCCGAAGGGAAGAATTTTCCTGACTGTCCAAGCTCTAAACGTTTTATTTCTACCTGTAATCGCTGTTCTTCTAATCGCAATTCTTTTTCTCTCTGTCTTTCTTCCATTTGTAATCTTTCCTGCCTTTCTTTTTCTTTCTGTCTTTCTTCCATTTGCAATTCTTTTTCTTTCATTTCCTTTTCTAATTCCAATTTCTTAAGCTCCAAATCTGCCTGTCTCTCTTTTTCCATTTGTAATTCTTTTCTCTCATTTGTAATTCTTAGTTTCTTGATCTCCAAATTTGTCTGCATTTCTAATTCTAATTTTCTGAGTTCAGAGGTAGACTTGGGCTCATAATCTTTCAGGGTGGATTCCTCAAATTGGCCTAAATCAACTAGATGTTTGGCAATACGGTACTGTATTTCCCTCTTGCGCATAGATCTTTTAACTTCTACTTTAAGGAAATTTGCCAGTGCTATGAGGTTGTCTTTTCTGAGGGAATTAAATGTGTCCTGATCAAGGTCAGCCATAAATTCGTCTGGTTTAAATTCCGCCATGATTAAATTTCGCTGAGTTCACAGTATACAGTAGTTTTGAAAGGCTGTCAAAATGTTGTCAAACGGCTCAAAATATTCGTCTCCCGGACGAGCCCCCAATTTGTTACGTGCAGAGAAAACGAACAAAAGGGTGAACTCAGCAGTTTCCGTTTAAACAAAATTTATTACGAAAACAAAACTAATTGCTAAGTTAGGGACAGAGTACAAGCTTTAAAAGTGTACAGACTACTTATCTCAGCTGGGACGGCAAAGCTCCAGTCTCAGAGTTGTAACAGTCAGTCGGATGAATGAACAGTCCTTTGGCTTGCAGGCTTGAATTTGCACAAAGTCCACAGTATAAATCCAGCGTTGGCAGTGAAGGTCTTGAAAAGTCTGAGAATGACTACTGCTGGAGTTTAGTAACACACAGAGACACGATCCCAAAAGTCTGACTGGGAGCTGTGCACGTCCCTTTTGTAAAGGCATATAAGAACAATCTAGAACTTTTATTGACATGCTAATTACTGTTCTAAAATTATCTCTCTTACACAACTAATCAACTTTCCAGAACATTCCAAACATGACTAATTGAATTCAAGGTTGTGAGGTCATTAAGGGCAGTGACCTTGAGAATGTTCTAGACTAATTGAACTCAGGTCATGATGAGTGTGGGGGGAAATGACCTACATAACAGTATGTATGTATGTATGTATGTATGTATGTATGTATGTATGTATGTATGTATGTATCTATGTATCTATTTATGTATCTATGTATGTATCTATGTATGTATCTATGTATGTATCTATGTATGTGAGGCGTCCGTCCACTCAAATATCTTGAGAACCGCAGTACTTACTGATTTAATATTTGTTGTGTTGATGAAAAGTATGATTATGAGAAACTATTTTTGATATTGTTGAAAATATGAAATTAGCACCAAAAAGGCGTTTTTGTTAAAAATCTTCTTCTTCATAACCACTTGTTAGACAGCTTTGTTATTTGGTATACAGGACCCAAGAGATAACCCAACTTAGATTTGTTCAAATTGTGATGAAATATGCAAATCTGTATTTTTAAGGAAATTTTTTGTCGGTTTTGGTCAAAACTTTATTTCATCAAAACCACTCGTCTGACAGCTTTGATATTCAGTTTACAGATTCCTACAGATGAACTAAATATGATATATTGAATATATGATGAAATCTGCAATTTTGTATTTTTGGTGCAATTTTTGCCATTTTTGGTCAAAAAATGTGTTTCTCAAACACTACTTGTCTGATGCCTTTGATATTTGGTATACAGGTTCCTAGGGGTTGACTTAGTGCCATGTATTGAAATTTGATGAAATCTTCAATTTTTGTATTTTTGGGGTAATTTTTGCCATTTGTGGTCAAAATATTTGTTTCTCAAAAGTTACTCATCTGATAGCTTTGATATTTGGTATACAGGTTCCTAGGCTTTATCTTAATGTAATATATTGAAATTATGATGAAATCTTCAATTTTGTATTTTTGCAGCTAATTTTGCCATTTTTGGTCAGGCCATCTTGAATTGAGCTATCAAAGATATCCACCTTCTTCATCAATACATGTGTCACAAAAGTTATACTCTACATAACACAGCAGAGGTCTGTCGACTGTTGGGCAACTTGTTTTTTTTAAAACCCCTTGTCAGACAGCTTTAATATTTGGTTTTACAGGTCCCCAGGATGACCTTAGTGAGATAATTTCATAAAGTCAGGAAATACTAAATTTTGTATCCATGTCTATAGTAGCTTCAGGGACTTTGGCCCCTTTGTTTTAACTTTTGACGAGAACTATGAAATGTCATCGACTTTGAGCAATGTTTATTGCAATTCATATCCCGGGTCGATTTCTTCATCGCAAAATAAAAAAATGCAAATCAATTCTCAACTGCTGTGATGATACTTAAACTTCAAAAAAATTATAATGCTTGTAGATGTGCAAATCTTCCATGGCTGTGAGTATAAGAATTCAAACTTGCAATCGGGGGGGGGGGGGGGGGGAGAGAAGGAATGGAAAATAAAAAGTATAGTACTGTGCATAAAACATACACATTATGCATGCAGTGAAGTAATTTCAGGAAAAAATATCAGAAAAGAAACTTTGATGGTTTTGAGAATGACACATCTCAAAATGTTGAGAAAGCGTCTGTTTACAGAGAGTCGCGCTCTATAGAGTCTGTTACTCACCATGGGCCAAGAGGCCAAGGCACAGAAGCGCAAGTATGGAGAGACGAGCCATGGTGCTTACAGAACCGGTCCGATGCAAAATGTGCGAAATCTATGGCAGCTACAGGTAGACAACGGCCCTGTGCAGTGATTGATAATTCTTCGTGTGATTTCTTGTTATATCAGGCGATGCTTGTTGGAGATAACGGAGTTCTGCTGCTCGACCGGTCTGGTCAAGTGAACACAGCGGTAACAATGGGCAGCTCTGTTAATTTATAACTTTTATGACCCGCTCACACGATGGTCGAGGTCAACAAAAGCAAAAAATACCAGGCCAAACAGAATCTGTGTTTGATCTTTCATTTTTCATTTGAACGGAATATTTATTGCTCTAATTGATTGATGAACTGAAAAAAAATATCAGGTCAAGCTTCTGAAGTTATAGATGAACCGTAATATGCATTATGCTGAGTCAGCGAAGCACATGCCTGAAAAAATTTAATAGTATTATACTTACCAGGATATCATAATATAACAATATCATGTGAATAAAGCACCAGAAATCCATCCAGAACTCTAAAGGCTGGTCAATTTAAATGGTCATCGGGATGATGCATCCAGATAACGAAGCAAAGGTCGACGCTAAACTTTCAGCCAATCAAATCGCTCGTTGTAGACGCAAGAGCAAGATTCGTTGGAGAGTGGCTCCAGGCCTGGAATGCATCACACATTTATGCCTACGGTTTTCGAGATATTGTGTTTTTTGTTCACGTAAGTGATATTTTGCTCCTTAAACGAGGTGGATTTTTAAATAAATCACCCAATGAGTGGGCATGTCGAAGTAAATTGCAGGTAGAGTTTTAGAGGGCGCTGCATACGCAAGCCGTAAAATACCTGTGAAGTTCGCCTTTCCCTTCAAGTTCCTGATGCGTAAAACTGACAGAGCGTCCCAAACCATGCAGAATTGCCATTTGGGATTTCGTACTGAATAGTAAGAAGATTTTGACAATCAGCCAAACCACAATCAATAACAATCTGACCAACGCTGGTATCATCAAGTGTATGGTTTCCTGTTTTTAAAGATAAAAATGTCTGACTGTTTTCGTCCGGGGAACTGTCATGCCAACAGTTTTGGCAAAATGCCCTTGATTGGAAATGCTCTGTAGCTTACCTCTCTGATTGTCGTCAAGTGTCGGTAATTTTCGATTTCCTCGCCGTATCTCCTGGAAGACGGCCAAGCTTTTGTAAGTTTGGCTGACTCAGCAAAAGAGAGCAAACAATGGATGACCGCTTTGTATGACCTCGCTGAGAGAGCAAGACCATATCGCACCATATTGTAGGTGAGTGTTGTCATCTACTTTAGGCTTGCAAAAAGTAGCCAGCTGTATTATTGTAGATTTCTCATTCCCTGGATATTGTCTTGCACAGTAACAGAGCCATGCAAAAGAAATCCAGCCATTCGGTAAAATAACAAAAATGGATATTTCATGTGGTGTCAAGATAACACGATTTAGATCTGTTCTGACCTCTGGTCAAGTTTGACTACAAATTTCTAGGCGAGTCGAAACTGTAAGAAACCTGATATCCCTACAGTCGTTTGTTGTTGTTTTCTTACGTTTTGTCGGAAAAGAATGCCACCCGTAATGTTCTCACCTCGGCTTTGATGAAACCTTTTCAAGTACAGTGACGGAGCGCGACCGAGAAACCTACCAGCAGCTAAATGCTTCTGCGGTGAATGTCATGTATTTACATTGGTAATTCAGCAACGGGTGATTATCGAGCTCGGCCATTTTGGAGAGCTGTGGTTATCCAGGGCACAGCACCTGGTTTGCGCCTTTTTAGTCCCCATGGACACCGGTTTGGTCATGTCCGTCCGTCCGTGCGTCCGTCCGTGCGTCCGTGCGTCCGTTCACGCAGATATCTCAGAGATGCCTGGAGAGATTTCGTTCAAACCTGGTACAAGGATTATTACCTATGCCATACATATGCATGTCGATTTGTTTTACGATCCGATCCAATATGGCCGTCTTGCGGCCATTTTTTCCCACTGTATTTGATGTCTGTGCGTATGTTCACGCAAATTTCTCAGTGATGCTAGGAGCGATTCCATTCAAACTTGGTACATAGATTACTCTATATGTTATACATATGCACATTGATTTTTGTTTTGATCCAGTCTAAAATGGCTGCGTGGTGGCCATTTTGTTTCCTATATTTGACGACTGTGCGTTCGTTCATGTAAATTTCTCAGCGTTGCCGCGCGCAATTGCATTGAAAGTTGGTACATATATTAATTCCTATCACATATATATGCATGCCGATTTTTGTAACGATTCGATCAAAAATGGCTGTGTGACGGCCGTTTTCTTTCCTGTATTTGATATCCGTCCATAGAGTCCCCAGGTATGATCCACAGGGGTTCCAGGATGGTATTAATATTAATACTGTGTCCATGCATAGGGGCTCATGAATGCAGATATCTGAGATATGCCAGTGCCAATTCTTTTCAGTCCCCGCGGACACCGGGGACATAAGGGTTTGGTCATGTCTGTGCGTCCGTCCGTCCATCAGTGCGCCCGTCCGTACATCCGTGCGTCCGTTTGTCCTTTCACGCAGATATCTCCAAGATGCCTGAAGTGATTTCATTCAAACTTGGTGCAAGGATTACTTCATACGTCATACATATGCACGTCGATTTGTTGTGTCATGCGATCCAATATGGCCGCCGTGCGGCCTTTTTAGTTACGATTTTTTCATGTACGGACCATAACTCAGGCACATCTCAACCGATTTTATTCAAACTTGGTACAAATACATTGACCTATGTCATGCATACGCACGTCAATTTGTTTCACGATATGATCCAATATGGCCGCATGGCGGCCATTTTGTTACAATTTTTGTATGTACGGAGCCATAACTCAGGCACGTTTTAACCGATTTTATTCAAAGTTTTTACAAGGACATTGACCTATGTCATGCATATCCACATTGATTTGTTTTGTGATACGATCCAATATGGCCGCAGTGCAGCCATTTTGTTATGATTTTTTCATGAACGGAGCCATAACTCAGGCACATCTCAACCGATTTTATTCAAAGTTGGTACAAGGACATTGACCTATATTGACGTATTTACACTAGTATCATTTAAAGTTGGCACAAGGACATTGACCTATGTCATACATATGCACATCAATTTGTTTAACGGCATGTAGCAGTATCATTTCAATTATTGAATTTTCGTAATTAGTCTGATATGTCAAGAAATACTGCATCAAATTTCATGAAACTTGGTACAGATGTTCAGCTCACATTGCTCTAACAGAGAAAAAGATGTTTATCAGTGTCAAATTAATTAATGTGTAATTGCATATGTAATGAACTTTCCTTATTAGAGTGATAATCCACAAACACAGCATTAAATTTGATGAAACTTGGTACAGATTCTGATCCCATAGTGTTTTAAATACAAATCAATGACACTTAGTGGTATCATTTATATATATATAAATTAATTGCTAGTTTGCATTTATATAATTCATTTTTGTTTTTAGGGTAAATATCCAAAGTACTGCATCAAACTTTATGAAATATGGTACTGGTGATAATCTGTCAATGTTAGGATAGGATGCAAAAATGTTTGGCAGCATCCTGTAGATTAAGTACTAATTGATTCATTTTAATGACCTTTTGTAATTACTATGGCGTCTTTCATTGGTTTTATGTTTTTACCACTATGAAACTCTTTTTTGGCCATTAAGCCCCATCTGTATCGCAGTATTTTTAATCACAGACCTAATTAATGAAGAGGACTCTTTCCTCTCAGAGGGCTTGTAATTAAAGTACAAGTGGGGACTGTGTCATTGTCAATGACTTGTTATTCATGATTTTGAAAGAGGATGATTGAAAGATTCCTTTAGTAAAAGTTTGAGCAAAAGTTTAAGTCTTTCACTTTCGAGGTGCGTACTACCTTAACATTGGGAGCGAAACTTTGTGCACAATGAAAGAAGCTGTGTTGAGCGCTGTCAGGCAGAATTTATATATCTGACTTTGATGCAAAAGTCCATACTTCAACCTGCAGTCACTATCGCACTGTACAAAATTTAGATCAAAAGGGATGGTTTCAATGTAGGACCCTCACAACACGACACCTCACGACCCTTTCAAATTTTGAGACAAGGCGATTCGAAGGACATTTGTTGAACTGACTGTTACCATAAGAAGCACGACACGCAGAGACACTATTTTATGCCGTACGCTTACTGGCCTCAGAGTGTCAGTTTTTTTGTTTTGTTTTTTGTTTTTTGAGCAAAGTTTGGAACTTCCAGTTTCGAGTCGTGTACTGCCTCAAGATATTTTTAGATTTTTGTATTGTGTAGACTAGGAAACCAGTCAGATGATCAAGAATAATGTCAAAAACCTTGTTACACATGTGATAGCACAACATAGCAGGCAGGGGTTGTGTTAATGTAGTATGCGCCTCGAAAGTGAAAGGCTTAAACTTTTGCTCAATCTTTCAACCATTCTCTTTCAAAATCAAGAATAAAAGTCGGGAGTCAGCGTGCAAATTTTGGTACTAGAGAAACAAATAATCCAAGATTTACCGATATTTGAAATTTAAAAATAGCCATCATCCCTGTGTTAACTCAATGGGGAAAAATAAAAATTTCGATTTTCAAGACACTGAGAAGGTAAAAAGTTTTCTTTCACAAAGAGCTGTAAACTAAGCCCCCATAAGTGGTATATCAGAAGAGAAGTTTGAGAGTTCAAATATCTGTCCCCGAGGCGCATGCTACCTTAATTAAGCAAGGTTACTCTACTTAAAGTAAC